>NW_022630998.1:18480216-18926196 GCF_010015895.1 Lontra canadensis | reverse complement strand
TGTGTGTGTGTGTGTGTGTGTGTGTGTGTGTGTGTGTGTTGGCTTTGGGTAGAGATGGACTATTAAAAATGTTAAAGAGGGGATGCCTGAGTGGCTCAGTAGGTTAAGTGGCTGCCTTTGGCTCAGGTCATGACCCCAGGATCCTGGGGTCAAGTCCTGCATTAGGCTCCTTACTCAGCGGGGAGCCTGCTTCTCTCTCTGCCTCTGCTGCCACTCTGCATGCTTGTGTACTCTCTCTCTCACTCTCTGATAGATAGATAGATAGATAGATAGATAGATAAATAAATATCTTTTTTAAAAGACTGTTAAAGAGGAGTGCCTGGGTGGCTAAGTCAGTTAAGTGTCTACCTTCGGCTCAGGTCCTGATGGTCCTGGGATCAAGGCCTGCATCAGGCTCCCTACTTAGCGGGAAGCCTGCTTTTCCCTCTCCCTCTACTGCTTTCCCTGTTTGGATTCTCTGTCTGTCTGTCAGATAAATAAATAAAATCTTTAAAATAATGTTAAAGAGTTACATAATGTAAGAATCAATTATATGGGTTGTTTCCATTTACACCTCAAGTCTGCCCTCCTCCAGTCTTACTTCCTTCCCTCCCTTCCTTCCATCCCTTTCCTTTTTCTTTTTCTTTTCTTTCAAGATTTTTTTAAAATTCAACTTAGTTAACATGTAGTGTAGTATTAGTTTCAGAGATAGAATTTAGTGATTCAACATTTGCGTATAATACCCAGGCTCATTACATCAAGTCCCCTCCTTAATGCCCATCACCCAGTTATCCCATCCCCCACCCACATCCCCTCCAGCAACCCTCAGTTTATTCCCTGTAATTAAGAGTCTTTTAAGGTTTATCTCCCATTCTGTTTTTATTTTATTTTTCCTTCTCTTTCCCAATATCCATCTGTGTTGTTTCTTAAATTCCACATATCAGTGAAATTGTATGGTATTTGTTTTTTTCCGACTTACTGATTTTGCTTAGCATAATACAGTCTAGTTCCATCCACATTATTACATGTGTCAAGATTTCATTCTTTTTGATGCCTCAGTAATATTCCAAACTATATAAATGTGTGTGTGTGTGTCTATATGCCACATCTTCCTTATCCATTCATCTGTAGATGGACATCTGGGCACATTCCATAGTTTGGCTACTACTGACATTGCCACTATAAACTTTGGAATGCATGTGCCCCTTTGAATCACAATGTTTGTGTCCTTTGGATAAATACCTACTAGTGCAATTGCTAGGTTGTAGGGTAGTTCTATTTTTAACTTTTTGATGAACCTCCATACTGTTTTCCAGAGTGGCTGCACCAGTTTGCATTCCCACCAGTGTAAGAGGGTTCCCCTTTCTCTGCATTGTCCCCAACTTCTGTCATTTCCTGACTTAATTTTAGCCATTCTGACTGGTGTGAGGTGATATCTCATTGTGGTTTAATTTGATTTCCCCAATGATGAGTGACGTTGAGCACTTTTTCATGTGTCTGTTAACAATTTGTATGTCTTCTTTGGAGAGATGTCTGTTCATGTCTTCTGCCCATTTCTTAACTGGATTTTTTATTTTTGGGGTGTTGAGTTTGATAAGTTCTTTATAGATTTTGGATACTAGCCCTTTGTCCGATATGTCATTAGCAAATATCTTTTCCCATTCCATGGGTTGCTGTTTAGATTTGTTCATTGTTTCCTTTGCTGTGCAGAAGTTTTTATCTTGATTAAGTCCCAATAGTTCATTTTTGCTTTTGTTTCCCTTGCCTCTGGTGATGTGTCTAGTAAGAAATTGCTGTGGCCAAGATCAAAAAGGTTGCTGTCTGTGTTGTCCTCTAGGATTTTGATGGATTCCTGTCTCACATTTAGGTTTTTCATCCATTTTGAATTTATTTTTGTATGTGGTATAAGAAAGCAGTCCAGTTTCATCCTTCTGCATGTTGCTGCTCCATTTTACCAATGCCATTTGCTGAATCCTTGTCATGTTCCTGACCTTAGGGGAAAAGCTCTCAGTTTTTCCTCACTGTGGGTCTTTCATATATGGCCTTTATGATGTTGAGGTATGTTCCTTCTATCCCTACTTTCTTGAGAGTTTTTTTTATCAAGAAAGTATGCTGTATTTTATCAAACACTTTCTCCCTCTGCCCCCCTGCCCCACTCATGCTCACTCACTCTCTAAAATAAATGAATAAATCTTTTGGAAAAGATAGCTTAACTGAAAAGTAGCATTGGAAATTATGGGGTTGATTTGAATAGTGTAGACAAGAGCTAGATCATGCAAGGCCCAGATTTCTTGTCCTCATTCATGAATTCAGATTTCTAGGAAATTAATAGACATAATTATAGGTTTTGTATTTGTTGTCTAGACCACTGGGACCATTGTCTAGACCATTATTGAACATAATGTTCTAGATCATTCTTTAGAGATCCCAAATGCACTTGGTTTATAGTAATCCACTGTGTCTAAAGTATGTATCCCAAACATGAAGCTGATGTGTAGGAGTAAGTCTCATAGCAAGTGAATGAGTACCACCACCAAAATAGTGCCCTTCCATCTCAGTTTGTAGGCTTTTATGGTTATGAAGTGATAAAGTGATGAACATCTTTCTGTAAGAAGAAGGCCAACTGCTACCTCCAGTGATGGATATATATGGAGAAGTTCTAGGGCTAAGAAAGAAATGGCCTTTGTAAATGTCTTAAACATTTTAGAATAAATTAAAAAACACAGAAAGAATAATAATTCATAGTCAGATATTTTATCTGTTTAAATTGCAAACAACAAATCTCTTTTTAGTTTCTTTAAGCAGGAAAGGAATTTATTAGAGGATATCATGTGGTTCATAGATTCTCTGGAAGAACCAAGGAATCAGACTTAGATGCCATGCATTCAGCAACAATGCCTAAAGAACAGTACTGATGGGTCCAGCAAAAGCCACACTGTCATCATTGCTGGACACAGACACCATAACTTCCATTGCTTATTCTGGTCAGTGGATGCCAGAATTTCTACCATGGCTTCCCACAAACCTGGGTACCTATCTAACTACACTCACTAGAAAATGAATTTTTAGATGGTTTCTGCTTATGAATTCAGTGTTCTCTTACAAATCCAAGTTGTATGTGGATGTTTCTTGTTGGTAGTAATAGTGATATAGAGAGCTAGTGTCTGGGAAAGTGGGTTTCTGGCTTCCACTTTGTGGAAGTATGACAAAAAAGTTTGAGATTCCTCTTATATAGGAAAAAATCTTCAAAAGATTTAGGGTGGCTGCAAAGAGTGACAAAGGTCTGCTGCGCAAGAACTGATAAGATTGAGATGTTAAACTAGATATAATGCAGTACCTAAAATGGTAGAAATTCTGTGCTATGTTATTTGCAGTTGTGGGATTTAAAAAGAGTCTGGGGTATAGTCCACATGAATGTCAAATGTGTTCTGTATTATGACCTAAACTTGTACAATTTGCAAAAAAAAAAAAAGTGTAAAAGTGTAAAAAAAGTGTAAGTGTAAGACGAATTATCACTGGAATAATAGTATTGATAAGAAATGTTTTAAATTAAAAAAAAAATTTTATTGAACATCTGCTAGAGTGCCAAGCTCTCATCCAGGTTCTAGGAATAAAAAAACACTGAACAAAATACACAAGGTCCCTGTTTTCATGGACTGTCATTTAGAGGGGAGAACTGAAAATAAACTAGTAAACACAGAAATAATTAGGACAATATCAAAGAGAGAGACTTGAAAGGAAGGTGATAAGCAGTGCAATAGTGACTGGGGTAACTTTCCATAGGATAGTCAATGATAACCTCTCTGAGGAAGTGACATTTTACTGAGACTTGAATAGCAAGAAGCGACTATCTATGAAACAATCTATTAGCTTTCACACAGATGCTGCTTATTTATGTTTTAATCATTCATCTGGAGTGATGCTTCCATTCAGTAGTTTTAGAGATATGATGGTTTCCTTACACTGTTGTGACTTCCAGTATATCCTGATTATTTTTTAAAAATATTTTTATGCCAGTTCTAAGAGGATCATGCTAATTTCTTTGTGAGCTCCTTTGAAGCCTAAATACTGATGGATAATTTCACAAATATCATGATGCCACTAGTTATGTCACTGCCATATAGCAATGACTGTCCAAATGGTAAGTGCTGCTATGGAATCACAGGGTACTAAAAGCCTGTTTGGCTCTGTTTTGGACACCAGGTTAAGACTTTCTGAAACAAGAGACTGAAGAACAAAGAAAAATTTCCCAGAGAAGGGAACAGGGGAGTAGGAGAGGAAAGTCTTCTAAATGGAGGAACATATGCAAAGGCCTCCAGGGAGACAAAACATGGTACATTTAAGAAACTGCATACAATCTGCATTTGGCTGAATTATATAGAAGAAAAGTGATGAGAGAGAAGATGCCAGCAGACTGAGCAGAAGTCAGTAACAGATGGGCTAGTAAGACTTGTTCAAGAGAGATAGGACTTTAGGCTGAAGAATAGGACACTATTCCATTTATTTAACACATTTTTATTAAGTGCCTCACATGCACCATGCCCTGTTCCAAGCCCTGGGAATACGTAAGTGAAGAAACAGAAGTCCCTCCCCTCATTAGTCTATATTCTAGAGGTAGAGGAAGGTAGATCTTAAACGTAAGAAATTTTTTTTTAAATTATCTGACAAAGACTATTTATTTATTGAGTATAGTTGACACACAATGTTACCTCAGTCTCAGGTATACAGTATAGTGATTCTACAGGTTTATAAATTACACTACATTTACCACAAGTAGAGCTACTATCTGTCACCATACAACACTATTATAATATCATTAACTATATTCCTTATGCTGTGCCTTTTATTCCTGTGACTTCTTCATCCATAACTGGAAGATTTATCTCCCACTTCCCTTCTCCCATTTTGCCCAGCCCCCACCCCCACCTCCCCACTGACAGCCATTCACCTGTTCTCTATATTTCTAGGACTCATTCTGCTTTTTATTTGTTTCTTCACTTTTTAGATTCCATATATAAGTGAAATCATACGGTATTTGTCTTTTTCAGTCTGACTGATTTCACTTAGCATAATATCCTCTATGTCCATCCATGTTATTGCAGATGGCACGATCTCCTCCTTTTTTATGGCTGAGTAATAATGTTAATCAAGTAAGATGCCATGGTTTTTAGCATTTTTGAGCTTGATACAGTATGGAAGTAATTTTTCAACTAGAAACAGTCAAGAGATTATAGATTAATACAAAAGAATATATATGTTGTTGACAGTGGCACTTGAGACTTGGGTGTATTTTTCACTTTTCTGAGTGAAACTAAACTACCATTTCTCAGACACAGGGAGTGTCTTTTCCTTCCTCCTAAACCCTTTCTGTTCAGGATTGCTCCATAATCCTGAATCCCATGGATTCTCAATAGTAAGCATTAAAAAAGAGAGACTAGTGGGTACATTGGTAGCAAGAGAGCTCTTAATGTCTTAAAATTATTTGGAACTCAATGAAGTTATATTGTTTTGCAGAGATTTTTTTTTTCCAAGATTTTATTTATTTATTTATTTCAGTGAGAATGGGAGCAAGCGGGAGGGAGGAGCAGAGGGAAAGAGAATCTCAAGCAGACTCCACACTGAGCATGGAGCTGGACACAAGGCTCAAGGACCCTGAGATCATGACCTGAGCTGAAATCAAGAGTCAGATGCTTAACTGACAGAGCCACTTAGGTGTCCCCGCAGAGGTTCTTTAGTAATGTGCCTTTAAGCTAGGGCTATAGCATCCAAACTTCTCTGACATAGCATTTTGTGGAAATTGTATTTAACTTGGAGGAATGTACCATTATGATACTAAACAACTGGAGGGAACTTTTCATCTCTTTATATTTGCCTTATAGTAATTAAGAGTTGATCATAGGGACACCTGGGTGGCTCAGTCAGTTAAGCATCTACCTTTTGGCTCCGGTCATGATCCCGGGGTCCTGGGATGGAGTCCCGTATCAGGTTCCTTGCTTGGCAGTTTCTTCCTCTGCCTACTTTTCCTTCTGCTTGTGCTCTTGCTCTCTTGCTCTCTCTCTCTGACAAATAAATAAAAATAAAATCTTTAAAGAGTTGACCATATATGTGAGTTGAATCTAATAAGTGAAGTTTTGTGAGTAAGCAAAGTTTTGATTTTTATTATTGTGGGGACAGTGGAATGACAGTTTAAAAAAAAAAAAAAGTACTCTACACTTGACCAACAGGCTAGAATCCAGGGAAGCACCAACAGAGAGCTCTAAAGATAGCTCCACGTCGCCATCCAGTTCCTTTTTTGGAGAGAAGAAAGGAATCCAATTTTAAGCCTCTGTCTCTTTAAAACAAAATGCGAGGTGGTGAACTACGTGGCACTTTTGATTATATGTTGAAACTGCACTAAGTCCCTGAAATCCAAGAGAATATTGCACGCTGGTCCTTTGTGCAGAATACTCACATGAGTGCTCACAGGAACCAATCCAGAAGCAAATTACTGCTGATAGTAACTGACAGCATGAATTACTGCACTCTCAGAGACTCTGCCAGCATCAACCCGTATGATCTCACTTTTGCTCATATGGCAAGCAGAATTTGTGCATGCGCTAGGACCAGCCTCCCAAGTCCAGGGAACAGCAAGGTCTCCCAGCAGTTGTTAGAAAATAGCCAGCACCTTGAAAATGAATCACTGTGGCATCTCATCAGCTCACCATTATAAAACCAAGGAAGATTTTTCTTTGCTGAGTTTCTGACCCTAATCATGTAAAGTCCCTTAGAAAAAGAGAAACTGACTCATCTGTTTATTCATCATTTGAAAACCAGACAAGTCATTGAATGTGGAAGACAACATCCATTTCTCTTCCACAAGCTGACCTGCCTTTGGGTCTGCCACTCCCTATGGTCCATTTGGAGACATTCTGCTGCTGGTAATTGTCATGTTGATTCATAACAACCTTTAGAAATCATCCTCTAATTTGGAATAAATAAGAATATTGAAAAAAGAACTATACTCTTTATTAAAAATGCTCAATTAGGGGCACTGGGGTGGCTTTGTTGGTTAAGCAGCTGACTCCTGGTTTTGGCTCAGGTCACGATCTCAGGGTCTTGAGATCTAGTTCCCAGTGGGGCTCTGTGCTCAGCACAGGGTCTGCTTGTCTGTCTCCCTTCCTCACTGTCCCCCACCCCTCTCTCTTTCTTAAAAAAAAAAAAAAATCTTAAAAAAATGCTCAATTAAACTAAACTACGTATAACAGGAAATGCTCTAAAAATGAATTTATACTTGTGTAAACCAACAGAACCAAGACCACTAAGATGTAATTCAAATATAAGAAGAGCTCATCCCAAATGTACATGCCTGGAAAGAAAAGCACGAACTGAAAACATTCTTCCAAAGGATGAAATCATAGACCCAATTTTCACAACCCAAGATCAGTCTTGAGAGTACTTCTCTTATTTCAGACTATTACAAAACTTACCTAAATAGTACCAAAATTATAGGGAGAAAAAAAAAAAAAAACCTTATGGTTTAATGCCCTTGCCATCATTAGCAATATAATCTACCATTTCTGGGAAAACAGACTTTCTGAGGTCTTGAACTCTGTTCTTGGCAGGTAAGAAGCCTCCCAGGTCATCTTTAAAGGCATATTTATTTTTAATGCTTAAATCTACACATGTTTTCTGTTAATAAGTTGGACTCTTAAACAAGATTGTTATTCACTCTATTTATTTACCTTAGAAAGTACTCGGTTCTTCTGAAACAATGGTCCCTTTGAAAATGGGTAGGAAATAGAATTCAAAATTGAATTAAAATAAAGGGAAAATAGCCTTTCTTTCTTCAGTGCATGTTTTTGCTATCTCCAGAAGGGGTAATGGACTTCCAGCCTTACAGGATATTTCTTCTGAGTTAGCACTGCTTTAATGAGAGAGAGAGAGAGAGAGAGAATGGGAGAACTTTGTCACAGGGAGCATGGGCTCATTTAGGTACCCTGAAGGGATGGTTTTTAGATTGGACAGTGCTTCTTATCTAGGGAAAGTTAAAGTTAGAGAAGATAGACAATCCCAGTGTGGTAATGTGGGGTCATGCCGCAAGTAGTGGCCACACAGACAGTTGCCTTTCAACATAGATGTTCCACAGGCCTCTCCTGTTCAACAAATTCAAAACTCAGTCTCTTGGATTCCTGATTTCAATGAAGTTCTCACTGTTCACTAAGGAAGAAGGCAGAGAAACTAGGGGTTCCCTCTTGACTAGTTTCCATCCCTTGTGTATCACACCCAATCTATCGCCAAGGCCTTTCACTTCTCACTCAGCTATCTCTTTCAAATTTGCAAATTCTCTTTCATCTCCTTCATTCCCATTCTAAGTACACGTATCATCTCCTTTACAAAGAAGTCTCCTAACTGCCTTAGTCCTGTTCTCTCTGATCTGATCTCTACAGTTTCTAAAAGTTACATCAGATCATCTCATTCCTTTGCTTAAATGATCCCTATTGCCTTCAAGGAAAAAAAAAAAATGAAATCTGCTCTCCCTTAAATGGCATATTTACCTCTCAATTAGCATTCTTTCTCCCCAGCCTTGCTTCATCATAGTTTCTGTTTTGAATGACCTCCCCTCCTTCTTTCTTCTGTTCAGTAGTTTTTACATGCCTCTCAATTTTTGATTCAGCTCTTACCTCATCCAGGAAACCTTCCCTGATCCTCTTTCTGACCCTTATCACAAAATGTTCCTGAAATACCCCTTTGGACCACTGTGTTATACATGCATCTTGAGGGTAGGTGCAATGTTTTCATTTTGCTGACTTAACATCTAGCACAGTGCCTAGCAGGTGAATTGATGCAAGAAGTTATCAGAGAAAGTCACACAGAGAAGGTGGTGTTGAACTGAATCACTTTTGGGAGAGAAATAAGATGAAGTAGAAAATCATATTTGAGGCAGAAGGAGTAACGTGTACAGGAGCATGAGAGAGCTTGCCATGTATAGACAACACTAAGTGGTTTAGAGCTGCTGGAAAAGAAAATGTGAGATAAAGAATTCTGTGGCATGAGCCATGTTCAGAGTTGTAACACATTTGTTTAATCTGTGACCAGCTTATCTCAAAGTTTGGAAAGGCTTTTTATTGCTTTTCTTGAAGCTTTAGGAATTGTTAAGAATGAAGTGACCAAACAGGATTATACAAAGTAACATTCTTACACACTTACATTTAACAAATTAGCCCCTTTCACACAGAAAACATACAATATGTTTAATTTTATTTTTTATGAGAAATTATAAGATACAAATATGAGGATATATATGTGAATGAATATTTGTTCATAGCAGACTATAAGAGGTAAAATTAGCCATGGAACACATTTCTAAAGTAGTGAGATAAATGTCTTCTGTTAGTATTGTGGCATATCTCTGGGATGATATAGAGCCTCCTTGGGTGGTAATATCAGAGGTCTAACTTCACAAATATGAGCTGGGATTCAGTGGCCTTTCACAACTCTCAATCCTTTATCTACTTCTTACCTGGCCTGCATGTGGAAAACTTCAGTGGGAAAGTCATGCTGGAAGCATTTACTCCAATGAGCATTCTCTGCTTATTTCCATTTTTTTTTTTCTCCTTTTTAACTACTTAGAAAATGACAAAAGAAAAGAAAGTTAAAATGAAAAAGAAAAATCTGAAAAATGAGAAAAGGAATGACTCATTAAAGAAAACGTTTAGAAAGAATAAAGATTACTGAGGTTAAGAATATTTTAGAAAAAAATAAAATAAGGCATTTTCACATTTCAGGTAAAATAGGTCACAAACTCAGTGGAAATATTTAATTACTGTAGGTGAAGAAAAAGTTCAAACTATAATTTCTTCACGCAAACAGTGGATGCGAGAACAAGGAAGTCCAGTTTGGATCAACCTGGTGAGGAAACAGATCTCCCTGACCTTGTGGGAAAGTTCAGCTGTCCAGCCTCCACAGTCCTGGAAAAGTCCAAGCTGCGTCCAGAACCAAACTGCCAAACAGATGATCAGTTTATTCAAGATAATTGTTCCATATGCTAATGTATGTCTATCCACAAATTTGTAACTAAATATCTGGCTTTCCTTCTTCTTTTTCTTATACCCTTCTTGCAGTTGTTTTCTCTTCTTGCCGTCAGATAAGAATGCATGTGTGTCTCAGAATATTCACAACAGGAAACATGCTTCCAGTGCTTACATTGCTCATAAAATGAGCAAGCTGTTATTTCTTCATTCCCTGATAGCATCTCTTAAAATCTTCATTTGGGCTGAAAGTTTCCAGAATATGTTTAGCCCTTGGTTCAGTTTTGTTAGAAAAGTGCAAAGTTGAGCTATCAGGGTTTTTCTCCCCGCCTGGAGTTAGTGCAAAAGTCTTTCTTCCTGGGGTGTAGCCCAGTCCTGATGAGTTTCTAGATCCTGTGCATCAAGTCCTGTCTTTGACTTTTGCCTCCTCCCCGGGGCTGCTGTCCCCTTGTGAGGTGGACTTGGGACACAGGACATCAAATGGTCTTGAAGAGCCATAGCAACCTCACACAGAGGTTATCAAGACTTGCAAACCACTCTTGGCAGCTTTTCCTCCTTTCTCTGTGTGTAACTGTGTTTCAGGCCTTTGTTTCTCAGCTGGAGATAAGTGGGGGTGGGGGGAACAGGTGTCTACAACATCAACGGTGACTCAGTGGTAGAAGCCAAGGTAGGAAGAACCTGGCTACACTAACAGTGGCCCTGTGTTTTTATTTTTCTCAATATCTTGATCTTGGTTATATCTTTACTAGAATAATAGGGAAAAATATCATTTTATACTTTAAGTGGCTTTACATACAAATAATTGGGGGAAAAAAAGGCCGAACTTGTAATATTTTGTTTATAGTTAGCTGTATAAATATGCAGACATTAAAATAGACAACTTAGGGGCTATTATAACATTCCTTTTTTTGTTGTATAAACATACCAAAAAAGATTAGAAGTACTCATTTCATTTGTTGTTTTTTAAACAATTGGGAAACCTCAGTGACATCAGTTTTCAAAACATTTTTCTTATTTCTATAAAATGGAGGAAGAAAATAATAAGAGCTGTGTTAACTTCTTATTTACATGCATAATATTTTTAAAAGTTTTCATTCTTAAATAAATGCCTTTTATATTTAGGATCCATCTTGAACTTCCTCAGTGGGGTTCTTAATATTCTCTGTTAAACTTTGTGAGTTATCTCTCTGTTCTCTTTCTGATGTATACTTCCATACCTTATGCCCTGGCAAACAGCCCTCTGGATGAGAAGTTCCCTCCGCAATTCCAGGGTGTCTCCTAGTCAGCCTCTTAGTGGTCTTAGTGGTCTATAGAGCTGAGAAGGCATCTGGTGATTTGAACTGGAAACTCTGGGCAAGTCTAGAGGCCCTCTTTTGAGCTTCGGAGCAGGGTCTGGGGCCAGATGTGGGCTTCACCTCCAGAACCCTCTCTCAGGCTGGGTAAGGAAGGGAGGAAAGCAGAAGCAGTATTCTGCACAGTCTATGGCTTTACCTAGGATTTACTTACAGCTGGGTCTAGAGAAAGGCCTTTAATTATGGAGTCCATTTTGGGAAAGGATGGATTGATTTTAAATCAAGGATAGGTAAAGTTTTGAACGCATCCAAATAATGGTATTATAGGCCAGATTTTTACCATATTTACATGGTAAAAAATGGTGTTGGACCATATGGTTCATATATGTCCATATGGTATTGGATATAATGTATGCTTTACAAGGTTGGTAGAAAATTCAAATGCAACATGGTATTAATTAGTTTATTATTATTATTTATTTATTCAACTACTATTTATTGAGTATATTCTATAAGCCGAGGACTATATGACATGCTGATAGTCGTGAACAAATACAATACAGTCTTCATTCTAATATGGTCTATTCTAAAAATATGATGTCTCTGGATGTATAATATTAGGTATAACAAGGGAGTACCTATTTTATTTTATTTTATTATTTTTTTAAAGATTTTATTTTATTTATTTGACAGAGAGAGATCACAGTAGACAGAGACAGGCAGAGAGAGAGAGAAGCAGGCTCCCCACCGAGCAGAGAGCCCGATGCGGGACTCGATCCCAGGATCCGGAGATCATGACCTGAGCCGAAGGCAGCGGCTTAACCCACTGAGCCACCCAGGCGTCCCAAGGGAGTACCTATTTTAAAACTAATTCCTGTTTTTGCTTTGATGAAACAAAAATTATATATGTGTAGTAGATGATTGGCTAATTACCATTTCCCTGTATTTTAACAAAACTATTCATTTTTTTAATAATTAATAATTTAAATAATTTAAAAATTAATTAAAATAGTTTGAAAAGAAATATTTTGTATTTTGGTAGCCAATATGTGTGCGTTTTTTCCAAGTAGAAAGGTCTCAATAAAAATATGTCCTTTCAGTATTATGCTTAGCGAAATAAGTCAATCGGAGAAAGACAGCTATCATATGATCTCCCTGATATGAGGAAGTGGAGATGCAATGTGGGGGGTTTGGGGTTGGGAAAAGAATAAATGAAACAAGATGGGATCGGGAGGGAGACAAACCGTAAGAGACTCTTAATGTCACAAAACAAACTGAGGGTTGCTGGGGGAAGGGGGTAGGGAGAGGGTGGTTAGGTTATGGACATTGGGGAGGGTATGTGCTATAGTGAGTGCTGTGAAGTGTGTAAACCTGGCGATTCACAGACATGTACCCCTGGGGCTAATAATACATTATATGTTTATAAAAAAAATTTTTTTTAAATGTCCCTTTAAAGTTATTTGGAATTTATTTCAGAAACATTGATAATTCTAGGTCTATTTCCAATAAATTAAGCATTACTTTTTATTTATCTTCTATTTTTTTCTGCCCCCCTACTTTTCTTTCACCATAATCTCTAGAAGAAAGAGCTTCTGGATCTGAATTCAAAAAGTTGGTTTAAGTCCAGTCTTTCCTCTTCATAGTTGTGTAACCTTGGGAAGTCACATTTACTGTATCTTGGCCTAGTTTCCTCATCTGTAAAATGATAGGATTATATTGAATAATAGCCGAGATCCCTTCCAATTTTAACATTCTCCGGTTCTTTAATCTTCCGGATTTGCGGGTAAAATGTAGAGACAGGGACATGAACACATGTTGAGAGATGCTTTTAAAGTAGAAACAACCCAGAAGTTTGGATTTAGTTGGAGTTATGAATGAGTTCTGGTTTGCCTATACTACAACACAGAATTCTAAACTTGTTATGCTTTACAAATTCATATCTTCCAAGGAAAATGCATATATGTGGGTAAGCAAGGCATTTGGAATGAACATTTACTCAGCAGAAATTAAAAGCCACTTCAAACTAGAGATAGTGACATTATCTTTGGCCAGGGCAGGTACAGCTCAGATAACATCACTGGCAGATTATGTACCAAGTCATAGCTGTATCATAGCACTAGCCAGAAGGCATCCTGTTGACACAAGGCCCAGGATCCCAGCTCACTTCTGACAGCTCTGTACTTAGACTTTCCTGATCCCTTCCTAAACTGAAAGCCTTCTCTTCCTTCTTTATGCTCCATTTCACTTGCATTTGGTCTTGTATTAAAATTAGTTGCGTATAACTCTCTCATTTGGTGGTTCCTAAGGTCCTTGAGAGAACCCAATCTGTCTAGTTTACATGTGTATTTCCCACAGTGCCTTGCACAAAGTAGGCACTCATTTTTGTTGAAGTAAATATTTCAACTCAGTAGCTGAGACTACTGAAGTTAAAAACAATTACAAAAGAATCTTGTTTTATATTCTTAAATTCTAATGCAAGGGCACAGCTTAATAGAGGTACTGAAACCCAAGCTTGATATGACAGAATGGCATCCAATGAAAAGTCTCATTTCTACTGAGGTATGGGAATCTTGGCAGCTCAGTCAAGCTGAAAACAGTCTTGCCTGGGGTTTTGGAAGGAGACTCAAATGCCTTTGTAGTTACCCAAGGGATGACGTTCACCTGAGGTCAGCCCAGTCAGTGATCCACTCTCCCACCTAAAGCTGTCTGCATACTTCCATAGAGCCTGGAGATGGGTCATACTGTTTTATCACACAATTCATTACTTGCTGTCTATATAGGCCTAAGGCTTTATGCTGCACAAAAATATACTAGCCTGAATAGAGCATGAGATACTAAATTTAAAAAATCATCTACTATAGAGATTCAGTGGCAAAATATACTCTTCTCTTTTTGGCAAATCTCATTCTTCTCACTTTTAACTTTTTTAATGGTTTCTTCTATAACTATAGTAATATGGGTATTACTATATTTAGTTATGGTGAATATAATCTACTAACTTACTTCTTGATTAATCAATTTTAATTATTATTGATTTACTGCTGTGAATGTTGTAGATATAACTTGTTGAAACACTTCTCAGCTTTTCTTCCATTCTTTCCCCTAATATATGGTATTATATTTTAGTTTCAGGTTTTCTGTTGTTACTTTTTTCACCTACAGTAATAGTGTGTTTTGTTTCTTGTTCTCTCAACTTTAAGTTTGTCTATTAAATCAATGCTATATAAGATGGTGAAAATATTCAGGGGCCCTTTCAGTATGATGGCTTGTGTCTTTCTGTATTTTATTCCTTTTTTTTTTTTTTTTTAATAATTTCCTTTCCTTTATTTTCTTTGTCCTCATTCTGGAACCCCAGTGGGCTGGACATTGACATAGACATAACCATTCTATGTTATGATATTTTAAATTTTTTGCTGCTTTTTTATGAATTTTTCAGCTTTGCATTTAAAAGATTTCTAAGACCTGGTTCTTACTGTGATTGTGCTATTTTTATAGATTCTTATTCCTGTTTTTAAGATTACAACATCATTTAAAAACTTCTGAGGATTCTTGAGGTGCCTGAGTGACTTAGTTGATTTATCTTTGGACTCTTGATTTTGGCTCAGTTCATGATCTCAGGGTTGTGAGATCAAGCCCCACGTCAGGCTCCACACTCCGTGGGGAAGGCTGCTTGAGGTTCACTTTATCCCTCTGCCTCCCCCACCCTATCTCTCTAAACTAAATAAATAAATGTTTTTTAAAACTTCTGAGTATTCTAATTAGAATTAAAGAAAAACCAGTTTCTTCATTTCCTTGCACTTCCACTATATTCTACTGAGTCTACAGCTGATGCTGTTAGTCTTCCTCATATGTCTGGTAGTCCTTGCTAATTACTATTTAGGTTTATTCTTATTCTTGTTTAGGTTGATTATTCCAGGTTGAGGCTGCAGGTTTTCTTGGCAGTTTCTTTCCCCAAGATGTCTCCTCCCTGAATTGAAGGCTCTTGGTATGTAGGTAGAGCTTATTATCTGGAGGATTTGCCCAAGGGTGAGTGGGTAAAGTAATCAGAGCTCACACTAGCAGCCTGTACTTTTCCCAGGAAGCTTACTCAATTCCTTTAGTTTCCTGTGCTGTTTTTATCTTGGAGGAATGAACACTGGGTTTCCATTTATTCTGCATGCAGAGATCCTGGGGTGTGTTACAAGCTTGTGTGCGTGGGAGGGGGGGCGTGGAAAGAGAGACAGAGAGAGAGAGACAGAGACAGAGAAACAGAGAGAAAGAGAGAACTAATGCAGCTATTTTACTGAAGAACATTCAGTGAGCGCCTTGTTTCTACTGTCCCCCAGTATATCTCCTCAGTCTGAGCTAGGAGCCTTTCCAAAGTCCATTGAAGTTAGGCTGTGCCCCTCACTGTGGCCCGCTTCTGTTCTGTGCTGCAGCTTCCTGTGCTCCATTTCACTTATCCATAGGATTTTGTTTACTTTCTATTCCTAGGAATTTGTTGATTTAAGTTAAAAAAAAATGAGTAAAAAATAAAAAATAAGAAAACCCCAAAACCCAACCAAGATTCAGATTTCATCTCCAGAGACTGAATTCTTAACCTTTATGCTATATTGCTTCTTATAATCATGCCATCAAAAAAATAAACCTCAAAAAATTAAAAATAGAACTACTCTATGATCCAGAAATCACACTTTGGACATTCACCTAAAAAATATAAAAACACTAATTCAAAGGGATATACACACCCCTATGTTTATTGCAGCATCATTCACATTAGCCAAACTACAGAAGCAATCCAAGTGTCCCTCGAAAGATGACCATTCATTTTCTAAAGAAGAAGCAATATATATATATGTATGTGTGTTTGCAGGAATGTTACTCAGCCATGAAAAAGAATGAAATCTTTCCATTTGCAACAACATAGATAGAGCAAGAGAGTATAATGTTAAGTGAAATAAGTCAGTCAGAGAAAGACAAATACTATAAGATCTCACTCATATTTGGAATATAAGAAACAGAACAGATGAGCAAAGGAAAAGGGAGAGAAAGATAGAGAGGGGGAGATCCAGAAATAGACTGTTAACTATAGAGAACAAACTGGTGGTTACCAGAGGAGAGGCAGGTAGGGGGATGGGAAAAAGAGGGGATGAGAAATTAAAGAGTACACTTATCATGATGAAAATAAAATAAAATAAAACCCATGAGGATAGAATAATTCTGGATTATCAAATAAGAGCTGATGAAATATTTTCCTTAAAAAGGTGGGAATGCAAGTTGGTGCAGCCACTTTGGAGAACAGTGTGGAGATTCCTCAAGAAATGAAAAATAGAGCTTCCCTATAACCCTGCAATTGCACTACTGGGTATTTACCCCAAAGACACAGATGTAGTGAAAAGAAGGGCTATCTGTACCCCAATGTTTATAGCAGCAATGGCCACGGTCGCCAAACTGTGGAAAGAACCAAGATGCCCTTCAATGGACGAATGGATAAGGAAGATGTGGTCCATATACACTATGGAGTATTGTGCCTCCATCAGAAAGGATGAATACCCAACTTTTGTAGCAACATGGACGTGACTGGAAGAGATTATGCTGAGTGAAATAAGTCAAGCAGAGAAAGTCAATTATCATATGGTTTCACTTATTTGTGGAGCATAACAAATAGCATGGAGGACAAGGGGAGTTAGAGAGGAGAAGGGAGTTGGGGGAAATTGGAAGGGGAGGTGAACCATGAGAGACTAAGGACTCTGAAAAACAATCTGAGGGTTTTGAAGGGGGTGGGAGGTTGGGGGAACCAGGTGGTGGGTATTAGAGAGGGCACGGATTGCATGGAGCACTGGGAGTGGTGCAAAAACAATGAATACTGTTATGCTGAAAATAAAAAAATAAAATTAAAAAAAAAAGATATTTTCAAGAAAAGACTCAAAAAATGAATATAATTCTATGGTGATAAGGAAGGCTGAATTATGAGATTTTGGTAACACAATTTAAAATATTCTCAATGGAAAGAAAATGCGGAGGCAGGTAGAAAATCTGGCGTATTTGCAGGTAGAGAAGCTGTCTGATAAAGCTGGAAGATATCTATGTAAATGGTGCATGAAAGAACATATAACTAAGGGGAATACAAAGTACTGGGATAAGAATTTCAAGAGAGTTAAAGCCAAAGATTAGCTGAGGCTCACTAAAACCACTAGAGACAGCAGCAGCAATTTTTAGTGCTATTTTCAGAGCAATAGATGAAAATTATAGGTCCATTGCTTGAGAATGATGGTATCGTGTTAAAACAAAACACTACACATCCACTTTTCTTCTGCCTATACCAAGAAGAATGATCTTTAAGCTGACAGTATTGAGAGATCATTACATTAAGAGGTTATTGATATACACAATGAGAGGAGTCTAACGATAACAAATATTTTAGATAAATTCAAACTCCCAGATCATGACAAATTACATTTTGGGCAATACACAGTCCAATTGATATGATTGTAATACTACCATATTCTTTGAGAAATTTTGGAGAACAGGGAAAAATTCAAAAGAATGGAGAAAGGTACATATGACCATGATTTCCAAAACTTCTCCCCCCCCCCCCCATCAGTGTTAGTCTTGGCTATGTGTCTTGCTGTGGCCAATGAAATGTGAGGGGTGAACGCTACTTCCAAGCAGAATCATTAAGAAGCACTAGCACTGTGTTTTCTGCCACTACTGTTGAAAAATATGTTATCAGCTATTTGAATGACAGCATAGATGTTATATTTCTCAACTTTGCACAACATAGGACCCATTATATAAGATACTCCCTAGAAAAGAGAGTGTGTTAGATAGAAAAATTAGAATGAAAATGATATCTATTGAAAAGATACTGAAGCAAACATGATAAAATTTATAACTTAAAGTGTTTAAGCTGAATAAATGTGTCACTAGAAGTTTGTTTTTTGTTGTAGTTGTTGTTTTGCTTTTTCTGGTCATAAATTTTTGATTTTTTAATTTTTTATTTTTTTATTAACATATAACATATTATTTGCTTCAAGGGTGCAGGTCTGTGAATAATCAGTCTTACACAGTTCACAGCACTCATAGCACATACCTCCCCAATGTCCATAACCCAGCCACCCTATCCCTCCCTTCCCATCCCCCAGCAATCCTCAGTTTATTTCCTGGGATTAAGAATTTCTTACGGTTTGTCTCCCTCCCTGGTCCCATCTTGTTTCATTTTTTCCCTCCCTACCCTCCACAATCCCCTGCCCTGCCTCTCAAATTCCTTATATCAAAGAGATCATATGATAATTGTCTTTCTCTGATTGACTTATTTTGTTTAGCATAATACCCTCTAGTTCCATTCACGTCATTGCAAATGGCAAGATTTTGGGTTTCTTTGATGGCTGCATAGTATTCGTGTGTGTGTGTGTGTGTACATACATGTATATATACATGCATGTGTGTATACGTATATGTATATATACGTATATGTACATATGTATACACACATGCATGTATATATACATACATATACATACATACACGTGTGTGTGTGTGTGTGTGTGTATCACATCTTCTTTATTCACTCATCTGTTGATGGACATCTGGGCTCTTTCCATAGTTTGGCTATTGTGGACATTGCTACTATAAATATCTGGGTGCACGTGCCCCTTCGGATCACTACATTTGTATCTTTAGGGTAAATACCCAGTAGTGTGATTTTTGGGTCATAGGGTAGCTCTCTTTTCATCTTTTTGAGGAACCTCCATACTGTTTTCCAAAGTGGCTGCACCAGTTTACATTCCCACCAACAGTGTAGGAGGGTTCCCCTTTCTCTGCATCCTCACCAACATCTGTCATTTCCTTACTCGTTAATTTTAGCCATTCTGACTGGTGTGAGGTGTTATCTCACTGTGGTTTTGATTTATATTTCCCTAATGGCAAGTGATGTGGAGCACTTTTTCATGTGTCTGTTGGCCATCTGGATGTCTTTGCAGAAATGTCTGTTCATGTCTTCTGCCCATTTCTTGATTGGGTTATTTGTTCTTTGGGTGTTGAGTTTGATAAGTTCTTTATAGATTTTTGGATACTAGCCTTTTATCTGATATGTCATTTGCAAATATCTTCTCCCATTCTGTCAGTTGTCTTTTGGATTTGTTGACTGTTTCCTTTGCTGTGTCACTGGAAGTTTTTTTAAGTGTCATTTGTATTGAATGAAAGAGAACTGCTTCTTTGAATTTAGGTGAAATCAGATAGTGCGGATTGGTCCAAATCCCAAATAAGGTTAGTGTGCTGCTGCCTCTATAAAAGTGAAGGTGATCTGAAGCTATTTTAACAAAGTTAGGCATCTAGATTATCAAGGGGATTATTATGTGTTAATAATAATAATAGTTCTCAGCACTCATTTTTAATAGGAATGTTGATAAAGCCCAGGGGTGTTGAGGATTGTTTATTGGGTGGAGTTGGGCAGGTAGAGCCAGGAGGTCTAAACCTAAACCAAAGAACCTGGCCAGATAAGGGAAAGGCTAAAAGTGCAGAGAAGGATAATAATCGCAGATGTGTTCATACTTAAGAAGGAAGCAGGCTGAATATTTTTATATCAATATCTGCTTGGCTCCTTTTGACCAGACCCCTGCTTTCCTAATCAACTCTGTTTCCTGGTGATATTAAGTCATAAATACGTAAACGAGACATACTGAATAAATGCACGTCATGAAAGAGCTTTCTAATCCTGGATGATTAGCAGGATCATTCAGGGACCTTTAAAAATGTAGATTCCAGGCCTTACCTCAGACCTCCTGAACCATAATTTCTGGTAGTGCACTCTGGAAATCTGTGTTTTCATTAACCTCCATTGACTCTAGTGTTCTAATGGTTTGTGAGCCACCGTGCCTTGTGATGTGGTTTGTGTTCATCAGGCAAGAGTTGGATTGTAGAACATAGTATATCGTCAAGGGAGGCAAAGCTAGGGCAGTGGTTCCCAGATTCTGGTCTTCATGGACAGTTCAACTTTTAAAGAAAAAGGGCTCATCAACATAGGATGGCTGTCTTTCTAGTAGAACAAACCAACCAAGCAAACTCGTAATCTTATTATTCTATTTTAAGAAATTAAATTTTAAAAGGATTTGGGCAGGATATAGTATAGAAATCAAGGATAGCCTTTTAGTTTGAATGAACTTTGCCATTTTTCTCATTTCACCATGGACTGGTGACAATGTCTTCACATTATGGCATCATTCAGTATGTCAGAATTTGAGAACCATTTTGTAGGGTATGTCCAATTCCTTATGATCTCTGGCAACATGTTGCTGCCTTGCTATGCAGGGTCAAGTGGTTCCTAGTTGTTTTAGGGACTCTAGTCTGACAGTCATGGAGAAAGCTCTGAAAAGAGTATAGATGCTGTGTTGGGATGCAGGGGTACCTTAGATGATAAAGGATCTGTGAATAATTGTTTGTGGAAACTATTTATCTGTAGAAGAAAAACATGGGTAGACCTGAAAGCTGTATTAAAATATGTAAGTTATCAGGCTAGAAGGCAGCCCTAGGCGGATGTGAGGAAGTCACTGGCAGACCCATTTCAGTTTAATGTAAACAGTAGCTTTCTGAGAATCAGACATTTCCAACAAAGATTAACAAACTACATGGAGATGAGATTGCCCACTCTGGAAGAGCTCAAGACCCATCTGAGTAACAAAGAATTTGCATGAAAGAGTTCTCGACTGAGTTGGAGGTTGGATTAAAATCAGTTTTGGGGGCACCTGGGTTGCTCAGTCTGTTAAGCATCTGACTCCTGCTTTTGGCTCAGGTTGTAATCTCAGGGTTGTGAGATTGAGCTCTGTGCTCAGCATAGAGTCTGTCTAAGATTCCTTCCCTCTCCTTTTGCCCTTCATCCTGCTTGTATGCCATGCACTCTCTCCTCTCTCTCAAATAAATAAGTAAAATCTTAAAAAAGAAACCCCCATTTTTCTAGGAGAAAAAGATAAAGAGAGAGCGAGCTAGACAGAAGCAAACCGTAAGAGACTCCTAACTATAGAGAATAAACTGAGGGTGATGGAGGGAGGTAGGTGGGGAAGGGCTAAATGGATGATGGGTATGAAGGAGCGCACTTGTGATGAGCACTGGCTGTTACATGTAAGTGATGAACAACTCAGTTCTGCACCTGAAACCAATTTTACCATACAAGTTAACTAGAATTTAAATTAAAATGTGAAGAAAATAAAATAAGCTACTAAAGCTTATTTCAAGACAAAAATAAGTATGTAAAATAAAATAATAAAATCACTGTTTCTAAGCCAGGCACCACTCCTCAATAACACCTGGGAAGCCTTTTAAACAAATACAGATTCCTGGACCTCAGCTTAAATCTCTAGAAACAGAAATAGAAACTCAATGAAGGGGGCTCGGGAATCTGTGTGTTTCAGAGGCCTTGCAGGAAATTCTGAGTTAAGTTGCCTGTAGCCTTAGAAAATAATTGGATGAAGTGAACGCCAGAGTCTTGAAGCATCTGTGATGAAGGAGTCTCTAAAAATTATGAAGAGATAACATTTTGTTATGGCATCAATATTTGAATATCCACTTAATATATGTGCTTCATTATTGTCTGTTTAAAAGTTATATCTAAAACAACTGGTTATCTGGACATCAACACAAACTGAGAGCATTGAACTATTTTTAAAACAAGATTCGCTTTGAGCTTGCAAGAGAAATTAGCCTCATATGAGGAAAAGAAGTCATGGGCCTAATTATAAAGTATGGATAAATAAACTTCCCAAACAGATACCATGTTTGTGCCACATTTTCTTATTTACCAGATCAATGACTCATTCTTTCCAATTTTAAATATCATATTAGCTTAAAATGGTGCTAAATATGTTTATTTCTGTGAAAGAGGACTTTCATTGGACCTTTTGTGACTTTGAAATGATTTTTTATTTTCATCAATCTTTCATTCTTATAGCTTGAGTAACTATATTAGTAACAGAATTATCAAGCAGAATTGCAGAGCATCCCAAAGGTCCTTTTATTTTTTTTTTTTTTTTTTTTTTTTTTTTTTAGAATCTGCAGCTCTGATCTGGACTTTGATCTGGACTTTGTTGAATTTTTATCCCAAGTTTCTCTGTATAGATTATCTAAAAGGCTTTTGACTGTTGACAAGAGGCTAGGCCTTGAATAATAGACATAAGAAACCAGACTGAAGCCATCAATCAATTGAATATATAAACATTGCTCACATTTTTTTGAGGGTCTAATCCCTGAAATATTTTCCTAATATCCGTTGAGCCATTCAACCCTTTAGAAATCTATTCTCATAAACACATTTCCCTTTTCTTCATTTAGCATCTAGGCCCTATTTGCCATTATTCATTTATATGTTCAACAAAAGCCTAGTGGGGGTTAATAATCTACTCCAGGAACAATGGTAGGTATAACAAGACCCCTCTCTCATGATACTATGTTCTGATAAGGAGAAAGAGATGATAAACTTGCAGATAAATACATCAGAAATTCATCTAGTAACAAGTGCTGTAAAGAAAATTAAATGGGTCAGAGAATTGTTGCAGGCTCTTCTTTAGATGGGATAGTTTGGAGAAGGAAGTGATATTTGAAGTAAGCTTGGTCACTGTGAGCAGTTGTGGGAGGAGAGCTCTAAGGAGAAACAATAAGCAGTGCAAAGGCCTGAGGCTAGAATAAGCTGGGGGAATTGAGAGGCGAGTGTAGTACTGTTGTAATGACTACTTGGGGTGGGGTACAGAAGAAGGTTAGAAATAAGGCAAGGGCCAGATAAGGCAGGATCTCACAGGCTATGGTAGGAATCTGAATTTATTTGAAGTGTCATAGGTTCTAATCAGGGAGTGATATACTTTTACAAAGTATTTTACAAAGATATCTCGGGCTCCTTGGAGAGAATGGACCATAGTCTGGAAAAGAGTGGAATGAGGAAGAGTAGAGGCTGTTGCATTAGTTCAGTCTAGAGATGATGCTGCCTGCTAGAATAAAGCTTTCAACTGAGGGAATGTATAAGAAAATCATATGTCCCTTTCAGCAGACATTTTCAGTCAAGAAGGGCATATATATGACTTTTGCAACCTGATTTAACCTGAACTTGTCTTTTTCAGTCTAATGCTCAGATGTCCAGTGTTATCATTAGTTCCCTTTCTCAGCTCTTAGCCTACAACTTTCTTCAGTCAAGAACCACTAGGTTAGATGATTGGGCAGGACAACTTGGTCTTTATCAGGCCAAATGGCATCCTCACAGTAAAAAATCCAGAGACCAGACCTCGGATATTTCCATCATTCCCTTTTTTCTTTCCACAGACTTTTCTTTCCCAGTTTCTACCACTGAATTTTCTGTCCCCAGGGGAACACAGACTCGCTACTTCTCTGCAGCCAAACTGTCTACTCTGAAAGAAACAAGGATGTTAATTTTTATGCTGTTCGCTTAAGGATGTACTTTTTGTATGGAAAGGAATACAAAGATGAATGCAAATAAAAATATAGAAAACTCCTTGATTTATTTCACCAAAGGATGGGAAAGTGAGGAAGTTATCTATCCTTTTTGTTAAATCTTACTTATAATTGGAGGGGATAGGACATGTTTTGAACACCTTTATTTTTTTTTAAAGGGAAGTTATGTTGATAAGAATATAATAAAATCTCACATTTATTGAGCTATGTGCCAAGCAATGTTGCAGGTGTTTTCTTGGACCAGTTCTCCTATAGTTATTCCTTGTCACAGATGAGGAAATGACGGCTCAGAACTATGAAGTAACTGGCTCAGGGTCGCACACACAGTGAGGGGCCAACCCAGGATTTAAAGCCATGTTTTTCTTTTCGCCAGGCTATGCTTCCTTTTCAGGGGAGAGGACTTGGGAATCTGTAGTGAAAGGAGACTGCAGGTGAGAGGCTGAAGAACCACTCACTAGGTGTGTGGACTGCCTCCCTCACTCCTTATGTGGCTTTAACTCCTCCTCCAGGGCCTCAGTGCCTGATGAGCTTTTTACCTCTGGCCCTTGCTTTTACTTCCACTTTTCCTCAGTCTACCTTTCACATAGACCTTTACTGAGAAGTATCTCTGTAAGTATGTGGTTGCCAAAATGAAAAGAAACATCCACCCTATTTTTGTCACTAAATTCTAAATTCTGAGTGATGGCCCCAGTCATTGGCTTTCACAGTTGCTCTCTATTTCTCCATGGGTGCTCTCCTTGTGTCTCAAGGGGAAATTGGGAGAGCAGGGATCCCTAAGCTAGAGGGACACAAAGCTTTCCCCTCTGTGGTTTGTCCCCATACATGCTGAGACTACTCATTTATCAGCTCAGCCTTCTCACAGGTATACTCTTGGTCACAGCAGGCTCCAGGAGATTACTTGTCTCGCTACTGAATTTTCTTTATATGCCTTTTTTTTTAAAGCATGTATGAAATTATAGTCTCGAGCTTTCCTTTTTCATACACAAACTAATCATTATGAAACCCAATAATGACCCCTGAGAGAAAAACCACATGGAGCACAAGGGCTCAGACGTGGGGTGAGGGTGTTGGACAACAGACATCGTTCCCGGACCTGTGGACACAATTCTCTCCGGGGGGTCAGTGTACTGCATTTTTATGACTTGAACTATTTTTTCAGGAAATTACACCATAGTTTCCGCAAAGTGCAATTGTGTGTTGTAATGCCTATTTTGCATGTGCCGTATCATTCCTGAGCCTAAAATCTCAAGGTTCAAGTATCACGTATTACTGATTTGATGATTTGTCTTCAACACAGGAGAGGAGAAAGTTTAAAGGACCAGAAAAATCAGAAACAATCCATGAGATAAAAGGACTGGTTTTCTGTAATCCCTTTGATAAAAATCCTTTAACATTTTATTCTTATGAGTTATGTGACTACCGGATGGTCAACTTGATTATTTGCCTTGGAGTATAATAAAAGAATGTGAGGGAGAGGTTTTTTTTTTTTAATTTGAGATTTAAATGTGATGTATCTCCCAGAAAATAGAAGATGGATATATCTGAGCATTTTACTTTTGATCGACAAAGATCTTGGTGCCAGTTTTAAAGGTAAAGCAGTTTTGTTCTTGGATCAAAATTAGAACAAGAGAATTTTCTGGTATGTTTACCTCCCAGAAAAGGCTGGCAGATCTCACTTTTTATTTTCTAGCAAAGTCTTCTCTGAACACTCAAGTACTCGTTCATATCATAGTTATAAGGTCATTTAAAACATGATCTCTCCCAAAGAAAGTTACAGTTTACCACAGATCAAATCTTTAGGTGAAAGAAAGAAATCTCCTGAGTATGATTTATCTGTGTATTTGTTCGTTTGCTTCTTTTTTAAAAGTTTATATTGTACTTTGTTCCAAAAAAGGAGATTTAAGGCTATGTATCATACAATAAGAAAAAAATTAAAAATGAATAATTGAGAATATTAGGATGACTTTAGGATTTAGGGTTTTAGGAAAAAATGAACTCTTGGTTGTTTTGTTATTGTCTTATCATTGTTATCAGGAACCTTCATTTTACCTTGAAATCTTAGCAGGGCAGAGGTGTGATGGAGTCACCAACGCCACTTACAGCAGACTAATCTTTCAGCACACGTTAGATAATTTATGGTGAAAAAGTGTTTTCTTGTATTTCTCAGCTTGCTTGGGGCATGTAGTACAATTTACTATCCCAGTTTTGGTTCTTTAGTATCCCTCTCTTTGGTTACTTATTAAGCTCCCATTAAAGTACAACTTAATCATTCAAGGAAGGTACAAAGTTCAGTTAATGTTTCTACTGTTCCAAATTATGATAATACATGAGGCCACTGTATAACTTGAAATGCCTCCTAAAGCCTAAAATTCAAATGTGAAATGATTAGCCTGTAGGGAACTTGCTCTAAATACCAGCAGTATACAGGGTAATCCTGCAGTAACAGAGAAATGCTGCCCACATTAATGGAATGTTTAGATGATACTTGTGTTCCAAGTAGTTTATATGTTTCACATGTAACCTCTTCCTCCTCCCTCTGTTGCTATCCTTGTAAGGATGGGACGTTGAAGGTTATTAGATATTTCCCCAGGGAAGCCAGAGAAAGACGAGTAGATTTCCTCCCCTCTAGAGATATGTCTATTATGCAATTTATCATGGGTGATGATTGCTTAAGATCCAAAATTCAGACTGAACACAGGCGTTCAGTTTTCCCCCCATTTGGAGTAATGAAAAATGTAGCCTTAGAAGACTTGAGTAAGTAGGAGTCAAGATGGCGGAGATGTAGCAGGCTGAGACTACTTCAGGTAGCGGGAGATCAGCTAGATAGCTTATCTAAAGATTGCAAACACCTACAAATCCAGTGGGAGATCGAAGAGAAGAAGAACAGCAATTCTAGAAACAGAGAATCAACCACTTTCTGAAAGGTAGGACTGGCGGAGAAGTGAATCCAAGGTGACAGGAAGATAGACCACAGGGGTAGGGGCCCGCTCCCGGCAAGTGGCGAAGCAACAGAGCACAAAATCGGGACTTTTAAAAGTCTGTTCCGCTGAGGGACATCGCTCCAGAGGCTTAACCGGGGTGAAGCCCATGCGGGGTCAGCGTGGCCTCGGGTCCCGCAGGGTCACAGAATGATCAGGGGTGTCTGAGTGTCGCTGAGCTCGCAGGTATTAGACCGGGGAAGCTGGCTACAGAGACAGAGCTGAGAAGTGAGCTCTAAGCTCGGGTTTACCTTGAACCGGTCGCAGGCATGGTCAGCTCGGAGCGCGGCCGGAGGACAGGGTGACGGGAGTAATTGGGTGCTGTTCTCTGAGGGCGCACTCAGGAGTGGGGCCCCGGGCTTTTGGCTTCTCCAGGCCGGAGACTGGGAGGCCGCCATCTTCATTCCCGTCCTGGGAACTCTACGGAAAGCGCTCAGGGAACAAAAGCTCCCAAAAGCAAACCTGAGCGGATTACTCAGCCTGGCCCCTGGTAAGGGTGGTGCAACTCCGCCTGGGGCAAAGACACTTGAGAATCACTACAACAGGCCCCTCCCCCAGAAATTCAACAAGAAATCCAGCCAGGACCAAGTTCACCTACCAAGGAGTGAAGTTTCAATACCAAGGAGAGCAGCGGAATTCCAGAGGAGGAGAAAGCAAAGCATGGAACTCATGGCTTTCTCCCCATGATTCTTTAGCCTTGCAGTTAATTTAATTTTTTTTCTTTTTCAATTTTTTTTCTCTTCTTCTGCCAAATTATTTTTAACTTTTACCTTTTTCTTTGTTAACGTTTTTTAACTAGTTTATCTAATATATATATATAAATTTTCTTTTTTATATTTTTTCTTTATTCGTTTTCTTTTTTTAATTGTTCCTTTTTTTTTTTTTTCTTTCTGAACCTCTTTTTATCCCCTTTCTCCCCCCTCACGATTTGGGATCTCTTCTAATTTGGTTAAAGCATATTATCCTGGGGTTGTTGCCACCCATTTAGTATTTCACTTGCTCCTTCATATACTCTTAACTGGACAAAATGACAAGGCGGAAAAATTCACCACAAAAAAAGAACAAGAGGTAGTACCAAAGGCTAGGGACCTAATCAATACAGACATTGGTAATATGTCAGATCTAGAGTTCAGAATGACGATTCTCAAGGTTCTAGCCGGGCTCGAAAAAGGCATGGAAGATATTAGAGAAACCCTCTCGGGAGACATAAAAGCCCTTTCTGGAGAAATAAAAGAACTAAAATCTAACCAAGTTGAAATAAAAAAAGCTATTAATGAGGTGCAATCAAAAATGGAGGCTCTCACTGCTAGGATAAATGAGGCAGAAGAAAGAATTAGTGATATAGAAGACCAAATGACAGAGAATAAAGAAGCTGAGCAAAAGAGAGACAAACAGCTACTGGACCATGAGGGGAGAATTCGAGAGATAAGTGACACCATAAGACGAAACATTAGAGTAATTGGGATTCCAGAAGAAGAAGAAAGAGAGAGGGGAGCAGAAGGTATATTGGAGAGAATTATTGGAGAGAATTTCCCCAATATGGCAAAGGGAACAAGCATCAAAATCCAGGAGGTTCAGAGAACCCCCCCTCAAAATCAATAAGAATAGGTCCACACCCCGTCACCTAATAGTAAAATTTACAAGTCTTAGTGACAAAGAGAAAATCCTGAAAACAGCCCGGGAGAAGAAGTCTGTAACATACAATGGTAAAAATATTAGATTGGCAGCAGACTTATCCACAGAGACCTGGCAGGCCAGAAAGAGCTGGCATGATATATTCAGAGCACTAAACGAGAAAAACATGCAGCCAAGAATACTATATCCAGCTAGGCTATCACTGAAAATAGAAGGAGAGATTAAAAGCTTCCAGGACAAACAAAAACTGAAAGAATTTGCAAACACCAAACCAGCTCTACAGGAAATATTGAAAGGGGTTCTCTAAGCAGAGAGAGACCCTAAAAGTAGTAGATCAGAAAGGAAAAGAGACAATATACAACAACAGTCACCTTACAGGCAATCCAATGGCACTAAATTCATATCTCTCAATAGTTACCCTGAATGTTAATGGGCTAAATGCCCCAATCAAAAGACACAGGGTATCAGAATGGATAAAAAAAACAAAACCTACAAGAAACCCATTTTAAACCTGAAGACACCTCCAGATTTAAAGTGAAGGGGTGGAAAAGAATTTACCATGCTAATGGACATCAGAAGAAAGCAGGAGTGGCAATCCTTATATCAGATCAATTAGATTTTAAGCCAAAGACTCTAATAAGAGATGAGGAAGGACACTATATCATACTCAAAGGATCTGTCCAACAAGAAGATCTAACAATTTTAAATATCTATGCCCCTAACATGGGAGCAGCCAACTATATAAACCAATTAATAACAAAATCAAAGAAACGCATCAACAATAATACAATAATAGTAGGGGACTTTAACACTCCCCTCACTGAAATGGACAGATCATCCAAGCAAAAGCTCAACAAGGAAATAAAGGCCTTAAATGACACACTGGACCAGATGGACATCACAGATATATTCAGAACATTTCATCCCAAAGCAACAGAATACACATTCTTCTCTAGTGCACATGGAACATTCTCCAGAATAGATCACATCCTTGGTGCTAAATCAGGTCTCAACCGGTATCAAAAGATTGTGATCATTCCCTGCATATTTTCAGACCACAATGCTCTGAAGCTAGAACTCAATCACAAGAGGAAATTTGGAAAGAACCCAAATACATGGAGACTAAACAGCATCCTTCTAAAGAATGAATGGGTCAACCAGGAAATTAAAGAAGAATTGAAAAAAATTCATGGAAACAAATGATAATGAAAACACAACAGTTCAAAACCTGTGGGACACAACAAAGGCAGTCCTGAGAGGAAAATATATAGCGGTACAAGCCTTTCTCAAGAAACAAGAAAGGTCTCAAGTACACAACCTAACCCTACACCTAAAGGAGCTGGAGAAAGAACAAGAAAGAAACCCTAAACCCAGCAGGAGAAGAGAAATCATAAAGATCAGAGCAGAAATCAATGAAATAGAAACAAACAACAACAACAAAAAAAAACAATAGAACAAACCAACGAAACTAGGAGCTGGTTCTTTGAAAGAATTAATAAGATTGATAACCCCCTGGCCAGACTTATCAAAAAGAAAAGAGAAAGGACCCAAATAAATAAAATCAGGAATGAAAGAGGAGAGATCACAACTAACACCAAAGAAATACAGGCAATTATAAGAACATACTATGAGCAACTCTACACCAACAAATTTGACAATCTGGAAGAAATGGATGCATTCCTAGAGACATATAAACTACCACAACTAATCCAGGAAGAAATAAAAAGCCTGAACAGACCCATAACCAGTAAGGAGATTGAAACACTCATCAAAAATCTCCAAACAAACAAAAGCCCAGGGCCAGACGGCTTCCCAGGGGAATTCTACCAAACATTTAAAGAAGAACTAATTCCTATTCTCCTGAAACTTTTCCAAAAAATAGAAATGGAAGGAAAACTTCCAAACTCATTTTATGAGGCCAGCATCACCTTGATCCCCAAACCAGACAAGGATCCCATCAAAAAAGAGAACTACAGACCAATATCCTTGATGAACACAGATGCAAAAATTCTCACCAAAATACTAGCCAATAGGATTCAACAGTACATTAAAAGGATTATTCACCACGACCAAGTGGGATTTATTCCAGGGCTGCAAGGTTGGTTCAACATCCGCAAATCAATCAATGTGATACAACACATTAATAAAAGAAAGAACAAGAACCATATGATACTCTCCATAGATTCTGAAAAAGCATTTGACAAAGTACAGCATCCCTTCCTGATCAAAACTCTTCAAAGTGTAGGGATAGAGGGCACATACCTCAATATTAGGAAAGCCATCTATGAAAAACCCACCGCAAATATCATTCTCAATGGAGAAAAACTGAAAGCTCTTCTGCTAAGGTCAGGAACACGGCAGGGATGTCCATTATCACCACTGCTATTCAACATAGTACTAGAAGTCCTAGCCTCAGCAATCAGACAACAAAAGGAAATTAAAGGCATCCAAATTGGCAAAGAAGAAGTCAAACTATCACCCTTTGCAGATGATATGATACTATATGTGGAAAACCCAAAAGACTCCACTCCAAAACTGCTAGAACTTGTACAGGAATTCAGTAAAGTGTCAGGATATAAAATCAATGCACAGAAATCAGTTGCATTTCTCTACACCAACAACAAGACAGAAGAAAGAGAAGTTAAGGAGTCAATCCCATTTACAATTGCACCCAAAACTATAAGATACCTAGGAATAAACCTAACCAAAGAGACTAATAATCTATACTCAGAAAACTATAAAGTACTCATGAAAGAAATTGAGGAAGACACGAAGAAATGGAAAAATGTTCCATGCTCCTGGATTGGTAGAATAAATATTGTGAAAATGTCTATGCTACCTAAAGCAATCTACACATTTAATGCAATTCCTATCAAAGTACCATCCATTTTTTTCAAAGAAATGGAACAAATAATCCTAAAATTTATATGGAACCAGAAAAGACCTCGAATAGCCAAAGGAACATTGAAAAAGAAAGCCAGAGTTCGTGGCATCACAACTCCGGACTTCAAGCTCTATTACAAAGCTGTCATCATCAAGACAGCATGGTACTGGCACAAAAACAGACACATAGATCAATGGAACAGAATAGAGGGCCCAGAAATAGACCCTCAACTCTATGGTCAACTAATCTTCGAAAAAGCAGGAAAGAATATCCAATGGAAAAAAGACAGCCTCTTCAATAAATGGTGTTGGGAAAATTGGACAGCCACATGCAGAAAAGTGAAACTGGATCATTTCCTTACACCACACACGAAAATAGACTCAAAATGGATGAAGGACCTCAATGTGAGACAGGAATCCATCAAAATCCTTCAGGAGAACACAGGCAGCAACCTCTTCAACCTCAGCCACAGCAACATCTTTCTAGGAACATCGCCAAAGGCAAGGGAAGCAAGGGCAAAAATGAACTATTGGGATTTTATCAAGATCAAAAGCTTTTGCACAGCAAAGGAAACAGTCAACAAAACCAAAAGACAACTGGCAGAATGGGAGAAGATATTTACAAACGACACATCAGATAAAGGGTTAGTATTCAAAATCTATAAAGAACTTAGCAAACTCAACACCCAAAGAACAAATAATCCAATCAAGAAATAGGCAGAAGACATGAACAGACATTTCTGCAAAGAAGACATCCAGATGACCAACAGACACATGAAAAAGTGCTCCATATCACTCGGCATCAGGGAAATACAAATCAAAACCACAATGAGATACCCCCTCACACCAGTCAGAATGGCTAAAATTAACAAGTCAGGAAATGACAGATGCTGGCAAGGATGCGGAGAAAGGGGAACCCTCCTACACTGTTGGTGGGAATGCAAGCTGGTGCAACCACTCTGGAAAACAGCATGGAGGTTCCTCAAAATGTTGAAAATAGAGCTACCTTATGACCCAGCAATTGCACTGCTGGATATTTACCCTAAAGATACAAACGTAGTGATCCGAAGGGGCACGTGCACCCGAATGTTTATAGCAGCAATGTCTACAATAGCCAAACTATGGAAAGAACCTAGATGTCCATCAACAGACGAATGGATAAAGAAGATGTGGTATATATACACAATGGAATACTATGCAGCCATCAAAATAAATGAAATCTTGCCATTTGCGATGACATGGATGGAACTAGAGGGTATCATGCTTAGCGAAATAAGTCAATCAGAGAAAGACAACTATCATATGATCTCCCTGATATGAGGGAGAGGAGAGGCAACATGGGGGGTTAAGGGGGTAGGAGAAGAGTAAATGAAACAAGATGAGACTGGGAGGGAGACAAACCATAAGTGACTCTTAATCTCAGAAAACAAACTGAGGGTTGATGGGGGAGGGGCTAGGGAGAGGGGGGTTAGGGTTATGGACCTTGGGGTTGGGTATGTGCTATAGTGAGTGCTGTGAAATGTGTAAACCTGGCAATTCACAGACCTGTACCCCTGGGGATAAAAATATATGTTTATAAAAAATAAAAAAATAAATTAAAAAAAGAAGACTTGAATAAATTTCTAGGCACTATGTTTACAAAAATAGTAAGAGATTGTGGGTCTCTCATCTGCCCTCCCAGAAGCTAGAAAAGTTCTTCAATATCCTGTGTTCAGTATCACTTGTAAAATGAATATAAAATGAAATCTCCCTTCTGAAGTTTTTGAGAGTCAATGTAATGAGAGCTCTAAGGTACTTCTTAGGTATGGGAAATCCTTCAATTTCTACCCTGTGGATTGGTGATAATTAATCTCTTGTTTCTTATTATACTCTGTTGGTTTAAGCATGCTCAGTTCTGGAAAAAAGTTGTCTGAATTCAGACCATATTTTTACTGTTTATTAGCTGTGCAAATGTGGGGAAGTTTCATAACGCCTCTGGGACTCAGTTTTCTCAACTGTGATATTAGGGGAAGTAAATGATGTGTGATGCATAGTATGAGAACACACAGCCTGATAAATATTTGACAGCCATCACAGTATAGTAGCTTGAACCTTGAGAAAGGAGCAAGTCCTGTCTGCTAAAGGGAAGATTCTTTGTGAACAGAAATAATAGGAACCTCAAGGTTCTACCTATTTCTACCCGTGGCTTTTTAAGTCATGTGATAATGAAAAGAACATTGAAAAGGACTGCTTTCCAGAAAGAAGTAGGCAGCTATCCAAAGTATTTTGAGTCAGAAATAAATATTGGTAGATTTCTCTCTTTAAATATATTATTTAGAATTATCTTCAATAGAATGAAGTGTTTACAGGTTTAAAAAATAAAAATTTTAGGGGTGCCTGAATGGCTCAGTGGGTTAAAGCCTCTGCCTTCGGCTTGGGTCATGATCCAGATTCCTGGGATTGAGCCCCGCATCGGGCTCTCTGCTCAGCAGGGGCCACTTCCTCCTCTCTCTCTCTCTGCCTGCCTCTCTGCCTACTTGTGATCTCTGTCTGTCAAATAAATAAATAAATAAATAATCTTTTAAAAAAATAAATAAATAAAAATTTTAAAAGGTCCTAAATATGAGATTTTACTTTGAAGTTATTTTTCTTTAGCAAACATACCATTCATTCAAGAAATATTTATTAAGCAACAGTTATATGTCAAGCATTATGTTAGGTGCTAGGGAGAAAAAGTGAAAAAGGCATGGTGCCTGAATATTTAGATAAGCAGTACATTCAGATAAGCAATGTCCTTCAAAATAGCTACCCTGTTTCCTGCACATTTATTCCAATATTATTGCTCTCAAGACCAAACAACTCTTGGGCAGTGCTTTTAGAGCCAATGCCTGAGCCACTCAAAAGCAGCAGTGGCCTCTCCACTTTTTGGAAGGACTAATAGTGGACCTTAAAAGAGCTCAAATCTCCTTTATTGTTGGTAAATGTCACAGCTCAGAAACCCCAAAAGGCCAACCCTTCCCTAATGCTACAGTTTGTCTTCTAGGACCCTTTAGAACACCTCACAACCCAACTACTAAAAAATTAATCCCTGGATTTTGGCCAGTATCCTCCAGAACATCTGTTCTGATTGATCTCTGTCCTGTTATACCTTCTCTTGAATACTTTGAGTATCACCCCCCACATAAAGTGTCACCCTACATTTTCCTCAATCCTTCTTTCATATCTACTTCATTCTACCAGGTACATCCAGGGCCCCAATCCTATTTTAGATTACTTTTAGCTATGGATGAAGATCAAACCCAACTCTAAAGGACAAAATTTAGCTGCCTAAGAAAACATTTGTTTAAAATAAAAAGGAACAGACTCAAGACAAGTTCAAAAGAAGGATCCTGATATTGTTGTGTGCAAAGGCAAATGTCACTGAAGTTACCCTGTGGACTCCCAAGGTGACTACTCCGAGGGAATGACATCATTTCTTATGTAATTTCTGGTGTTTTATGAACAAAAACAATAATATCAGGCCAATTATTTTATAGTCACATCTTGCATATTAGATGAATATCTAATTTTAGAAGAGCTGTATTTTAAAGTCTTAACACCTTTAGTTAGGAACATTTTTAAAGCTTAGTATATTTTTTCCAGCTAATGTTAGCATATAACACCTTAGCAAAATGTTAGCCTATAAGGAGTATGATAGGCATGTTTATCTCAGTAGCATTTTGGAATTCCTAATGCCCACATATAGAAATACAATAACAGTGAATATCTTTTGCAGATAGTTTTCAGAATTATTCAAAATTGTAAAGTATGGCACAATTATAGAGGGAATAAAGTTTTTGTTGTAGGTACTGTGAATTCAGAAATATTGTTATAAAATATGTTTATTTTTTAATAGGATTTGTACAATTGGAATCTAAATTTATTTTATTTGTTACAAGACACTCAAAAAGCAAAAACACAAATCACCAAAAATGAAACAAAACAGAAAGGACTTTCTGAAGACAAAATTATATTGGTTGGTGGGACACAATTTTGAAAGGAATGAGTATCTGATACTTGTGCTAAAGACAGATTGGACTTTAGGTCCCAGAGTCTAGAAAATTGGTAAGTCATACTTAATTAACTTTTTTACTGGTTTGGCAGCTAAATCATTTATATGAAAATCAGTAGATTTTTTTCCATAATGATAGTGGATTCTGTAGATAACATTATTTCATTCTATAACATTAACCACGGAGCTGAAGTTTTTTTATTGAATGAATGAATGTATAGCTGAGCAAGAGTAGGAAAGACATTTCCTTTGGGTCATTACTTGGGACATCATTTCTTTAAAAATAATAATTTTTTAAAATTTTATTTTATTTTTTCAGTGTTCCAAGATTCATTGTTTATGTACCACACCCAGTGCTCCATGCAAAATGTGCCCTCCTTAATAACCATCACCAGGCTCACCCATCCTTCCACTCCCCTCCCCTCTAAAACCCTCAGTTTGTTTCTCAGAGTCTACAGTCTTTCATGGTTCATCTCCCCCTCTGATTATTTTTCTTGCAAAAATAATTACAAGTTGGACACCTGGGTGGCTCAGTGGGTTAAAGCCTCTGCCTTTAGGTGGATGGGTGCCTGGGTGGCTCAGTAAGTTAAGCGTCTGCCTTTGGCTCAGGTCATGATCTCAGGGTCCTGGGATCAAGCCCCACATTGGGCTCTCTGCTCAACGGGAAGCCTGCTTCCCCCTCTCTCTCTGCCTGCCTCTCTGCCTACTTGTGATCTCTCCCTCTGTCAAATAAATAAATAAATAAAATATTTTAAAAAATTAAATAATTATAAGTTGATAGAAAATTTTCATAAATGAGTTGAGTAAAAACATCATACACCATCTGTAAATAACCGTTAAATTTTTCTGTACCTTGATACCCATTTTTATATATGTGTATTGTAATTGTATGTATACATGTGTTTGATTTACAAAAAATAATCATGTGTACTTTTTCTTTTATATAACTTATTGTGGTATCTACCTGTGTATGCCATTAAACAGTGTTCTATAGCATTGTTGAGTGACTGCATAATAGTCTACTCTAAGTATATATCATAATTTATTTCACCAACCTTCTATCTTTGAGCATTTAGGTTGCTTTTAATTTTTTGCCATTGTGTTGTAGAGACATTTTGCTATTCCAAGAATTTTAAATAATTCTTGTGCTGTTATTCCTTTGGACACTTAAGCCTAGGAATCCTTTCTCAGAATACGGTTGGTGGTTTGTTTGTTTTTTTAATTAAAATTAGTGTTAAAGAAGAAACCAATTGATTGAAGGAGTTATTAAAATAGTTTTTATAAATTTATGATATAATACATGTGTTTCATATTATATGTGATATACTCACACATATAATATGTGATATAACATTAAATAATGAGATCTAGTGGCACATCTAATAACAACCATAATTTTTAAAATTTTTTTATTTTTTATTAACATACAATGCATTATTAGCCCCAGGGGTACAGGTCTGTGAATCAGCAGGTTTACACACTTCACAACACTCACCATAGCACATACCTTCCCCAATGTCCATAATCCAACCACCCTCTCCCTCCCCCCTCCCCCCAGCAACCCTCAGTTTGTTTTGTGAAATTAAGAGTCTTATGGTTTGTCTCCCTTTCGGTCCCATCTTGTTTCATTTTTTTCCTTCCCTACCGCCCAAACCCCCCCCTTTGCCTCTCAACTTCCTCATATCAGAACAGCCGTAATTTTAACTAGTGATGAACATAACTAAATTTTGAGGTACCTGAAATAATTAGAATGCAATATAAAAGTAGCTTTCATGTTTCATTTATTTTATTGTAATGTGTTGCTTACATTAATACAAGAAGGAAATGCTCAATTATAGTTAGAGGTTAATGAAAAGAAAGATGTGAATTTTTTCCTGTCCACACTCACAGACAGCTTGAATTTTATCCATGGGTTTCCACAGCCACAAGATCTCAGATTAAGAACCTCTGTGAGGGGCGCCTGGGTGGCTCAGTGGGTTAAATAAAGCCTCTGCCTTCGGCTCAGGTCATGATCCCAGGGTTCTGGGATGGAGGGTTCTGGGATAGAGCCCCACATCGGGCTTTCAGCTCAGCAGGGAGCCTGCTTCCTCCTCTCTCTCTCTGCCTGCTTCTCTGCCAACTTGTGATCTCTGTCTGTCAAATAAATAAATAAAATCTTTTTTAAAAAATTAAAAAAAAGAACCTCTGCAAACATATCAGATTAATTTGAAGGTACTAAATATAGTAATAAGGGAAAAATAGGTATGTTCCCCAAAGATTAGCAATATGGACTTAAAATTAAAAAATGGTACTAACTTTGGTGAAGCTGATGGAGGTTGAGAATCATAATCTGTAACACAAATAGACCAGGATGATGAGTAATGGTGGAAGAAACCTAGGAGTTGTGGGAAGCTAATTATGAGTAGCATTTCAAAGGAATGGAAGAGCAGAGAAAAACCCTGCTATTTCAGGATACTAATGAAAAGACATTGTGTTATTGAAAAGGGGAGAGTGAGCTTTTCTCCAACTTAGTGAAACCCAAATGTACCAGCCTCAACAACCAATGACTACAAAATATTATCTTATTTTCTCTAAATACCCAAGTGATATGAGCTCCAGTCTCACAGACCAGACTGATTGCTCAAAATTGGCACCTCTCTCAAATATTTCACCAACTTTTCCTGTGTTCCAAAGGGTGGCTGTTTTGAGGATATGCAGGATGGAGCATGGCATTTGGGCAAAGCCAACAAACATGGCCTCTGTTGTCAGTGACCATTGTAAAGTTGACATACAAAGATGATTAGCCATCTTTCTGAACTGGTTTTGGGTGGCAGGGGTCCTTTCTGTACCTTTAGCTACTCACTCCAAAGTAAAAACCAGTTCCTTTTCTAATTCTACACAGCAGAGATCAGGCTGCAATTCCCACAAAATTTCATCCAACATGGGAGTGGACCAGAGTGATATTGGGAAGTACCACACAAAATAATTTGTATCTACAACAGAACTTCTAGGACAGCCATATCTCAGGGTGGCTAAAGGGATGTCTTACTCACTAGCTCAGTCTGGGAATGTTTAAATACTCCCAAGAGGCCTCAAAGGAGAAGAGAGTTGTTCATCTCTCCAATAAAAATCTCATTCCCCAGAGTTCCCCACATTTCTGGTTCAAACCCCTTCTGGGATTGACACTGGGAATGCCACAGGGGGAAGACCCCAGCTCTATCCACAGAAGTTGACCTACAATTTATTAGTTCAGCATCTAAACATTCTGAATTATGTAGTCCTAAATAATATCATGGCTAGGAGTTCCAAAGTACTGCCTGTTTATTTTTTTGGTTTCTTGTCCAGCATGTGAAGTTCATATCTACATATAATTTTTATAGTCTTTATATTCAAGTTTTCTTTAAACAACTACTGTCACAAGGACAAACATCTTCATGTCTTTTACCCATTTTCTTTAATTGAATAGCTTGTTTTTTAACTGTTGAGTTTTAAGAGTTCTTAATGTATCCTAGTTACCAGTCCTTTGTCAGATATGTAATTTGCAAATATTTTCTTCCAGTATGTAGCTTGTCTTTTTATCCTCTTTATGGTCTTTTGCAGAGCAAAAGTTTTCAGTTTGATGAAGCCCAGTTTATCAATTTTCCCTCTTATAGATTATATTTTTGGTGTCATGTCTAAGAACTCTACTTAGATCTCAACCTCAAAAATTTTCTCCTGTTTTTTTTTTTTCCCCTAACGTTGATAAGGTAGCATTTTACATTTAAATCCATCATTCATTTTGGGTTAATTTTTATGTAAGATGTAAGATTTAGGCCAAGGTTCTTATACATTTATTTTCCCATAGATGTCCTATTGCTCCATGGGTTGAAAGGCTATCCTTTCTTCATTAAATTTTGACTTCGTCAAAAATCAGCTGGACATAGGTCTCTTCCTAGGTTTTTTATTCTGTTCCATGAATCTATGTTTCTATCACTCCACCAAGACCACAGAGTTTTGTTTATTGTAACTACATAATATATCTTGAAATTGGGTAGACTGATTTCTCCCCCACTATTAATCTTTTAAAAAATAGTTTTTTAGCTACTCTAGTTCCTTTACCTTTTCACATGTATAAAAAATAATCTTGCCTATAACTGCAAATCTTCTGGAAATTAGTTTAAACCTATACAGTTGGCCCTTGAACGACATGAGTTTGAACAGCTCACATCTAGTTATACACATTTTGATAAATATAGTATAGTACTCTAAATGTATTTTATTTTCTTTATGATTTTCTTAATAGCATTTTCTTTTCTCTAGGCTACTTCATTGTAAGGATATAGTATATAATACATATAGCATATAAAATATGTGTTAATAGACTATTTTTGTTATAGGTTAGGCTTCCAGTCAATAGTAAGCTATTAGTGGTTAAGTTTTTGGAAAGTCAAAAGTTATATGTGGATTTTTGACAGTGTGAGGAGTCAGCATCCCTAACACCAGTATTGTTCAAGGGTCAACTGTAGATAAATTTAAGAAGCAATACCTTTACTATGTTGTGTCTTCCAGTCCATGAACACAATATGTCTCCATATATTTAGATCTTCTTTGATTTCTTTGATTTCTTTAATTAACATTTTCAGTTTTTTGTATACAAATGCAAATGCAATATAGTACTACACAGTGTTAGATTTACACATAAATATTTCATTATTTTGAATGATTGTAATTAGTACATTTTTAATTTTGGTGTTCATTGCTAGTACAAAGAAATGAAATTGATTTTTTGAATGTTTATTTTGTATCCTGTGGCCTTGCTGAATTCACATGGTATTTCTAGAAGTTTTCTTATAGATTTCTTGGAAATTTCTATGTAGACAATTATGTCATCTGCAAATAGGGATAGTCTTCTTTCTTTCTGATCAGTGTGCCTTTTATTTCCTTTTCTTGCCATACTATAATGGCTACAACTTCCAGTAGTATGTTGAATAAGAGTACATATTTCTTTGCGTTGTTCCTGATCTTTGAGGGAAGGCATGTAGTCTTTCATCATTATGTATGATATCAGCTTTATTAAGTTGAAGAAGCTCCCCTCCATTACTACTTGTCTGGGAGTTTTTATCATGAATGAGTGTTGAATTTTGTCAAATCCTTTTTCTCATCAAATAATATGATCATATTTTTTTCTTTAGATTAATATGGTAGTTTACACTGACTGATTTTCAAATATTGAACTAACCTTGCTCCCTGGAATAAATTCTACTTGGTCATGGTATGTAATTCTTCTTATTTATTGTGAAATCCTATTTGGTAGTGTTTTCTTAAGGACTTCTACATGTATTTTTATGAGTGATATTGGCCTGTAGCTTTCTTTTCTTATGCTCACACTGTGTTTTATCGGGGTACATTAACTTCATAAAATGAATTGAGAGTGCTCTTTCCTCTTCTGTTTTCTGGGAGAGATTGTATTAAAAAATTTTTTTTTTAATTCTCCTATAAACATTTGAAAGAATTCTGTAGTGAAACCATCCAGGGCTGGAGATTTTCTTTGAGCTTTTAAATTTAAAATTTTAAATTATGAAATAACCATTTCCTGAATAATTGTTGGACAATACAAATGATCTATTTCATACTGGGTTAATTGTGGCATTTTGTGCTTTTCAAAGAGTTGGTCCGTTGCATGTAGGTTGTCAAACTTATGTGTGTACACTTACTTAGAATATTCCTGTATTATCCAGGGTCTGTGATGATACCCCTTCTTAAATTTCTAGTATTGGTAATTTGTGGCTTCTCTTGTATTCCTTTGCCAGTCTTGTTAGAGATTTGTCAATTTTATTGATCTTTTAAAAGAACCAAATTTTGGTTTCATTTCTGTTTTTTATTACTTCCTTCTTCTATTTATTTTGGGTTTATTTTTCTTTTCTTTTCCTAGGTTCTTGAGGTGGAAGCTGAGATTACTGATATGAGACTTTTCCTCTTTTCTCTTGTAAGCATTAGTGCTATAAATTTCCCTCTCAGCATTGTTTTAGCTGTATCCCACAAATGTTTATATGTCCTACTTTCATGTTCACTCAGTTCAATGTAATTTTTTATTTCTCTTGTGGCATCATCTTTGAACCATGGATTATTTAGAAATGTATTGCTTTTCTTTCATTATTGATTTCTAGCTTGCTTCCGTTATGGTCAGAGAACACACTCTTATGATGTGAATTTTTTATAACTTGTTGATATTTGTTTTATAGCCTATGATATTGTCTATCTCAGTGTATGTTCTATGTCTTTTGAAAACAATGTGAGTTCTGCTGTTGATGGGTAGACTGTTCCATAAATGTTGATTAGACTCTGTTTGTTGGTGGTGTTATAGAATTTTCTCTATCCTTGCTGATTTTCTGTCTCATGTCTGCCAGTTGTTGAGTGAAGAATGCTAACATCTCTATAATTGTAGGTTTGTCTATTTTCCTCTCAATTTTACCAGCTTTGCTTCAGATATTTTGTACCTCTGTTGTTTGGTGCATACACATCCAGGACTGCCTTGTCCTCCTGGTGGACTGACAATTTTATCATTATGTCATGTCATTCTCTGTCTGTGGTAAATCATTATTCTTAAGTCTTTATCTGATATTAATATGGCTACTCCTGCTTTCTTTTCATTAACATTTGCATAATGTATCTTTTCCTATCCTTGTACTTTCAACCTACCTGTGTTACATTTGAAGTGAGTTTCTTGTAGACAGCATGTAGTTGGGTCATGTTTTTTAATCTATTCTGCCAGTCTCTATCTTTTAATTGGTACATGTAAACACTCTTTTATCTATAAAATTTACTTCCTAAAGATTAAATAAGTAATGTACATAAGTATGCAAAATTTGAAAGATACCAAAAAGTACATGTTAAACAGTCAGTCTCCTTCTACCCTATCCCCCAGTCTTTCTACCCTCCTCTCAAGAGGCAACCATGTTCTCCAGTTTTCTGTTATCTTCTGTCAGAGCCAATCTGCACACATGCAAATATTTCTAGGACTGTATTTTTTTCTTTAAAAAGAAGAAAGCAAATTAAAACAAAGTGTATATGCTGTTCAACCTCACACTTTATAGGTATACTTAATAGCATACCTTAGAGAACTTTTTATATTGATTTATACAGAGCATACAGTCAACATTTAAATAAAAATATTTTCTTCTAGGAGCACCGGGGTGGCTCAGTCAGTTAAATGTCCGACTCTTGATTTTAGGTGAGGTCATGATCTCGGGTTGTGAGATTGAGCCCTGTGTCAGACTCCGTGCTGGGTGTGGAGCCTGCTTGGGATACTCTTTCTCCTCCTGCCCTTCACCCCACCTCCTGCTCACGCTCTCTCTCATTCTCTCTCTCTCTCAAAAAAAAAAAAAAAAGAAAAAAGAAAAAAATTTGTTTTTTTTCCTCTAGTTTCAAAAGTCTTAAAAGGCAGTGTCAGAACAGAAGATTACATGTGAAAATCCTCAAGAGTTAAAAACATTTAACAATCAGAATGGAGAATATAATTTATAATGAAATATATATTGTGCTTAAATAATATATGCTTTAGAATAAATGTGATGGAAATCTATTCTTTGTAAGTCATATATTTCCAAGGAGTTGTGAAGTTATTTGGCAGCAACTGTCTATACGCTAGGTATAATGCGATGAGACCAAGAAAAGGAGAGATAATATTTTAAGTCAAAATATAGCTCCTGCAAACTTTAAAATATTTTATGCCATTATTTTCTTATATACCCAAATTGGTGAAAACCTACTATCCCATGAAATAAAACAGAATTCTGGATCTTGGAATTTTCCTTTGTCTTTTATGAGTTGCAAAATAAACAGACTTCTGAAGAGAGAATGACTAATCCATTCAACAAATATATATTAGGTACCTACTGTGTTCCAGACACACTTCTAGTTGGTAAACAAAGCAGAAAAAGTCTCTGCAATCTTGGAGCTCGTGTTCTGGGAAAAGCAGTGGGGAAGAAAGAAAACAGAAGAATAAAAGCCAAGAAAAAAGCCAGGTAGTGATAGGCACTTTGAAAAGAGTAAAACTGGGTTATATGTTGCAGAGACACAGGGAGATTGTTTTATATTTGGTGTTAGAAAATTCTTTTAAACTGAGAAGCCCAGGAAACCATGTCCATAATCCAAGAAAAAGTCTTTTGCTTACATTGCTCTAGTTTGCTCTGTCCTCCTCTGACCTCCTTCTGGCTAAATCCTTAAAGCCACAGCACAGGCCTACATTCTTGGTAAGGCCTTCTGGGATATTCCTGCCAGGAGGAAGAAAGTGCACCTGATTTAACAGCTGCTCTAAGTACTGGACTGAAGAATGATCTGATTGGCCCAGTGCAAGAAGGGTTGGAGAGAAGAAGAAACCACAAGTAGAAAGGCTGGGAGAGGAAATTAAGCTAAATATATACTATCTCAAGAATATTCCCAGAAATTACTGTTAAAATTAAACTTCTGCCTACAGTGGAATACTGTATAGCAGGGGTTCTCAAAATTTATGGTCTGATGACCCTTTATGCCTTTGAAAATGAGGACTTTAAAGAGCTTTTGATGAAGTGGATTGTAGCTATTCATGTTTGCTACATTATGACTTAAAACTGAGAAATTTAAAGAATATTTATTGTAAATTAATTTTAAAATAACAGCACTAAACACATTGCATAGTAACATAAGTAACTATTTTTATAAAAGTGACTTTATTGTGCCCCCCAAACTAATAAGAACAGAGGTATTGTTTTACATTTCGCACTCTTTTTATAGCTGGATTCTCTATTTGATCTATCGCTCTATGTTTTATTTAAAGTATGTGAAGAAAGTCCAGCTTCACAAAGGTAGATAATTTTATTTATTTATTTACTCATTCATTCATTCATTTTGTATAAATGTGGATATACTTCTTTTTTTTTAAGATTTTATTTATTTATTTGAGAGAGAGACAGTGAGAGAGAGCATGAGTGAGGAGAAGGTCAGAGGGAGAAGCAGACTCCCCATGGAGCTGGGAGCCCGATGCGGGACTTGATCCCGGGACTCCGGGATCATGACCTGAGCCAAAGGCAGTCGTCCAACCAACTGAGCCACCCAGGCGTCCCTGGATATACTTCTTTGATACTACATTAAAACTTGACAAGCAGTTCCTTAAAGGTTAACTGTAATGTGAATTCTGAGCCATATCAATGAACTTTCCATATTCTGTTACATTAAATCCATTGGTCTATCCTGGACTTTGAATTGATCTCTTACCAGTGGCTGATTTGTATTATTCATTGGTTATTTGGAAAATATTGGTTCACTGAGTTATGCAAAGCCTTCAAATGCTTACATATTTCCTTATATAATATTTTAAAAATCACACATAGTAGTCTTTAAATGTTGGGAAGCTGTCAAATTCATGGTATTGGACATGCTTTACAAAATTCTAATTTTTGTTTGGAAGTTGAAGTTTTGTCATTGATGTCAATTACTGCCCATAGTTTTCCCCGAAGTTAAGGTCTCCTTTCATTTATTTTTGAGAAAATGTCTGTGAAATACCCAAATTTCAATAACCTTAGTTTTCCTGTCAGTCATTCTGTGAATTTGTGTTTCATGACAAAAGTGACTAGTTTAGCTTGTAATTCACATTGCTTTATTTTCCTCATGAGTTTTTTTCATCCATTATACTTTAAGGTGCAGTAGAAGTTTTTCATATCTACTTTATATCACACAGAATATTAAAAAGACATGTTCTAAAGGGCTGAAAGCTAATGAAATTAACAATTTGTTTACTAAGGACGTTATTAGATGAAATCGACATGTTTTTGTTTGATAAAACAAATACCATATGATTTCACTCTCATGTAGAATTTAAGAAATGAAACATACAAATATAGGTGGAAAAAAAAAAGAAAGGAAAACCAAGAAAAAGACTCAACTACAGAGAACAAACTGATGGTTACCAGAGATGAGGTGAGGGGGGGGTGGGGGATGGGTTATATAGGGTTAAATAGGTGGTAGGGATTAAGGCGCGCCCTTTGATGAGCACCAAGTGTTGTATGTAAGTGTTGAATCACTAAATTCTACACTTGAAACTAATAGTTAACTAACTAGAATTTAAATAAAAACTTGGAAGAAGAAATAAAGCTGTTACAGAAAAATAGAGCACTTATGGTTACTAAACTTAGTGGGTACTTCACACTTTCATAACTGTGCTTACCTAATTATTTGTTCATGTAGTCATACATACAAATTAATTATATAAAAATATTTCAACAATTAAATAATCTCAAATATCATGACTGGTAGTTCATGGTGTTGAGCAATGTTAGAATGATGACTGGCACAGTTTGGTGCCATTGCCTTGATTTATGCTAAAGTACTAGCAATTTTATCTACTTTTGCTTTTGTGTATTTTGTGCATCGATATTCGTACAAATATCGATACAGCAAAAAGGACAAATTATATCCTACCGTATTTATGGAGATTGCTTACTTCTGGACCATACTTTGAACTACACTTATGAACCACACTTCGATAATTACTGTTGGACAAAAATGACAATGAATGACCTATAGCTACCCACAACAATAATGGTTGAATCTCAAAAATATGTCAAGTAAAAGAAGCCAGATCTAAAAATAATACAAAACTTATGGCCCCTCTGTTTATAAAATACAAAAACAGGCAAAGGTTATCTCTGTTATTAGAAATAGGAAGACGGTTGTACTTAGTAGGGGTGAGTGAAAGGAGGCAAGAAGTAAGTGTTGCAATATTCTGTTCTTGAGCTAGGCATCGGTCACATGCATATGTTCAGAAAGCTGAATGCTTGTTATATGCATAGTTTCTGCATGTATATTATAACAAAAATTGCCAAAAGTAAAATGAGAGTCATTTTCTTATGTTTTATTTCTTACCCTAGTTACTTGAAGGTTCTGAGTCTGAGTAATAAAAACCAAGAATGCGTGACTTCTTGCTTTTTAAAACACTAGTATTTTCAGTTGTTTAAAAGATTTTCCCTGGGTTTCAAATTTAAGGCTATCATTTAAGGATGCTATTTGACTTACACGAAGTCTTTGTTTTGGTATGTGTGTGTGCTTTTTTTTTTTTTGACATTTGGCATTCCATATTCACTTTTTTTTAACACAGTAAACTGTACTTGATTACTTAGTTAATCCTGAAATATTAACCATTTTTCCGTATTAAATTTTTTTTATTGCAAAATACATTGTTAGATGCAAGTTGCCATGGGGTGTCCAACTTCAATGCAGTTTTATACTTTCAGTGGATTGTTGATCTAGAAAAAGATCTTACTGAAGCAGAAGCCACATTTCATGCCTGTGGTCCAGCAGAAGGGGCTGGCTGACATGGAAATAATATAATACACTTTTTCATCCTATGGCATAATGAACTATGCAACTAAAAATATTCTGTTCGAGAGGTAGAATTAGTACCTAAAACTGTTTAAGGTATTTGGCCTTTGCTAAAATATTCTCTTCCCAGAATGTTCTCCCATCTTCTCCACACATTTAAGTCCTCTCCTTCTTCGAAGCTGGGCCCAGGCCCTGCCTCACCCACGAAGCCTTTTCCACCATCTGCAACTAGTGGTTACATTCCTTCTTCTGAACTTAGCACTCCATATGTTGCCTATTTTCGTTTATTTTGTCATTGATTCAATATATATTTGTATATTTGTCTAACTCCTACGTTGTACTAGGTTTAGGATCTAATGACAAATGGCTTAAACCTGCTGACGAGAAAGGCCAGTTAAAAACTCATTTCAATATAGTCTGCTAAGTGTAACGCTAGAGATAAGCACAGGAGGCTGGGCAAAACACAGGCAAGGCACTGGTTCGAGCAGTTTCAGGTGGAATTTAAAGTGACTCTGTGGCAGGCCTTGCTCTTGAAATCTTAGTTCCTTCCAGTGGAAGTTGGAGATAATAGGTGCTCCGATCTTAAGGCCATTGTAAATGAAGGAGTAAATGAAGAAATGTGTGTAGAGCACATAATTTATGCCAGGCACAGGATAAGTGCTCAGTGAAAATGAGATATTGTCACATTTATCATATTTTTAAGTGTATATAATGCCGTGGCCTATGTGGTGAATGGTTTGAGCTATATCACAACAGCAAACATGTAATATCAATTTAAATAAAAATTTTAGATTGCATTTCTTGCACTCATAAAGGGGAAGGCTTAGCATATAATCCTATTCCTCAAGAAAATCTCTTTTATTCTTTTCCCCTATCTACTTGCATTGCACACTCAGGAACTGGGCCTATACCTTTCTTTTAAAGAGTCTTTATTCAAAACTCTTCGGAGCTTCTCATCCATGCTGTCCCTGTCTCATGGCCCAAAAGTAGCCATTAGATGGGCAGAGAATCATTTGGGAGTGGGTGGGGAAGATAAATAGGGGCTTGCCTAGGTTAGTCACTGTATATGGTAGCCTCTCTAAATGTTTTTGCTTGATTGAGACAGGTTCCTTCTAGATACATATTCTAATGTCTATTATCCTAATGGGATGGGAGGAGGAAAAGGGGGATAATTCTTAAAAATAGTAGCTATCAACCGGGGTTGTAAGTCCTCCTGTCAGCTTTAGTTATTCTTTATCATGAATCCAGTTTCCTCTTAATGATTGTTTCTGCACAACATGAACAGATGAACGATCTCAGAGAATCTTCTCATCTCACTATGACCAAGTCCCCTAATGCCTTTCCTAAGGACACTCACCAGAGAGATGTATGCTTAGTTTATTCCCGAGAGAATGGAGTTAGGCATCAAAATATATACTTTGCCAGGCCGTTTATAACCCACTTTTAAGAATTGTTACCTATAGGGGCACCTGGGTGGCTCAACGGGTTAAAGCCTCTGCCTTTGGCTCAGGTCATGGTCCCAGGATCCTGGGATCGAGCCCCACGTCGGGCTCTCTGCTCCGCAGGGAGCCTGCTTCCTCCCCTCTCTCTCTGCCTGCCTCTCTGCCTACTTGTGATCTCTCTTTCTGTCAAATAAATAAATAAAATCTTAAAAAAAAAAAGAATTGTTACCTATGACCCCTTTTCAAGATGTATGTTGTTAGGAAACAGAGAGGGTTGGGGGAAGTTGGTGGGAGGGGCAGCAGAAGCAGGGGAGGTAGGTAGATTAGATTATATATAATTAATATAAATTAATTATAGTAAGGGATTTCTTAGAGGAACATGGAAGGGTAGTTCAGAAGAGGGAAAAGACAGTGAAAATATTTATTGTGTATCTACTGCATGTCAGGGACTGTACAGGCACTTTATACATGTGTTCTCTTATTTAATCTTCAGAGCAAACCTTTGAGGTAAGTACTATGCCTATTTCATAGACCAGGAAACGAAGGACTGTAGAAATACTAAATAATGTATCCAAAGTCATATAGGTAGTAAGTGACATTGCCGGTAATGTGAACAACACCAAAGTTGTTGGCATGACTGACAAAAATTGATATCAATAAAATCCTTACCACTTCTTGAATCCACTGAAGACCCTGCTCAGTATCCTGGCAGGGGGCTGTTAGAATCTGTTCTAGAGTCATGCTAGAATCGGTTCTAGAGTCATTTTAGTCTCTGGCTGACGCCATGTTTGTTGCCTAATGAATAATTTTCTCTCCTTTTCATTTTGTGCTCTTAGAGCCTGTCTCTCCTGCAAAGGCTGAAAATGTTAAATACTGGTCCTCCTTTTTTCCTTTGTTGCTATGACATGGGCCTGTGACTCATTCCTTGCTAATAATACCTGAAGAGAAATTTGCTCAAAGATTTCTGGAAAGGGCTTGCTTCCTTATTACACGCATATGTAGAAGAAGTCTCTATTCTTACTCTCCTTACTGCTTTGGACTTTCCTTTGTGAAGATGTGATGTTTGGAGCTGTGGCAGCCATCCTTTGACCATAGAATTTCCTCATGCCTTTTTTTTTTTTTTTTAAGGATTTTATTTATTTATTTGACAGACAGAGATCACAAGTAGGCAGAGAGACAGGCAGAGAGAGAGAGGAGGAAGCAGGCTCCCTGCTGAGCAGAGAGCTGGATGCAGGGCTCTATCCCAGGACACTGGGATCATGACCTGAGCTGAAGGCAGGGCCTTTAACCCACTGAGCCACCCAGGCGCCCCTCCTCATGCTTTTTATTCTCACGTGGTAAAAGCTACCCTCAGGCATAATAGGACTTTCCTATAATTAATTGTTTTGTATTGATCTATGTAGAACATGGTATATAAATGTTAAAATGATCATGGTAAAAAAAATTTTTATGCAAACATTTTTGAGGTGGAAGGGGGACCTCTAAGATTGTCTTGATTATCAAGCCTCCATTTTACAGAAAAAAGGAACCCAGAACAGTTGAAGGTCTTTTCCAAAGATATAGAGTTGATTAGTCACAGAGTCTGGACTAAAACCTGTCTTCTACCCTATCCAATGTTCGTTTCATAAGATATTTCTTAATGAATAAGACATAACTTAAATATAACTAAGCCATTGAAAATATTTGTGATTAGTAAGTGACCATCTGAAATGATTCAATTTGTTTGGTTCATTTTGTTTCTAAATAGTTCTGAGCTTAGTTGGTTATTAAGTGAGATCATCTGACATTCTTTTTTTCTGAGATTTTTCCTTGAACTTAATAAATTATTTCAAATAAAAATTACCACAATTTCAGTTATTTTGCAGCAGAGAAACCCAACATGCGTTGTCTGATGCCCTTGTTCAGAGAAAGAAGAGGTGTGTCACTTCTTAGTACCATTGTTTATAATCACATGCTTCACTAAAGGAGATTACAATTAGTTTCATTCACAGCATGTATTTTCAGTGCTAAATTAAGTGGTATCAGCTTATTATGGATGACATGAAGAACACCATGTCCTCTCCAGCCTGTGGTTTGATTTGTGTCCCCAAGAAAATATGTCAAAATCCTAACCTCTGGTACCTGTGAACATTATCTTATTTAGAAATAGTGTCATTGAAGATGGATGTATTCAAGTTAAAATGGAAACCTTCTTGACTAGGGTAGGCCCTAAAAGCAATGACTGAAGCCCTTATAAGGAAATATAGATTTGAACACAAGGATGGAGACACAGGAGATAAAAGAAGAATTCCAGAACAAAGGCAGAGATTGTAGTAATGCATCTATATGCCAAAGTACACCAGAAGCTAGGAAGAGGCAAAGAAGGATTGTTCCGTAGTCTTCAGAGGGGGCACGGGTCTGCAGACACTTTGATTCTGGACATTGGAATTCTATCCTCCGTAACTATGAGAGAATAAATTTTTGTTTTGTTAAGTCACCAAATCTGTGGTGATCTGTTATGGCAACAACAGGATACTAATTCACCTTCTCAGATGACACATGATGACAAAATAGTTGCCAGAGCTTTTTTCAAGTTTCAAGTAGATTGAAAAAGAGAGGATTTGTTATTTTGACTTCCATACATATAGCTGAATTCACTCTTAAGTGGCCACATTGGCTCACAGGCTCCCACCTGATTCGGTTGAGATGTATTGGGAACTAGGTATTCTATTTGGCCAGATCTGAGTCATGCATTCTGACCCCTATATTCAAGGGTGAAGGCCTACCCAGGCACATGGACTGAGAGTTGGTACAACCTAGTTTCCCAAAGCAGCTTCACCAGCTCTGGCCCCAAACCAGCAAGTATCCACCATAAGATCCTCATCAGAGTTCCTTCATGCCACCCCCTTTCCAGTCCTTAGTACTCGGTTATAGATCATTTAATCAAAATACAACACTATAGTTAGCTATTTTATTTTGTTTTTAACATGATGTCTTTTCTAAGAAGAGAAATTCCTGCAGGAATAGTCTACATGAATATTATGTAGAATAATATGTAGAATGAAAATTCTACATGAGAGTGAAATCATATGTTATTTGTTTTTCTCTGCCTGACTTATTTTGCTTAGCATAATACTCTCTAGCTCCATCCATGTTTTTGCAAATGGCACTATTTCATTCTTTTAATGGTTGGATAACCATTTTATACATATATATATATATATATATATATATATATATATATATAAAATGTATATATATTTATACACACACACATGTTTTCAGTTGGTGCCCCAATTATACATAATATTTTCTTGTTGGAATTGTTGAATTTAATGTTAAATAAATAAATATGAGTAAATTATAACATTATAGTGAAAATTATCTCACTGTAGTCGTAGAGTTAGCCAAGAATACACCCTAGAATACATTCAGGTTCATTTAGTGCAACATAACCTCAGCTCTATAAATATTTTGTCTATAACCTATTCAACTCACAGTACACATTTTATTTTCTTCCACTTCTTAGACCAATTATCTTTTCATTTACCTACCTCGAGTTATTCTTGATTTCTGAACCATTGCAGCTAAGCGGTCATATATCTTTATAGTCCCTATTACTCTGTATCTGACTTCTAAGGTTTGTGTTATAGATGCCTCAGGAAACAAATTTATCTCTCTGGACTTCTGAGGCAGTTGTATCAGTGCTATCTAGCATTTAAATGACAACAAACTTGTCCTCGTTGATAAGGGATGGCTGCTGGAATTTCATCTCTCTAGGTATATGAACTTGACATTTATCTAAATTGTTGGCTGATAAACAGGGAATTATTTTTATAAGGGATGCCTCAGATGTAAAAACTAGACCAACACTAGATGAATCACAAAAGACAAAAAAGAATAAAAACTCAATACTAACTCAGAGGAGAAATGGAAAATCAAGTTCCAGATCTATTTGAATTCTATTCTCTCAAGAATTCACTGTAAAACAAAATGTAAAATGTGGCTTTTCTTTCACACAGCCAAGTAATCAATACCATTAAGAGCTTAATTTTTTAAATAGTTAAAAGAAAAAAAGAAAAACTCTCTTTTAACACATTAGTTGACCTTTAGGTATTTTGTGCTCTTTAATTTTAATCTAGTTGTCTATTAACCTGCTTATCCAGAAGTAAAGCTTTCAAAATACTAGGAGAAAGAAAACCAAATTTAAAACCTATCACATATCAGAATAATAATGAGGGATAATTTGGTATAATTTTATGATATTTGAGATTATTGTTGAAATATTTTATATAATTAATTTGTATATATGACTACATGAACAAATAATTAGGTAAGCACAGTTATGAAAGTGTGAAGTACCCACTAAGTTTAGTAACCATAAGTGCTCTATTTTTCTCTAACAGCTTTATTTCTTCTTCAAGTTTTTATTTAAATTCTAGTTAGTTGGGGCGCCTGGGTGGCTCAGTGGGTTAAGCCTCTGCCTTTGGCTCAGGTCATGATCTCAGGGTCCTGGGATCAAGCCCCGCATCGGGCTCTCTGCTCGGCAGGGAGCCTGCTTCCCCCTCTCCCTCTGCCTGCCTCTCTGCCTACTTATGATCTGTCTCTGTCAAAGAAATAAATAAAATCTTAAAAATAAATAAATAAATAAATAAATTCTAGTTAGTTAACACACAGTTTAATATTAGTTTCAAGTGTAGAATTTAGTGATTCAACACTTACATACAACACTTGGTGCTCATTACAAGTGCACGCCTTAATCCCTACCACCTGTTTAACCCAATTTGACCCATCTCTCCCTCACCTCACCTCTGGTAACCACCAGTTTGTTCTCTGTAGTTGAGTCTTTTTCTTGGTTTTCCTTTCTTTTTTTTTTTTTTTCCACCTATATTTGTATGTTTCGTTTCTTAAATTCTACATGAGAGTGAAATCATATGGTATTTGTTTTTCTCTGCCTGACTTATTTTGCTTAGCATAATATTCTCTAGCTCCATCCATATTTTTGCAAATGGCAATATTTCATTCTTTTAATGGCTGGATTTTATATATATATATATATATATATATATATATATATATATATATATCACATACATACATACACATATATCTCATCTTCTTTATTTATTCATCAGTCAGTGGATATTTGGGCTCCTTCCGTAATTTGGCTGTTGTTGATAATGCTGCTATAAATGTCAGGGGGTATGTATCCCTTCAAATTCATATTTTTGGACCCTTTGAGTAAATACCTAGTAATGCAATTGCTGGATTGTAGGCTAGTTCAATTTTAACTTTTTAAGGAATGTTCCTACTGTTTTCCACAGTGGCTGTACCAGTTTGCATTCCCACTAACAGTGCAAGAGGGTTCCCCTTTCCACATCCTCACCAATATCTTTTGTTTCCTGTGTTGTTAATTTCAGCCATTTTGACTGGTGTAAGATGATATCTCATTGTGGTTTTGATTTGTATTTCCCTGATGTTGAGTGATGTTGAGCATCTTTTCATGTGGCTGTTGGCCATCTGTATGTCTTCTTCAGAAAAATGTCTATTCATGTCTTCTGCCCAATTTTTAACTGGATTGTTTAAGTGTTGTTGAGTTTGATTAAGTTCTTTGTATATTTTGGACACTAACCCTTTATCAGATATGTCATTTGTCAACATCTTCTTCAATTGCACAGGTTGCCTTTTAGTTTTGTTGATTTTTTCCTTCTCTGTTCAGGAGATTTTATTTTGATACAGTCCCTATGGTTTATTTTTCCTCTTATTTCCCTTGCCTCAGGAAATATATCTAGTAAGAAGTTGCTATGGCCGATGTCAAAGAGGTTACTCCCTGTGTTCTCCTCTAGGATTTTAATGGTTTCCTGTCTCACATTTAGGTCTTTAATCCATTTTGAATTTATTTTTGTGTATGGTTTAAAAAAGTGGTCAGTTTCATTCCTTTGCATGTTGCCATCCAATTTTCCCAACATTATTTGTTGAAGAGATTGTCTTGTTTCCATTGGATATTCTTTCCTGCTGTGTTGAAGATTAATTGACCATACAGTTATGGGTTCATTTCTGGGTTTTCTCTTCTATTTCACTGATTTATGTGTCTATTTTAGTGCCAGTACCATACTGTCTTGATCACTACAGCTTTGTAATAGAGCTTTAAGTCTGGAATTGTGATACCTCCAGCTTTTCTTTTCTTTTTCAAGATTGCTTTGGCTACTCGTGGTCTTTTATGGTTCCATACAAATTTTAAATTGTTTCTTCTAGCTCTGTGAAAAATGGTTGTGGTATTTTGATATGGAGTTCTTTAAATGTGTAGACTGCTTTGGGTAGAATGGACATTTTAATAGTATTTTTTCTTCCAACCCGTGAGCATGCAACTTCTTTCATTTGTTGATATCATCTTTACTTTCTATATTAATATCTATAATTAATTAATATAGATATAATTAATATCTAAATAATATCTATAATAATATCATGTGTTTCATAGGCTTTGGAGTACTGGTCTTTTACCTCTTTGGTTAGGTTTATTCCTAGGTATCTTATTGTTTTTGGTGTAATTGTAAATGGGATCGATTCCTCGATTTCTCCTTCTGCTGCTTCATTATTGGTGTACAGAATGCAAAAGATTTCTGTATGTTTATTTTGTATCCTGAAACTTTATTGAATTTGTGCATCAGATCTAGCAGTTTTTTGGTGGAGTCTTGGGTTTTCTATATTGAATATCATGTCACTTGCACATAGTGAAAGTTTAACTTCTTTCTTGCTGATTTGGATGCCTTTTATTTCTTTATTATTTGATTATTGTGACTAGGACTTCCAACATTATGTTAAATAACATTGGTGAGAGTGGACAGCTCTGTCTTGTTCCTGACCATAGAAGAAAAGCCCTCAGTTTTTCCCCATTGAGGATGTTATTAGTTGTGGGTCTTTTGTATATGGCCTTTATGATGTTGAGGTATGTCGCCTCTAACCCTACATTGTTGAGGGTTTCTATAATGAATGGATGTTGTATTTTGTCAAATTCTTTTTCTGCATCTACTGAAATGATCATGTGGTTCTTATAATTCTCTTATTGATGTGATGTATCAAGTTGATTGAGTTTTTATTATTAAACCACGCTTGCAATCCAGGAATAAATCCTACTTGATTGTGGCAAATGATTCTTTTAATGTGCTGTTAAATTCTATTTGCTAGTATTATATTAAGGATTTTTGCATCCATGTTCATCAGGGATATTGGCTTGTAGTTCTCTTTTTAGTGGCAACTTTATCTGGTTTTAGTATCAGGGTAATGCTGGCTTCATAGAATGAACTTGGAAGTTTTCCTTCCATTTTTGGGGAATAGTTTGAGAAGAATAGGTATTAACTCTTCTTTAAATGTTTGATCAAATTTGCCAGTGAGGATATCTGCCCCTCGACTTTTGTTTATTGGGAGATTTTTTTTATTACTGATTCAATTTCATTGCTGGTTATTGGTCTGTTCAAGTTTTCTATTCCTTCCTGTTTCACTTTAGTTAATTATATGTTTCTAGGAATTTATTCATTTCTTCCAGGTTGTCCAATTTCTTGGCATATAGTTTTTTATAATATTCTCTTATAATTGTATTTCTTTGGTATTGTTTGTTATTTCCCCCTCTCTCATTTGTGTTAAAATCATATTATATACGTGGGATAAAATTAAAATGAATCTATTTATAAACATATATGAGGCAGTTGTATCGCCTTTCTGCCATTTCCCATCAATGCTGTTTAATAAATATTTATTGACTTAGCTTTACTTCCTTTTTTTTCCCTTCTTCCCTTCTACCCCCCATCCTTACTTATTCTGTCTATATTGTTTGGTTAAAAAAAAAAGATTTATGGAAGCTTCTAATAATACACACACACACACACACACACACACACACACACTAGTACTTATTTTGTATAAAGCAGTGTGTAATATGGGGGGCATAAGGATAACAACTTGAGTAACAAAATTGTATACCACTTATACTTTACAACACATGGGGAACACACTAAGTAGTAAGAAATTACCTATGAGTCTAAAAATAAAAGGTGGAAAAAGTTCATTTATGTTGCTGTAGAAGAGGGAAGGGCATTGAGTTTACTTGAAAGGCAGTGAAAGTAAAATTAGTGGCACTTTTCTGAAAAGTCTTAGTGATGAGTTAATGGCATACCATCTTACTAATGTATATGTAGATAGCTATTTTTTTTCCTCTGTCTAAGGTGATTTTCTAAGGGGTCTGTTGTATTTCTGAGTATGTGTAAATCTAATAGAAACGGTAGTAGAATGAAACAAAGTATTACTTAAATATAGGCACAAGGGTGCCTGGGTGCCTCAGTCACTTAGGCCTCTGACTCTTGATTTTGGCTCAGGTCGTGATCTTGGGGTCCCAGAATTGAGCCCCACATGGGGCTCCACGCTCAACAGAGAGTCTGCTTGAGGATTCTCTCTCTCCCTTTGCCCCTGCCCCTACTCTCACTCTCTCTCTCTCTCAAATAAATAAATAAATAAATAAATAAATATTTTTTTAAAAGATAGATACATAATTGATAAATATTGATGTGAAATAAGTTGGCTAAGCTAAGAACTCTATACTTGGAGAGAGCTGTTCAATAACATGAACCTATTCAGGGAAAAGAAAAAAAATAATTTCCCCTCCCTTCTCTTTCCTCTTCCCTTTCCTCTTTTTTTTTTTTTTTTGTTTGAATTTTTATAGCTCTTCAGTTACTAAATTACTTAATTTAGCAGTCCTTTGAGGAAGGTCAAACTCCTAATGGGGCATTATATATAGTCACTTCCTGAACAACCCCTATTCTTATCTGCCCTCAGGTATCCTCAACTTCTCAGATAGGGAGAGAATAAAAAAATAGCATGAGTATGAGCATTTATGAACCTTCAGAAATTCTTACCAAAAGGCCTCAACTACCCATTTGTGTACCATGTGGGAAACAGGGAAGTGTGGGAGTCATCTCTTTCCTCTTTATTAACTGAATGTCTTCTCTTAGCCAATTTACCAACCTGGTTGACAGTCTAGGAGCAGGAACATCATAACCTTTGTGACAATGAGCAGTAGGGACTCATTAAAACATAATCATCCTTCTGGCAATGACAGATGGAGGGAAAAAAATCAAATTTATTTTGGATTTTTAAGAATCTATTTTATTGCAAATAGTAAATGGTGTTTTTTTAATTGTAATTTTTATATATGTTTTATGTATTTTTTGCTTTTATTATATTTTAATTCTTATTTTTTTAAATTTTTTATTTTTTCAGCATAACAGTATTCATTATTTTTGCACCACACCCAGTGCTCCATGCAATCCGTGCCCTCTACAATACCCACCACCTGGATCCCCCAATCTCCCACCCCCCGCCCCTTCAAAACCCTCAGATTGTTTTTCAGAGTTCATAGTCTCTTATGGTTCACCTCCCCTTCCAGTTTCCCTCAGCTCCCTTCTCCTCTTCATCTCCCCTTGTCCTCCATGCTATTTGTTATGCTCCACAAATAAGTGAAACCATATGATAATTGACTTTCTCTGCTTGACTTATTTCACTCATCATAATCTCTTCCAGTCCTGTCCATGTTGCTACAAAAGTTGGGTATTCATCCTTTCTGATGGAGGCATAATACTCCATAGTGTATATGGACCACATCTTCCTTATCCATTCGTCCGTTGAAGGGCATCTTGGTTCTTTCCACAGTTTGGTGACCGTGGCCATTGCTGCTATAAACAGTGGGGTACAGATGGCCCTTCTTTTCACTACATCTGTATCTTTGGGGTAAATACCCAGTAGTGCAATGGCAGTAAGTGGTGTTTTAAACTTTTCCGGCTCCTTGTTCTCTAGGTTTAACATTTTCCCCACCCTTTCTTCTGCCCAACAGCCATCTTGGCAACTCCTCCCTGGAATCATTTCCTGTCATGACATTTTTAGAAACCAAAATAACAGCATTTACAATGTAACAGCTAAATATTCCCATAGAGTATCTGGCTAAAACAAGCATTTTTGCACAATAGTTTTAAACACACCATTGGATATGTATTCAGACAGAACCTTTTCTGGGTGTTCGCAGTTTCTGGCTAACCAATAGACTGATTGCAGCATTGTTTGTTGTCACTCTGTAATCACATCTGGCATTCACAGCTGGCAACATTCTGGCTTCCAAGGTTTTCTTGTATAGTGTCTTGTTTTAATTTCAGAATGCACATTTATTCAGTGATGGGGTGTTGTTGTTGTTGTTTTTGTAAAAAATGTTTTTGTAAAAAATGAAGCACAGGTACATGTAATATTACATGGGAGTGTGAGATATAACAAATGGAATATGATTTAGATAAATCCAATACTTTTGCATTCTTTGAATTTTTTTTAAAGAAGGTCACTTATGCTTTTTACAGTAAAATTATTTACTTAGCCTTTTACATTGTTAATTTTCTGTTTTAAATTTAATGAAGCATAAATTCAGAGAGGTGCTAGGGAAAATATTCAAAGTGTCTGCAGACAGTTAGTGTTCTTAAACCACAATGACAAAACCTCAAAAATAGATGCAGCCTCGTCAAAGTTAAATTGAATGACTCAGTGTCTGGACTACTCAGAAGGTTTTTTTCTTTTCTTTTCTTTTCTTTTCCTTTTCCTTCTTTCTTTCTTTCTTTTTTCTAGTTAGGGAATGGGAGAGACTTTTCACTTTAGAACTTTGGAATCATGAATGGAGGAAGTTTGTTTTGCATTGTTTTAGAGATGGGACAGAATGCTACCATAGGAAATTTGAATAAAAACTGAATCCTCTTGAAAATATATAGAGTAGAACTCAGGTCACTTATTTTTCATGACATTTTATTTTTGAAAGTTACTCATTAGGCTAGAGCTATACTTGAAAGATTATTTTATCAACTCTTACATTTATAGACAGAGCCATGAGTCTCCCTTGTCTTTTCCCTTTATAGAGGTTAAATAAAGCAGATAGTTACTTTCCCAGACTCTCTTGTATATAATGGTGTCCATGTGGTCAACTTTGAGCCAACGATATATAATCTGCTGGATAAGGGATAATCTGCTGGATTGTTTCAGGGAAAATTTTCATTCAATTTTAGAAGACAAACCAATAAATAAAAATGTTTTTTAGTTTCCCTGGCTTCATGTTTTTGAATGGGAGTGTGATGTCTGGAGTTTGGCAACCATCTTGAGACTGTGAGATGGCAAGACTAAAGATGGAGCGACAATAGAGTAGGAGGATGGAGAGAGCTTGGATCTTTGATACTAGAGCCAACTGCTATACCAAACTTGTATTTCTTTATCAATATCTCTTCTGTCTGTGTGAGACAATTAATTCTTTATTTCTTAAGCCACTTTGGTCAGTTTTTTTGTTACTCAGACCTCTGCACATTCCTAATTATTACACCGTGAGAAATTAATTAATCTGCTTAAATTCATAAAAGAATATAGTAGCATAGTCTTGATTGAAACAGGCCTTCTCATTTCTTGTTTAATATCTTTCCTTACTTCTTTTACCCTGTTCCATCATCAGATAAGTCTCTACATGAACAAAAGAATTATTGTCTTGATTAATCCTGTTTTTAATTTGCTGCTCCAAAGATTTTTATTTGTCCTTTAGGTTAGTATCTGTATTTGCAATGCATTTAGCTAAAGGAACTTTCACAAATTTTATAATCCATCTTTCTGTAGAAGAGCATGACAATGTTCAGGATTATGGAAGTATTCTTTTTTTTTTTTAAGATTTTATTTATTTATTTGACAGAGAGAGAGATCACAAGTAGGCAGAGAGGCAGGCAGAGAGAGGGAGGGGTGCAGGCTCCCTGCTGAGCAGAGAGCCTGATGCGGGGCTCGATCCCAGGATCCTGAGATCATGACCTGAGCCGAAGGCAGAGGCTTAACCCACTGAGCCATGCAGGTGTCCCAGGAGTATTCGTTTTTATGTTGAAAGCCTTGATTTTAGAAGAAGTGGTAACTATTCTGAGTCACATTAATACTAAAAGAATTTACAACATGCTTGCAAAATTGATTGTATTTCAAACCTCAAACTCTTATCCTGGAGATTGTTTTAAGGAAAAAGTAGATAAAATTATATTAAAGTGGAAAAATATGAGCAAATTTAGTGAAAAATTAAAAGTAAGAATAAAACATGCAGGTAACAATCAAAATATATGGAATTTGGACCAAAGTTATTTGAAAATGAGCTGTGTTCCTGGATCTACCAATTATTTTTGTGTAATAAAAAAAGTAAATGATTGGCTTTCTCTATATTTAAAACAGGAATTTTATATCACCACAGAATCCTGGAGTTGAAAAGACTCAAAAATTTGGGTTATGCATTGCCTAACTTTAAGAGAGGAGCTATGAAACCATTCCACTTAGGTGAGAATGGCTTTTCTTCTAAATGTTCTCTATCTCTGTCCAGAATAGAGAATGATCGTGTGTAATGAATAAATATCAAATCATGTGTTAAAAGTACTTCTAGCTTATTACATGAAGGATGCCAGATACAAAGGATAATTTGCTCTTTTCTCCATCAAGTCTTTAGAAGACATTTTGTTTTCTACTAGTCTGTGAAATGACCTTTTACACTTGATCGTCATATTGTAATTGAGTTTCTTTTCCATGAATGATGCCTTCTAGAATACCTTCATGGTACAGTCACTTAGTTTTAAAGTGTCCATTGGAAAAAGAGACATGATTTCCGTGGCAATAGCAATGGAATAAGGATAATGAAGCTTCAGGAAGCAGAATCCAAATGTTAAATCATGATACCTTCCAAAGTCCAGGAACCATGGTAGTACTATAGGATAATTGCAGATTCTAAATGTATTCAATGTGTAGTGCAATGTATAAAATAGCTCATAATGAGCATTATGCATGATTATTTTGTATTGTGTTTTGAAGGGAAGGAATAGTGTTTCAATATAATGTGGACTGTTTTTCATTCAGGTGATCCATTCATTGAATTAGGAGACATTTCTCTGTCACAAGTAGGAAATGTGAAGGGGGAAAGCGGGGTTCAAAATTATTTCTCTGATAAAGTTACTTTGACAGGTCATCAGTAAATTCTTCTTTTATCCTTACCTATGTTCCTTCTATTATTAAAAATAGTATTTTTACTAAAAATAGTATTTAAAAATAGTATTTCTTCCCACCTGGACATGAAGAATAGTTGATCAATGATGTTTGGTATTTGGCCATTGGGACTGAGACGTGACCAGCATCACTAGAGTGCCAGGGACGGTGACAAAGCAGGTAATTTCTTTTGTTCAGACATAACTCTCTATCATCTGAAGAATAATAAACCTCCCATTTTCACAGTAACAAATGAATGATCAAACCTGCATGGGCCCAAGCCCGTACTTCTTGCACAGCCTGGAAATGACTCCATTCTCTCTAGCCAATGTCCTGCAGTATGAGAGCAGGAGTTAGGGTTCTTGATTTTTCACCTATTGTTGGCAATTGTAAGCGCTGCCTTGGAGTGTCCCCCACAGTTTCCCTTGGCAGAGGGACAAAGTCCTCCTACCTTGCTACCTACTCCTGCAGTCTTTTTAGGCCTGCTATGACTTTGCAGTTCTTTCTTTATTGTTACTATCTTCTTTTTGTCAATATATCTACAGAGTTAGTGGCCAGGAACTATCCTATAATCCTAGTAATTGTTATCTGTAAAATTAAGTAACTGAAATATTTTCTTTTAATAGCTGTCTAATCATACAACTTTAAATTTCAATTCCCATTCAGTCATATCTGTAAAAATCATTATGGAATTAAAACTTAGAAGAAAATACGGAGGTAAATCTCCATGATCTTGGGTTAGGCAATGATTTCTTAGATACAATAGGAAAAATACCTGTTAACTTCAGCTACATCAAAGTTAAAAACTTTTGTGCTTCAAAGGACACCATCACGAAGCTACAAAGATGGTCTGTAGACTGGAATAAAATATTTGCAAATCATGTATTTGAAAATAAATCCAGACTATATAAGGAACTGTTACAACTCCATAATTAAATGCCAATCCAATTTTAAAAGGGGCAAAGGATAAAAATAGACATTTCTTTAAGAAAGATACAAATTACCAACAAGCACATGAAATAATGCTCAACATCATTAGCCATTAGGGAAATGCAAATCAAAACCACAATCAGATACTACTTCACATTTACTAGAATAGCTATAATAAAAAAGGCAATAACAAGTGCTATTAAAGATGTGGAGAAATTGGAACTTTCATTTATTGCTGGTAGACATGTAAAATGGTACACCCAGCTTGGCAACTCCTCAAAATGTTAGACATTAAGTACCAAACAACCTAACAATTCTACTCCTAGGTATATACCCAAGAGAATTGAAAATGTATGTCTAAAGAAAAACTTGTACATGAATGTTTATAGCGGTATTACTCATAATAGTCAAAAAGAAACTGCCTAAATGGTCATCAAGTAGTGGCTGGATAGACACAATATTACATAACCATATAATGCAATATTATTTGGCCATAAAAAAGAAGGAACTACTGATAAATACTACAACTCGCATGAACTTCAAAGACATTATGCTGAGTGAAAGAAGACAGTCACAAGAGACCACATGTTATAAGGTTACACCTATATAAAAAACACAGAATAAGTAAATCTTTTAGAGACAGAAAGTAGATTAATTGTTGACTAGGGTTTGTGGGAAACGGAGGGAATAGGATGAGAAGTGATGGCTAATGGGTGTGGAACTTCTTTTTAGGATGATAAAAAATGTTTTTTAATTAGATTATGGTGATAGTTGTATAATTCTGTAAATATAATACCATTGAATTGTGTACTTGAACATATTTAAATGGGTAAACCTTATGGTATAAATTATATCCCAATAAAGGTGTTAAAAATAATTATGATATATTAACATGAAAACAATGACACTGGCTAAAACTTTATGATTTATCATACTCATTGTGGAGCAACAATGCACAGATTTAAATAATATTTGAAAAAACCCGCATACTGAATTTTGACAGTTATCCAGATTTAGGTGTTGATCATAAGACTGGATGTCTTAATAGATGAGATTACCAGGAGGTTATGTAAAAGAACCTGGGGCAGCATGCCAACCTTTATTATAAATGGATGCTGAAGCTATTTTTATTGATCAGGATTGAATGGGGAGATGAAAGGGGTACTAATCAAGCCATTGTGCTTTAAAGAAAATCTGGTGCATCTTAGTGGTAAAAGGATTAAAAAATCGGAGATTCGATATGAGCCACAACCTTGGGTACACACTTTATTAAGAAAAGTACTTTTCAAAGTTTGATCTGGGGTCAATTTCCATCAGCATTTTGAGGGGAGAGCACTTATTAAAAATGTAAACGTATCAGTGTCACACTATAGCTGTGAATCAGTATCTTTGGAGGATGAAGGTGGTAAGATTGAAGGAATCTGCAATTTTAATAATGTCACTATTTGATTCTTACCCCTCCCCATTTTATTGAAGTATAATTAACAAATAAAAATTGTAAATATTTAAGAATGATGACTTAGATTTGACAATTTGATACATATATATATATACATTGTGAAATAATTGCCCCAATCAAGCTAATTAACATATCCATCACTTCCTGTACTTATCTAGCTGATTCTTAAGTAACTAAATTTGAGAACGCTGATTAGAGTAGAAAACCCTTGTTGATTGGATTTATGATTTCTGTTCTACAGAGTCCCTAGAAAATAACAAAACTAATTAATTTAAAGCATTTCTATTATAATTTTAAATGAAAGTAGACAGTTTAACTTATCTAAAAGGTCTAAATTAAAGAGTAGACAAATGGTTGTGGCCCAAGATTATCTCCTTTTATTTTTCAACAAATGTACAAATCTTTGTCTCTGTAATGAGGACCTTAAAAGTTATCTTCTTATAAATTACCATTATAAAAATAGGTTATATGTGATGGTTTTGTATAGCTTAAAAGATTGTGTTTTGTACTCACGTTTGATATACTAAGTATATCATATATATGATATATTAAGTAGTTTTTATTGATTAGTGTGAGAATTTACCATTTACAATAAAGTTACCATTAGAAAAGGTTTTTCATGTTCATGATAATCTACTTATTAAATACATACTGTTCAAAGGCGGCCGGTTAGCTCAGTTGGTTAGAGCGTGGTGCTGGTAAATACGTACTGTTCATGAGTAAAAGATGATCTTTTGGGGAAAGAGCTATTAAAAGGTTGTCTCTGTCTTTAGGAAAACGACCTCAAATGGATTAGATAAACAAATAATAACAGCAAACTAGGAAGTGACCATGGATTTGCATTTTTTAAAGGTTGCTTTAAGTATTTACAGTTAATTTTGATTATTGGCTCCAGGTCTTACAGAAACAGCTAATTATACCAATAGATGGTAGGTATTCATTATGTGCTGCAGTGAGATGACTGTTTAAAGTTCCCATTAATAGCTGAAATTCTTTTTTTTTTAAACTAATGATTTATTTATTTTCCTGTTTTATTTTGTAAGCTAAGACTTAAGCATTATATAGAATAAAAGTTTGAAAAATGACTAAAAAGAAGTGATTTGTTTTTACTTCTTCACAATTAATATGTTTGCTTGAAAGAAAATCCATGGCAATCTGCAGAAAAGGATGTTTGGAAAATCCAAAAATATTCATAGATAAGAGAACCTTTAGAATTTATCTTTTTCTTATTATTTTTCTATTGAAGTATAATTAACATAGTGTTATATTAATTTCAGGTGTATAATAATTCGACAACACTGTACCTTATTCATTGCTCATGCGAAATGTACCCTTAATCCTCTTTATTTTTTTCATCCATCCTCCCACGACCTCCCCTCTAGCAACCGCTAGTATGTTCTCTATATTTTAAAGTCTGTTTTTTCATTTGTTTCTTTTTTCTCTTTGTGTGTTTGTTTGTGTGGTTTCCTAAATTCCACATAGAATGAAATCATATGTGTTTGTCTTTCTCTGATTCATTTTGCTTAGCATTATACTCTTTAGGTGCATCCATGTCATTACCAATGGGTACATTTCATTCTCTCTCTTTTTTTTTTGGCTGAATAATGTTCCATCATATATATATTTATGTGTGTGTGTGTGTGTGTGTGTGTGTGTGTGTGTACACATAAACCACATCTTCTTTATCCATTCATTTATGGGTGGACATTTGTCTTACTTCCATATCTTGGCAATTGTAAATAATGCTACAATAAACGTAGGGGTGCATATATCTTTTCCAATTAGTGTTTTCATTTTCTTTGAGTAAATGTTGTCTAGCAGTGGAATTACCGGATCATATGGTAGTTCTGTTTTTAATTTTTTGAGGAACCTCCATACTATTTTCACAGTGTCTACACCAATTTGCATTCCACTGACAGTGTACAAGGGTACCTTTTTTCCACATCCTTACCAACACTTATTATTTCTCATCTTTTTGATTCTAGCCATTCTGACAGATGTAAAATGATATCTTATTTTGGTTTTGATTTGTATTTCACTGATGATAAGTAATGTTGATCATGTTTCCCTGTGTTGGTTGGCCCTCTGTGTGTCTTCTTTGGAGAAATGTCTTTTCAGGCTGTCTGCCCATTTTCTATTTTATTTTATTTTATTTAAGATTTTACTTATTTATTTGACAGAGAGAGTGAAAGAGGGCATGCAAACAGGGGAAGCAGGAGAGGGAGAAGCAGGCTTCCATCTGAGCAGGGAGCCCGATGTGGGGCTTGATCCCAGGACACTGGGATCATGACCTGAGCCAAAGACAGACACTTAATGACTGAGCCACCCAGGCACCCCAAGTCTGTCCATTTTTTATTTTTCATTTTTTAAAAGATTATTTATTTATTTATTTGACAGACAGAGATCACAGGTAGGCAAAGAGGCAGGCAGAGAGAGAGGAGGAAGCAGGCTCCCCACTGAGCGAAGAGCCCGATGTGGGGCTCGATCCCAGGACCCTGGTATCATGACCTGAGCCGAAGGCAGAGGCTTTAACCTACTGAGCCACCCAGGCACCCCTATTTTTTAAATAGGATTATTTGTGGGGGTTTATTGATGTTGAGTTGTATGAGTTCTTTTATATTTTAGATACTAAACCCTTGCCAGATATATCATTTACAAATATCTTTTCCCATTCAATAGGTTGCCTTGTCATTTTTTTTTAAAGATTTTATTTATTTATTTGACAGACAGAGACCCCAAGTATGCAGAGAGGCAGGCAGATAGAGAGAGAGGAGGAAGCAGGCTCCCCGCCGTACAGAGAGCCCGATGCGGGGCTCGATCCCAGGATCCTGAGATCACGACCTAAGCCAAAGGCAGAGGCTTAACCCACTGAGCCACCCAGGCGCCCCTTGCTTTGTCATTTTGTTGATGATTTCTTTTCACTCTGCAAAAGCTTTTTTATGTTGTTGTAGTCCCAATAGTTTATTTTTTCTTTTGTTTCCCTTGACTGAGGAGACATATCTAGAAAAATGTTGCTACAGCTGATATCAAAGAAATTTCTGCCTGTTTTCTTCTAGGAATTTTATGGTTTCATGTCTCCAATTAGGTCTTTAGTTAATTTTGAGTTTATTTTTGTTTATGGTGTAAGAAAGTGGCCCAGCTCTTTCTTTTACATATAGCTGTCTGGTTTTCCCACCACTGTTTGTTGAAGAGATCATCTTTCCCCCATTGTATCTTCTTGCCTCCTTTGTCATAGATTAATTGACCATATAAGCCTGGGTTTATTTTTGTGCTTTCTATTCTGTTCTAGGGATCTAGGTGTCTATTTTTGTTTCAGTACCAGACTATTTTGATACTATAACTTTGAGGTATATCTTGAAATCTGGCATTCTCACTTTTTCAAGATTGCTTTTGGCTATTTCAGGTCTTTGTGGTTCTATACAAATTTTAGGATTATTTGTTCTAGTTCTGTGAAAAATGCTATTGGCATTTTGATAGGGATTGCATTGGATATGTAGATTGCTGTAGGTGGTATACACATTTTAATAATATTGGTTCTTCCAATCCATGAGCATGGGCCCTCTTCCCATTTATTTGTGTCATCTTCAGTTTCTTTCATCAGTGTTTTACAGGTTTTGAGGTATAGGTATTTTACCTCCTTGGTTAAATTTATTCCTACGGTTTTTGTGTTTGTTTGTTTGTTTGTTTTGAGAAATTATAAATGACTTTGTTTTCTTAATTTCTCTTTCTGCTACTTCATTATTAGTGAATAGAAATGCAACGAATTTCTACATATTAATTTGTATCCTGTCACTTTACCAAATTCTTTTAATAGTTTTAGTAGTTTTTTGGTGAAGTCTTTAGGGTTTTCTGTATATAGTCTCATGTCATCTGCAAAGTTTTACTTCTTCTTTACCATTTTGGATACCTTTTATTTCTTCTTCTTATCTAATTGCTGTGACTAGTACTTCCATACTATGTTGAATATAAATGGTAAGGGTTCATATCCTTATTTTTTCCTGATCTTAGGGAAAAAATTTGTTTTTCACCATTGAGTATTATGTTTGCTTTGGGTTTCCATATATTACCTTTATTATGTTGAGATATGTTCCCTCTAAACCTACTTTAGAAACATTATGAAATGATGTTTTATTTGGTCAAATGCTTCTTCTGCATTTATTAAAATGACCATATGGTTTTTATCCTTTCTCTTATTGGTGCAATGTATCACACTGATAGATTTTCAAGACTGAACCATCCTTGCATCCCAGGAATAAATCCCACTTGATGGTGGTGAATGATTTTTTCGTTGTATCCTTGGATTTGTTTGGTTACTATTTTGTTTGGGATTTTTTGCATCTGTGTTTATCAGAGAGATGGGCCTATAGTTCTCTTTTTTGGTAATGTCTTTGTCTGGTTTTGATATTAGGGTAATACTGTCATTGTAGACTGAATTTGTAAGTTTTCCTTCCTCTTCTATTTTTTGGAATAGTTGGAAAAGAATAGGTACTAACTCTTCTTTTAATGTTTGGTAGATTTCATCTATGAAACCATTTAGTCTCGGACTCTAGTATGTTGGGAGTTTTTTGACTACTGAGTCAGGTTCATTGCTTGTAATTTGTCTATTCAGATTTTCTATTTTTTCCTGATTCAGTTTGGAAGGTTATACATTTCTAGAAATTTATCCTTTTCTTCTAAGTTATCCACATTATTGCCTTGTAATTTTGTAAGAGATTATAATTCTCATAATGCTTTATGTTTCCATAGCATTGATTATAATTTATCCTCTCCTCCAATTTGTGATTTTATTTATTTGAGTCCTCTCTTTTTCTTGATGAGTTTAGCTAAAGGTTTATTAATTTTGTTGATCTTTTCAAAGAATCAGCTCCTGATTTTATTGAACTGTTGTATTATGTGGTGGCTTTTTGGTTTTGTTTTTGGTTTTTTTTGTTTTTGTTTTTGTTTTTTTTTAGTGTCTATTTCATTTATTTTTCCTTTATTATTTATTTTTCTTTCTTTCTATTGGGTTTGGGCTTTCTTTGCTCTTTCCTAGCTTTTTTTTTCTTCTTCTATCTTTATGCCTTTTATTTCTGGTTTGTACCTTATAACAGTAGAAACTTTAGCAAAAATGTGAAATAAAAATGGTGAGAGAAGATATCCTTGCTCTTTTCTGATCTTTAAGGGAAGATATTTAATGTTTCACTTATTGAGTATGAAGTCAGATGGAAGTTTCTGTACATGCCTTTTTATCATATTAACGAAATTGTCTTCTATTCCTAATGTGCTGAAGATTTTGGTCATGATGTGGTACTGGCTCCCCCCCCCCATTATTATGTTATATTAGTCACCACACAGTACATCATTAGCTTTTGATATAGTGTTCCCTGATTCATTGTTGGTGTATAACACCCAGTGCTCCATGCAATATGTGCCCTCCTTAATACCCATACTGGGCTAATCTATCCCCCAACTCCCCAGCCCTCTGTAACCCTCAGTTTGTTTCTTGGAGTCCAGAGTCTCTCATGGTTCATCTGCCCCTCTGATTTTTCCCTCATTCATTTTTCCTTTCCTTCTCCTAAGGTCCTCCATGCTATTCCTTATGTTCCACAAATAAATGAAACCATATGATAACTGACTTCCTCTGCCTGACTTAGTTCACTTAGCATAATCTCCTCCAGTTTCATCCATGTTGATACAAAAGTTGGGTTTTCATCCTTTCTGATGGCTGAGTAATATTCCATTGTTTATATGGACCACATCTTTATCCATTCATCTACTGAAGGACCTCTCAGCTCTTCCCACAGTTTGGCTATTGTGGACATTGCTGCTATTGACATTGGGGTACATGTGGCCCTTCTCTTCACTGCATCTGTATCTTTGGGGTAAATATCCAGAAATGCAATTGCTGGGTGAGAGGGTAGCTCCATTTTTAAATTTTTGAGGAATCTTGGCAATGTTTTCCAAAGTGGCTGCACCAACTTGCATTCCCACCAACAGTGTAAGAGGGTTCCCCTTTCTCTACAACCTCCCCAACATTTGCTGTTTCTTGCCTTGTCAATTTTTGCCATTCTTACTGGTTAAGGTGGTATCTCAATGTGGTTTTGATTTGAATTTCCCTGATGGCTAATGATGATGAACATTCTTTCATGTGTCTGTTAGCCATTTGTATGTCTTCTTTGGAGAAGTGTCTGTTCATGTCTTCTGCCCATTTTTTGACTTGATTATTTGGTTTTTGGATGTTGAGTTTGAGAAGTTCTTAATAGATATTGGATGTCAGCCCTTTATTTTGGGGGCATCTGGGTGGCTCAGTGTCATCTGCAAATATCTTCTCCCATTCTGCAGATTGCCTCTTGGTTTTGTTGACTGTTTCCTTTGCTGTGCAGAAGCTTTTCATCTTGGTGAAGTCCCAAAAGTTTATTTTCACTTGTGTTTCCCTTGCCTTTGGAGATGTATCTTGAAAGAAGTTGCTGTGGCCGATGTTGAAAAGGTTACTGCCTATGTTCTTCTCTAGGATTTGGATGAATTCCTGTCTCACATTGAGGTCTTTCATCCATTTAGAGTTTATCTTTGCGTATGGTGTAAGAGAGTGGTTAAGTTTCATTCTTCTCTATATAGCTGTCCAATTTTCCCAGCACCAGTTATTGAAGAGACTGTCTTTCTTTCATTGGATATTTTTTCCTGCTTTGTCAAAGGCTAGTTGACCATAGAGCTGAGGGTCCATTTTGTGCTCTCTATTCTGTTCCATTAATCAATGTGTCTGTTTTTATCCCGGTACCATGTTGCCTTGGTGATCACAGCTTTGTGACATAGGTTAAAACCAGACAACCTGGTGTCCCCAGCTTTGTTTTTCTTTTTTAACATGCTCTTGGTGATTTGAGGCCTTTTCTGGTTCCATATGAATTTTAGGATTGTTTGTTCCAGCACTTTAAAAATGCTGTTGGTATTTTGATTAGGATGACATTGAAGGTATAGATTATTCTGAGCAGTATAACACTTTTAACAATTTTTTTTCTTCTGATCCATGAGCATGGAATGTTTTTCCATCTTTTTGTGTCTTCTTCAATTTCTTTCATAAGTGTTCTGTAGTTTCTAGAGTATAAATCCTTTTCCACTTTGGTTAGGTTTATTCCAAGGTATCTTATGGTTTTTGGTGCTATTGTAAATAGAACTGATTGTCTAATTTCTCCTTCTACAGTTACATTGTTAGTGTATAGGAAAGAAACTGATTTCTATGCATTGATTTTTATATCCTACCACAGTCCTGAATTGCTGTATGAGTCCTAATAATTTAGAGGTGGTGTCTTTTGGGGTTTCCACATAAAGTGTCATGTCATCTGTGAAGAGAGAGAGTTTGACTTCTTCTTTGTCAATCTGAATAACTTTTATTTCTTTTTGTTGTCTGACTGTTGTTGCTAGGACTTCTAGTACTATGTTGAACAATAGTGGCAAGAGTAGACATCCTTGTCATGTTCCTGATCTTAAGGGAACGGCTCTCAGCTTTTCCTCATTGAGAATGATATTCACTGTGGGCTTTTCATAGATGGTTTTTTGTTTGTTTGTTTGTTTGTTTGTTTCTTTTCAGCGTAACAGAATTCATTGTTTTTGCACCACACCCAGTGCTCCAGGCAATGCGTGCCCTCCATAATACCCACCACCTGGCTCCCCCAACCTCCCACCCCCCGCCCCTTCAAAACCCTCCGGTTCTTTTTCAGAGTCCATAGTCTCTCATGGTTCATCTCCCCCTCCAATTTCCCTAACTCCCTTCTCCTCTCCATCTCCCCATGTCCTCCGTGTTATTTGTTTTGCTCTGCAAATAAGTGAAACCATATGATAATTGACTCTCTTTGCTTGACTTATTTCACTCAGCATAATCTCTTCCAGTCCCATCCGTGTTGATACAAAAGTTACGTATTCATCCTTTCTGATGGAGGCATAATACTCCGTAGTGTATATGAACCACATCTTCCTTATCCACTCGCCTGTTGAGCATCTTGGTTCTTTCCACAGTTTGGCGACCATGGCCATTGCTGCTATAAACATTGGGGTACAGATGGCCCTTCTTTTCACTACATCTGTATCTTTGGGGTAAATACCCAGTAGTGCAGTTGCAGAGTCATAGGGAAGCTCTATTTTTAATTTCTTAAGGAATCTCCACACTGTTCTCCAAAGTGGCTGCACCAACTTGCATTCCCACCAACAGTGTAAGAGGGTTCCCCTTTCTCCACATCCTCTCCAACACATGTTGTTTCCTGTCTTGCTAATTTTGGCCATTCTAACTGGTGTAAGGTGGTATCTTAATGTGGTTTTAATTTGAATCTCCCTCATGGCTAGTGATGATGAACATTTTTTTCATGTGTCTGATAGCCATTTGTATGTCTTCATTGGAGAAGTGTCTGTTCCTATCTTCTGCCCATTTTTTGATATGATTATCTGTTTTGTGTGTGTTGAGTTTGAGAAGTTCTTTATAGATCCTGGATATCAATCTTTTGTCTGTACTGTCATTTGCAAATATCTTCTCCCATTCCGTGGGTTTCTTCTTTGTTTTGTTGACTGTTTCCTTTGCTGTGCAGAAGCTTTTGATCTTGATGAAGTCCCAAAAGTTCATTTTCACTTTTGTTTCTTTTGCCTTTGGAGACATATCTTGAAAGAAGTTGCTGTGGTTAATATCGAAGAGGTTACTGCCTATGTTCTTCTCTAGGATTCTGATGGATTCCTGCCTCACACTGAGGTCTTTTATCCATTTCGAGTTTATCTTTGTGTACAGTGTAAGAGAATGGTCGAGTTTCATTCTTCTACGTATAGCTGTCTAATTTTCCCAGCAGCATTTATTGAAGAGACTGTCTTTTTTCCACTGTATATTTTTTCCTGCTTTGTCGAAGATTATTTGACCATAGAGTTGAGGGTCCATATCTGGGCTCTCTACTCTGTTCCACTGGTCTATGTGTCTGTTTTTGTGCCAGTACCATGCTTTCTTGATGATCACAACTTTGTAGTAAAGCTTGAAATTGGGCAATGTGATGCCACCAGTTTTATTTTTGTTTTTCAACATTTCCTTAGCAATTCGGGGTCTCTTCTGATTCCATACAAATTTTAGGATTATTTGCTCCAGCTCCTTGAAAAATACGGTGGAATTTTTATTGGAATGGCATTAAAAGTATAGATTGCTCTAGGCAGTATAGACATTTTAACAATGTTTATTCTTCTGATCCAAGAGCATGGAATGGTCTTCCATCTTTTTGTGTCTTCTTCAATTTCTTTCATGAGTGTTCTGTAGCTCCTCGCGTACAGATCCTTTACCTCTTTGGTTAGGTTTATTCCCAGGTATCTTATGGTTCTTGGTGCTATAGTAAATGGAATCAATTCTCTAATTTCCCTTTCTGTATTTTCATTGTTAGTGTATAAGAAAGCAACTGATTTCTGTACATTGACTTTGTATCTTGCCACGTTACTGAATTGCTGTATGAGTTCTAGTAGTTTGGGGGTGGAGTCTTTTGGGTTTTCCATATAAAGTATCATGTCATCTGCAAAGAGAGAGTTTGACTTCTTCATTGCCAATTTGGATACCTTTTATTTATCTTTGTTGTCTGATTGCTGTTGCTAGGACTTCTAATACTATGTTGAACAAGAGTGGTGAGAGTGGGCATCCTTGTCGTGTTCCTGATCTCAATGGGGAGACTGTGAGCTTTTTCCCATTGAGGATGATATTTGCTGTGGGTCTTTCATAGATAGATTTTATGAAGTTCAGGAATGTTCCCTCTATCCCCATACATTGAAGCGTTTTAATCAGGAACGGATGCTGGATTTTGTCGAATGCTTTTTCTGCATCAATTGAGAGGACCATGTGGTTCTTCTGTCTTCTCTTATTGATTTGTTCTATTATATTGATTGATTTGCGAATGTTGAACCATCCTTGTAACCCAGGGATGAATCCCACCTGGTTATGGTGGATAATCTTTTTAATGTGCTGTTGTATCCTGTTTGCTAGGATCTTGTTGAGAATCTTAGCATCCATATTCATCAGTGATATTGGTCTGAAATTCTCCTTTTTGGTGTGGTCTTTGCCTGGTTTGGGGATCAGGGTAATGCTGGCTTCATAAAAAGAGTCTGGAAGTTTTCCTTCTGCTTCAATTTTTTGAAATAGCTTCAGGAGAATAGGTGTTATTTCTTCTTTGAAAGTTTGGTAGAATTCCCCAGGGAATCCATCAGGTCCTGGGCTCTTGTTTTTTGGGAGGTTTTTGATCACTGCTTCAATCTCGTTACTAGATATCAGTCTATTCAGGTTGTCAATTTCTTCCTGATTCAATTTTGGGAGTTTATGTTTTCCAGGAACACATCCATTTCATCTAGGTTGCTTAACTTACTGGCGTATAACTGTTGATAATAACTTCTGATGATTTTTTCTACTTCCTTGTTTTTAGTTGTGATCTCTCCCTTTTCATTCATAATTTTAGTAACTTGAGCTTTCTCTCTTTTCTTTTGGATTAGTGTGGCCAATGGTTTATCGATCTTATTGTTTCAAAAAAACCAGCTTCTAGTTTCATTGATACGTTCTACTGTATCTCTAGTTTCTACCTCATTGATCTCTGCTCTAATCTTGATTATTTCCCTTCTTGTGTGTGGAGTTGGTTTAATTTGCTGTTGATTCTCCAGTTCTTTAAGGTGTACAGACATTGGTGTATTCTGGATTTTTCAATTTTTTTGAGGAAGGCTTGGATGGCTATGTATTTCCCCCTTAGGACTGCCTTTGCTGTATCCCATGGGTTTTGGACCGAAGTGTCTTCATTCTCATTGGTTTCCATGAATTGTTTAGTTCTTCTTTGATCTGGTTGATCCAAGCGTTCTTAAGCAAAGTGGTCTTTAGCTTCCAGGTGTTTGAGTTCCTTCCAAACTTTTCCTTGTGATTGAGCTCCAGTTTCAAAGCATTGGGATCTGAGGATATGCAGGGAATAATCTCAGTCTTTTGGTGTCGATTGAGTACTGATTTGTGACCCAGTCTGTGGTCTATTCTGGAAAATGTTCCATGTGCACTTGAGAAGAATGAGTATTCTGTTGTTTTAGGGTGGAATGTTCTGTATATATATATGAGGTCCATCTGGTCCAATGTGTCATTCAGTGCTCTTGCTTCTTTACTGATTTTCTGCTTGGATGATCTGTCTATTACTGAGAGAGGTGTGTTAAGATCTCTGACTATTAATGTATTCATATCAATATGACTCTTTATCTTGATTAATAGTTTTCTTATATAGTTGGCTGCTCCCATGTTGGGGGCATAGATATTTACAATTGTTAGATCATCTTGGTGGATAGTCCCTTTAAGAATGATGTAGTGTCCTTCTGTATCTCTGACTACAGTCTTTAGTTTAAAATCTAATTTATCTGATATGAGAATCACTACCCTGCCCTTCTTTTGAGGCCCATTGGCATGAAAGATGCTTCTCCATCCCTTCACTTTCAGTCTGGGTGTATCCTTAGGTTCGAAATGGGTCTCTTGTAGACAACATATGGATGGGTCCTGTCATTTTATCCAATCTGCAACCTTGTGTCGTTTTATGGGCGCATTTAGGCCATTCATATTGAGAGTGATTATTGATAGATACGTTTTTATTGACATCGTCTTACCTTTGAAGTCTTTCTTTCTGTAGATTGTCTCTATATTTTTGTTCAATGGTATTCTTAGTATTTTTCCTCTTTTATACAAACCCCCTTAATATTTTCTGCAGTGTTGGCTTGGTGGTCACATACTTGTTAAGCCTTGCCTGTCTTGGAAACTCTTTATCTCTCCATCCGTTTTGAATGTCAGTCTTGCTAGATAAAGTATTCTTGGCTGCATGTTCTTCTCATTTAGTGACCTGAATATATCTTGCCAGCCCTTTCTGGCTTGCCAGGTTTCTGTGGATAGGTCTGACATTATTCTGATGGGCTTTCCTCTGTACGTAAGGAGCTTCTTTGTCCTAGCTGCCTTCAAGAGAGTTTCTCTACAATTATAATTCCTCATTCTTACTATCAGGTGTCTCAAGGACTTTCGAGAATCTATAATCTTGGGTGGAGACCATTCTGCCTCTAGTACATGAACGCTGGTTCCATTCGCGAGATTGGGAAAATTTTCATGGAGAACCTGTTCCAGTATATCTTCTAGACTTCTTTCTTTCTCCTCCCCTTCAGGGATTCCAAGAATTCTGACATTGGAACGTTTCATGGCATCATTTATTTCCCAAATTCTGTTTTCATGGCTTCTAAGCTGTTTGTTCCAGGCTTCCTCCTGATCCTTACTCTCTGTTTGTCCTCCAGATCACTAATTCTATCTTCTGTCTCAGTTACCCTAGCTTTTAGGGAATTTAGATTAGATTGGAACTCATTGAGAGCATTGTGAACATCATCCCTGGTGGCTTTCAGCTCTGCCCTAACATTGTGAATATCATCCCTGGTGGCTTTCAGTTCTGCCCTAATCAATTCTATTTTGTCATCCATGGCTTTCTCCAACCTAGCTATTGCCTGGATAATTGTTAGCCTGAATTCCCTTTCTGACATATTGTCTATGTTGGTAGCCATTAGCTCTGTTGCAGAGGGCCCATCCTCTGAACTTTTCTTCTGTTGGGCGTTCCTCCTCATAGTCATTTTGGTGAGAGATGGCTGAACAGATGTAGCTGGATGTATCAACCGTGGTGCAGTCAAGGTGCACCCTGGAACGCTTCTGAGCAATTAAGAGTCCTCACCCAAATGAAAGAAAAAAAGAAAGAGAGAAAAAAGAAAAAAAGAGAGAGAGACAGGAAAAAAAAAAGAAGAAGAAAGATAAAAGAGAAGGCTCAGCCCAAATGGGCCCCAAGGTAAGATTTATGAAGTATACAAACAAAAACAGAAAAACAAAAAGACTGATAAAAGTATACGACAAGAGCAAATATATATATACATATATACATATATATGTATATATATATATTTATATATATAAATAAATTTATAAAAAATATATATATTATATATATATAAAAGCATAACAAACAAACAAAAAAAGAACCTCGTCAAAAAGAACCCCAAGTATAAGATTTATATACTACCAGGACAAACACAAATACACAGAAACACTGGCGGAAGAGAAAGATGGGAGAGTGGTTACAAATTCTCAGTGTGGGTGAGGAAGGTTATTTTGATTCTTCCTGGATCTATCTTGATATCTTTGTTAAAGGACTCAACTTTCCTAAGGTAACAGGGGATTAAAAATTGGTTTACCTATAGTGGTAGCATTAATTGGGGAAAGGGGATTACCTTGAAGTTTAACTCTATATGAATATTAAAAAATAAAAATAAAAATAAATGAACTAAACTAAACTAAACTAAAATTAAAAAAAAAAGAAAAGCAAAAGTAAAACATGGGTATATGTATCAAAAAGTTCAAGTTAAAAGGTTATTATGGAATTTGATGTACTGGACATCTCACTGTGATGGTAAATAGGCTAAACAATTATCTATATAAAAATTTAAAAAAAATTAAAAAATGAACCAGAATAGTGGGAGTGAATTAAAAATAAAAGTTGTATCTATGAAGTAGTGGTGGTTGTTCTCTTGTCATCTCCCCCCCCCGCCCCGTTGGCTTTCTGTGGGAGGGTCCTGCTGCGTGGGTTTTCAGGCAGTGTTTCCTGAGTTAAGTCTTCCCGCCCCCCTCAAGGGGGTGGGCTCTGAGGAAACCGGTTTTTCAGGCTTTTGTTCTCTGGAGGTTTTTATGTTTGTTTGTTTGTTTGTTTGTTTTCTCTTCCCTTGGTGGCTCTTGATGGGTTTTGGAGGTTTAGAGGAAAGCAAACTGCACCCAGACCTCCCTCTCAGAGAGAAGCCTCAGTCTGTTCCCCTCTGGGTGCTGCAAAGCACATAAGTTCCCCCTTGGCTGCTGGCAGAGCTTGTTCCCAGTCGTGGTCCCTGGGGACGCAGGAGCTCCTGCTTGTACCCAAAACCACAACAGCAGCGGGTGTCTGGGCAGCTCTGGACCACCAGAGAGGTTCCAAGCAGCGATCGCACACTGAGATTTTCCCGCTGGGCAGGCAGGGAGTACTCAGCCTTTCCGGACCGAGAGCTCCCAGCTGGCGCCTGCACGCACCTCTCTCGGGGGAGGGTGTGGGGCCCGACTCAGGCTCTGATAGCACGGCGCGGCGCACACATGGGGGCTGCAAAAAGGCTGTGTTTCTGCTGGCCGACAAGTCTCCAAGCCCCTCATGGGAGCTGCACCCCACGCGCCCTCAGGCGTGCTCGCTCATGGCTCAGGAACCAAGACCTGGTTTCTTCGCCGCACTCTCTCTGGCTCAGCGCCGGGGTGGCTGTCCTCGGTCCAGGGACTTAAGCCCCTGTCCCTAAGCGCCCTGATTCCCACAATTTCCCCCTGCAATCCTTTGCTCTTTTTGAGTGCTTTCAACCAGACTCCAAGTTAATGCTGGTCCCCAGTCACAGGGCACTCTCGTATTGGGGTATTACTTTCCAATGGGTCGCTTCTGGTGGCTCCCTCCCCCTTTTGTTTATCTTCCAATACCAGTCCGATGTTCCCACTCCACTTTACCTGCCCACTGGCATCTTCTGCCCCCGTAGAGATCCAGACGTGTATAATTCTAATCTCAGGCTGATTTCATGGGTGATCTGAGTTCTTTGGTAGGTAATCAGCTCACTTTAGGGTACAGGTTGAAAAGGCGTCTCCTCCTAGTTCTCTGCCATCTTGTATCCCCTCATAGATGGCTTTTATGAAATTGAGGAATGTTCCCTCTATCCCTATACTCTGAGTTTTAATCAGGAAAGGATTTTGTATTTTGTCAAATGCTTTCTCTCCTTCTATTGAGAAGACCATATGGTTCTCCTCTCTTCTCTTATTAATGTGTTCTATCACATTGATTTGCAAGTGTTGAACCTCCCTTGCATCCCAGGGATAAATCCCACCTGGTTGTGGTGGATAATCCTTTTAATGTACTGTAGGATCCTATCAGCTAGGATCTTGTTGAGAATTTTGGCATGTATCTTCATTAGGGATATTGGTCTGAAATTCTCCTTTTTGATGGGGTCTTTGCCTGGTTTTGGGATCAAGGTAATGCTGGCCTCTTAGAATGAGTCTGGAAGTTTTCCTTCTGTTTCTATTTTTTAAAACAGCTTCAAGAGACTAGGTATTATTTTTTATTTGAGTGTTTGGTAGAATTCCCCAATGAATCCATCAGGCTCTGGACTCTTGTTCTTTGGGAGGTTTTAATCACTGCTCCAATCTCATTACTGGTTATTGGTCTATTCAGGTTGTCAGTTTCTTCCTGTTTCAGTCTTGGTAGTTTATAGGTTTCCAGGAAGGCATCCATTTCTTCCAGGTTGCTTAATTTATTGGCATATAGTTATTGATAATAATTTCTGATAATTGTTTCTATTTCCTTGGTGTTAGTCATAATCTCTCCCCTTTCATTCATAATTTTATTAATTTGGGTCCTTTCTCTTTTCTTTTGGATAAGTTTGGCCAGTGGTTTGTCATTCTTATTAATTCTTTAACAGAACCAGCTTCTAGTTTCATTGATCTACAATACTGTATTTCTGGTTTTTTAATTCATTGATCTCTGCTCTAATCTTAATTATTTCCCTTCTCGTGTGTGGCTTCATTTGTTGTTTTTCTCAGTTCTTTAAGGTATAAAGTTAATTGGTGAATTCAGGATTTTTCTATTTTTTTGAGTGAAGCTTGGATGGCTATGTATTTCCCCTTAGGACCGCCTTTGCAGTATCCCATAGTTTTTGGACCAATGTGTTTTCAGTCTCATTGGTTTCCATGAATTATTTAAATTCTATAATTTCCTGGGTGACCCAAAAATTCTTAAGGAGGATGGTCTTTAGCTGCCAAGTGTTTGAATTTCTTCCAAATTTTTTCTTGTGATTAAGTCCCAGTTTCAAAGCATTGTGGTTTGAAAATATGCAGGGAATAATCTCAATCTTTTGGTATTGGTTGAGACCTAATTTGTGACCCTATGTGGTCTATTCTGGAGAAAATTCATGTGTGCTCAAGAAGAATGAGTATTCTGTTGTTTTAGGGTGGAATATTCTATATATATCTATGAGGTTCATCTGGTCCAGTGTGTCTTTCAAATCTCTTATTTCTTTGTTGATTTTCTGCTTAGGTGATCTGTCTATTGCTGAGAGTGGAGTTCTGAGGTCTCCTACTATTAATGTGTTATTATCACTGTGTCTCTTCATTTTGGTTAACAGTTGGCTTATCCAGTTGGCTACTCCCATGTTGGGGGCATAGATATTTACAAATGTTAGATCCTCTTGTTGGATAGACCCTTTAAGAATGATATAGTGTCCTTCTGTATCTCTAACTACAGTCTTTAGTTTAAAATCTAATTGTCTGATATGAGAAATACTACTCCAGCTTTCTTTTGAGGTCCATTGGCATGAAAAATGGTTCTCCATCTCTTCACTTTCAGTCTGGATGTATCCTTAACTTCAAAATGAGTCTCTTGTAGACATTATATGGATGTGTCCTATCTTTTTTATGCAGTCTGCAACCCTGTGCCATTTCATGGGAGGATTTAGGCCATTTGTGTTGAGAGTTATTATTGAAAGATATGATTTTATTGTCATCATGTTGCCTATGAAGTCCTTGTTTCTATAGATTGTCTCTGTAAATTTCTATTTTATGTCACTCTTGGAGCCTTTCTCCTTTTATAGAACCACACTTAATATTTCTTGCAGGGCCAGCTGAGTGGTCACATATTCTTTCAGTTTCTGCCATTCCTGGAACCTCTTTATCTCTCCATCCATTCTGAATGACAGCCTTGCCAGATAAGTATTTTTGGCTGCATGTTCTTCTCATTTAGTACCCTGAATATGTCTTGCCAGCCCTTGAATATGTCAAGCCATACCTGGCTTGCCAGGTATCTGTGACAGGTCTAACGTTATTCTGATGTTTATCCCTCTGAATGTAAGGAATCTATTCCCCCTAACTGGCCTTGAAATGGCTTCCTTTGTTCTAAGATTTGAGTTTTACTATTACATTCTAGGACCTTGGTCTGTTCTCTTTGACCTTGGGAGGGGTCCTCTTTACCTCTAGGATATGAATGCTTGTTTCAGTCCCCAGATTAGGGAAGTTCTCAGCTACAATTTGTTCAAATATATCTTCTAGTCCTCTCTCTCTCTCCACCCCCACAGGAATCCCAATAATTCTAACACTGGAACATTTCATGGTGTCATTTATTTCTCTAATTCTGTTTTCATGGATTTTAAGGTGTTTGTTCCAGGCTTCCTTCTGTTCCTTCCTTTCTATAAGTTTGTTTTCTAGATCACTAGATCTAGATCTAGTGATTTCTAGATCATTCTTCTTCCTCATTTACCCTAGATGTTAGAATGTCTAGTTTAGACTGCATCCCATTAATAGTGTTTTTAAGTTCAGCCTGATTAGCTCTAATTTCTGCCCTTAGAGAATCTACACAGCCATTAATGGTTTTCTCCAGCTTAGCTATTGTGTTCATAACTGTTACCCTGAAGTCTATTTCTAACCTCTTGCTTATATCCGTATCCATTAAGTCTGTGGGGGAGGCCATTGTCTCTGGTTCCTTTCTTTGTTAGGAGTTCCCCTTCCTAGTCATTCTATTGAGGGGTGGTTGAGGGAATGTACAGTCAAAAACATCAACCACAAACCAGGCAAGATGCACCCTGGGAAAGTTTGGAGCGATTAGAAACCACCACCAAGAAAACCCAACCAAAATGAAACCCAAGAACAAGATTTATAAAGTTAAAAAGGGGGGAGGAGGGGTGTCTGTAATCTCTTAAATGTGAGTGAGATAGAGTGTTTCAGTTCTTCCTGTGTGTATTTTCTTCTCTTTGTTAGAGAACACTACTTCCCAGAGTTACAAGGAAATTAAAACTGGTATATAAATAAAGGTAGTATTGAATAAGGAAAAAAGGGCTACATTGAAGCTTATGTCTATATGTATATGTATATGTATATGTATCTCTCTCTCTCTCTCTCTCTCTCTCTCTATATATATATATATATATATATATATATGAAAAAGAGAAAAAAGCATATATGTGAAACAGTAGAAGTTAAAAAGTTACTACGGACTATATTGTATTAAGGGGCACCTGGGTGGCTCAGTTGGTTAAGCCACTGCCTTTGGCTCAGGTCATGATCCCAGGGTCCTGGGATCGAGCCCCGCATCAGGCTCCTTACTCAGAGGGAAGCCTGCTTCTCTCTGTCTGCCTCTGCCTGCCACTCTGCTTGCTTATGCTCACTCTCTCTCTCTGACAAATAAATTAATTAATTAAAAAAAGGAATATAATGTATTAAGCATCTAGTTGAAATGCTAAGTAGGTAAAAAGAAAAATCAGAAAAGAAACATTAGAAAGAATAAAAATGTTGTATCTAAGAAATGCATAGGCCATGAGGCAACATCAAGAGTTCAGTATACTATTTTCCCTGGTGTTGGGATTATACAGTTTTGTGGGGACGCTGTTGTTGTCGTCCTCTTGTTCTTCCAGCTTATCTTCTGGGGTAGGGGTCCACCACGTAGTTTTTTAGGCACCCCTGCTTGGGCGGAGTTGTCCTGCCCCCTATCAAGGGGCTGAGCTCTGGAGAAATCAGTTTTTTGGGCTTTTGTTCTCTGGCTGTTTCTGTTCTCTGGTGGCTTTTCACACCTTCTCAGAGGGCCAGGGCAAAGGAAAATGCCCACTCCCAGACATCCACGCCAGAGAAGAGAAGCCACAGTCTGCTCCTCTCTGAACCCTCCAGAGCGAATAGTCTCCCCTTCTGTAAGCGCTGCTGAAAACTGCAGCCTCCCCCAGACAGTGCACACCCCCAACAATCCTCTCAGTGGTGGACCCTGGCCATGCTTCTCTCTGTCCCCTGTTCCTCTGAAACTGCCAGTGATCTCCATCTGGGTAGGTGTGGGTGGTGGTGGCTGAGGAGGGGGCAATGGCCAGCTCTGCAGGTTGCATGTCCATAGGCATAGGTCCACACAAGTGGCTGGCACATCTCAGCATTTGCCCCTTAAGTTCCTGGATTCTGTTCAAGCACTGTTATCAGTCACTTCCCATCCCACCACCACCACTCTGCAAGATATCACTCAGGTGCAGGACACTTTTGCATTGGGGTGTTATTTTACTCTCCAGTGGGTAGATCCTGGTGGCCCCCTCCCCCTTCTGTTTATCCTCCAATATCTGCAAAATCACAACTCCATCCTTTGTATCTCTCCCCTGAAGATCCTCTGCCCCTATACAGATCCAGACATATAATCTTACATCTCAGGCTAATTTTGTGGGTGTTCAGCCTGACTTGGTAGATATTCAGCTAAATTCAGGGGACCGGTTGAAATAAAGTCCCCCACTCCTCTGCCATCTTGCCCCTCTCCCTTTTTCTAGCTTCTTTAGGTGTAAGGTTATGTTTCTTGAGGTAGGCCTATATTGCTATGAACTTCTGTCTCAGAACCACTTCTTCTGTATCTCAAAGACTTTGGACTCTTGTGTTTTCATTTTCATTTGTCTCCATGTATTTTTTTATTTCCTTTTTGAATTCTTGGTTGATCCATTCATTGTTTAGTAGCATGTTATTTACCCTGCATGTATTTTTTACTTTCCAGACTTTATCTCATGATTGATTTCTAGTGTCATACTGTAGTGGACAGAAAAGATGCATGGTATGATTTAAATCTTTTTAAATTTATTGAGGTCTGTTCTGGAGCATGTTCCAAGTGCACTTGAAAAGAATGTGTAGTCTGATGGTTTTTTTGATGAAATGTTCTGAATATATCTGTTAGGTCCATCTGGTCTAATGTGTCATTCAATGCCACTGTTTCCTTGTTGATTTCCTGTCTAGATGATCTGTCCATTGCTATAAGTGGGGTATTAAGGCTCACTTATTACATTGTATTACCATCAGTTTCTTCCTTTATCTCTGTTAATAGGTGTTCTGTGTACTTACATGCTCCCATGTTAGGAGCATAGATTTTTACAATTATTATAGCCTCTTGTTGAAGTATTCCTTTTATCATTATGTAGTATCCTTTTTTGTCTCTTGTCACAGTCTTTGTTTTAAAGTCTGTTTTGTCTGACATAAGTATTGCTACCTCAGCTTTCTTTTTGCTTCTATTCGCATGATGTATGTTTTTCCATCCTTTCACTTTCAATCTGTATGTGTATTTAGGTCTGAAGTAAGTTTCTTGTAGGCAGCATATAGATGGATCTGGATTTCTTATCCATTCAGTCATCCTATGTCTTTTGATTGGACCATTTAGTCCATTTACATTTGAAGTAGTTATTGATAGGTATACACATATTGCCATTTTATTATTTGTTTTCAATTGTTTTTGTAGTTCTTTTTCCTTTCTTCCTCTCTTGCTCTCTTTCCTTGTCATCTAATGGCTTTTGAAATAGCACTCAGCTAATTTTATGAATAGAAAATTAACAACAGAAATTCAGCATTTAAAAAAACTCAGTAGTGGGGTGCCTGGATGGCTCAGTTGGGTAAGCATCCACCTTTGGCTCAGGTCATGATCTCAGGATCCAGGGATCAACCCCCACATTGGGCTTCCTGATCAATGGGGAGTCTGCTTCTTCCTCTCTTTCTGTCCTTCTCCCCACCCATGCTCTTTTTGTCTCTATGTCAAATAAATCAATAAAACCTTAAAAAAAAAACACCTCAGTAGAGTTTGAATGTAATAGCACAACCTTGTATAAATGCGATGGAGAAATGGAATAACTCAAAAAAGCAACAAGCTAAGAAAAAGACAGTGCAGAATAGGGTATAGAGAGAGAAAGTATAAGATGCCTAGGAAAAAAGTCACAAAAATTTTTCCTTTCTTCCTACATGAAATTATGAAACTTAAAGTCATGAAAGACATGATATAAGCATTTGGAGAGACATACCATATTTGTGGATGCGAAGACTTCTAAAAATATTAAATCTCTCCAATTTATCTAAAAATTCAGTGTCATTCAAATCAAAACTCTTGGGGGCTTTTAAAATAATTTTATAAAAGTGTACAGCAATTCTACTTCAAAGTACAGTCATGTATTTTAGAGAAAAATTTCTTTATATGTACATAGGTATTCAGTGCTTAAAATAGTAAATGTACATAGTTATTCAGTGCTTAAAATAGTAAAAAATGAGAAACAACTTACTGTTCACTGGTCATTGAATGGATAAATTAACTGTAGGTTATTATTATTGGACAGTGAAAACAAGGCAACTTGCATCAATCTGCATGTGTCAATATGAACAGATTTGGAAAACAAAATATTCAATGCAAAAAGCAAATTACTAGAAGTTATATATAAATGATATAAAATACGTGGGACTTAAAAACCAAAATAGCACTGGGGCGCCTGGGTGGCTCAGTGGGTTAAAGCCTCTGCCTTCGGCTCGGGTCATGATCTCACGGTCCTGGGATCGGGCCCCACATCAGGTTCTCTGCTCGGTGGGGAGCCTGCTTCCTCCTCTCTCTCTGCCTGCCTCTCTGCCTACTTGTAATCTCTGTCTGTCAAATAAAAAAAACAAATAAATAAAATCTTAAAAAAAATAGCACTATATATTAATTCATGCATATATTTGTAGTAAAATTATGCAGTCTTGTGTATAATTGATTCCTCAAAACTTCAGCATGGTTCTGGGGAAAGTAGAGAAGGGAGGGATGTGAGTGGAATTAGAACTTTAGCTGTATCTGGAATACTTTATAAAAAGAATAAAGAATAAGTAAATATGAAGCAAAAATGGACTAATATTAACATCTTTTAGATATGGGTAGCAAATAATTACCTTCTGTTATACCTGAAATATTTCAAAAAACACAATCAATAAGCAAAATTGATTTGTAGGATTTTCAATGCTGATCAACTCTTAAATGAGCTGACATAAAGCCCTATATTTAATTTAGATCCTCTCATCAATATTTGCCATACCTAAAACCTGGACAGATGGAAAATACAATATTCTTTCTATTAGACAGATGGATGAACTGGAATGCTTAATTACTTTCTCCTAGTTACATAATAAGTAGCTCTGGAAACGAAATATTTTGGTCAATAACTTTGGGATTTAGCCATCACAAGGAATGTGAGACCACAATGCTTAGCCTTTAGAGTTTCTTCTATGAGACAAAATAACCTATTCACACATATATTCTATTACATATCGAAAACAGAAGCCCTATACCTTCATATATAATCAGACACTTTAGAACAGGAAAATACATTCTTAAAATTCTATTTTTTCTCACGATTGCTGTCATAAATAAGTCATTCCATTCTGACATGTTTTAAATAAATGATTATGTATCATTTTTAAAGATTTTTATTTATTTATTTTGAATGAGAGAGAGAGAGAGAGCATGTGAGCAGGAGAAGAGGCAGAGGCAGAGGGAGAGTATCTCAAGCAGACTCCACACTGACCATGGACCCCAATGCAGGGCTCAGTCTCACGGCCCTGAGATCATGACCTGAGCTGAAATCAAGAGTTGGCTGCCGAACCGACAGAACAACGCAGATGTGCCTATTTATCACTTTTTAAAGTGAGAGTTTTGACATCAAAGAAAAGCCAAGCATAAATCAGGTCTCTTAGAACATTTGATTCTCCTACTCCAGAAATGGGCATTTAGGACAAAGAGCATCTGGATTGTATTCAGGAGACATGAATTTTCTTCTTAAGTCCTCTACTGGCTGACTGTGGCCTGTATCAGTTTTTTGAATCTTCCAGGCTCTGTAATAGATTATGGAAGAAAGATATATCAGGTTGAGAGAACAGCATTAATCTTAAAAATATACTGCTTGTTTGGAACACGGCAAAGAGCCTGCTGCGGCTGGAAGGACATGTTTACGGAATGTAATAGTAGTAAATGGGACTGGGAGGCTTTGGATTTTACTCAGCAGCAACTGAAGATTTTTGAGAGTGGTGCAGTCTTATCTTCATTATGCTTTGCTTGGGAATATTGTCATTCAGTAATGGCAAACAGCCTATGAAGAAACCATACAATATCAAGTCAACCAAACTGATATTTATTTTGCTTACAAAATGAGAAATCAGGAGGTGGAGAGCCCAAAGTGGTGCAGCATTTCCAAATAGTCATCAAAACCTCAGATTCCTTCTACTTCCTGTTTCACCAGCCTTGGCTTGAGAATTTTGTCCTCATTCTCCCAGAATGCCTATTCCAGCAGAAAGTGAAGGGAGACTAAAAAGTTAAAAATTTATTCCAACTAAACAGTAATATAATGGCTTTGATGGAAGTCCCATCTAATAGACTTTTGGCCAGAAGTGGATCACAGGAAGTCTGGGGCTGTATATGATTTGTGTTTGTGTGTGTGTGTGTTTTCTAAGTATAATTTATTTACAATAAACTACATGTATATAAGTTGTACAATTCATTATGGAATCATTACCATAATTAAGATAACAAGTATTTCTAGGAGGCAAATATTTTAAAATGGAAAATTTGTCACCTCAAGGTTCTTTTAGCAAAGGAAGAATGGGAAAATAGCTATCAAGAAGCAAATGGAAGTAACTGCCAGAATTTCTAGATTCAAAAGTTTCCCCAAGGGTACCCCTCCAAGTATTCCTCCTAGTTCAGGTTGGTAGACCCCAAGAGAGCTTTTGGGGAGAATCCAAAGCAGGAGCTTGACTTGGGATCTTTTCTGGCCTAAGTCTGCCTTGGCTGGTAGTATGACTTAGAGGTGAACGTGATTTTTAGAGTCAGACCAGGGTTAAAATCCCAGCTCCATTTACTAACTCCTTGTGTGGCTTTGAATGATTTAGTTCAGTGAATATTTATTGAGCACCAGCTATGTATCAGATACTCTGCCATTTCCTTGGGCATATGGCAGTAAAGGGCAAACACAGTCCATCCCTTCACAGAGCTTACTTTCTGGTGGTGACTGGGCCATTTCTATAAATAGGAGTTGTGGTAAGGATAAATTTAGTTCCTATGACATGTAAATGCTAGTTTAATGGTAATTGTTCAGAAGCTGTCCTAGATTTGGATTCTTTCTACTGAAACTAGTACTCAACATTTGGGAGCTTAGATCTCTCCACTAGAAGTTCTGCTTGATTTTGGATTAATCCCAGGAGTTCTGGGCTTTTTTTGGAGCTAATTAAGGCCAACTAAACTGTGACCCTAAACCTCATTGGGTTAAGAGCACATGACCTAGTTTCTTCCCTCAGAGGGAAGATAGTTCTCAAATATCTTCTTGGAATCTCAGAAATCCCCTGCCTCTGAAAATCCTTCCATTTTGAAGCTATTCAAGGACTAGAGTTTATTTTTCTGATCCCTCCCTGCTCACCCCTCTGTGGGTAACTTTGGTTTCCTTTTCCAACATCAGAAACCTGGGAATAATTCTAGCACTCCAAAGACATTAGAGTACCTGGGAAAGCTAGGATTTATCCTAGATTATGGGGACCTTGATTCTAGACCACAAAATTTCTGATTTCTCCCAATGTAATGAAGAAATGCTATGAAGATTAACAGTTCTCCTTCTCCTTGCAATTAGTTTTGCCTTTTGGTAGCATAAAAAATATTGGAATGTTATAATAATTGTTATTGAGTAACTACTATGAGCTGGGCACTTTATATACTATCTCATTTAATAACCTTGTTATTATTCTTATTTTACAGAAAGGGAACTAAGTCTGCAGAGATGACAAGCACTTTGCCCAAGGTCATTTAACCCATGTTGGATGGAATTGGAATTTATACCCAGCTCTGTCTGACTTTAGGCCTCATTTTTTTTTTTAAACTGTTCTGATATATTGTGGCTGTTTTGGGAATTACCTATTCTTGGGAAATATTTATCACAGCCATCTTTGGACACAGTTTTGTAGAAATCCCAAATACCTTAATAGTCAATTCTATTTCCCTTTTCAAACTCTTAGTTCAGCCATGTGTCCAAGGAAAAGTAGCTGTCTTTGCCAAGCTCTTGAATTTTTCATCTTGATCCTGGCAGTTTAGTCCCTGGTCTGGCCCAGTGTGCAGTTGCCAGTTCTGAGAGCTTGCTGTGCACCGTGCCCTGTCAGAGACTATAGTTGGGCTCCCTACATATGCTTGCCTCTAGACAAGAGTCCTTTCCTTTTCTCAGTGCTGAGTTAGTTGTATCTGAAATGTGCTTGGGTGGGCACTTCCAGTGTTCCCTCTGAATTTTTAAGTGAGTTGAGGGGTAAGGAAGCAGAAGAAAGTCAAAACAAAACTTTTCATGAATGCCCAAAAAGCATGTGAAAAACGTTTCTACTGAACTTTCTGATATTCCACTTCTGGCCCGGTGATGGTTTCTCCCAAATACTGTATGTTTGGGACATAATTAAACAATATACCATAATTTGTTCAAGCTATCCACTACTGATAAATATTAAAGTTGTTTCCTCTTTTCTATGTTTATATTTTTATAATAAAGTCTGAGAAATTAATAAAGGCAGGCACCTATAAAAATGTTGCATTGGGAATGATTGTACATAACCTTTTTGTGCAGGAGCATTATTTCTTTGGTGTAGGTTTCCAGATATAGAATTATTTGAGAGGGTTATTGGATATGAGTTTACCATGTTTTGATAAGTTTTGACAAACTTCCTTCTGAACTGGTTGTGTCATTTACTCTTCCACCAACAAAAATGATTGAGAATGTTTGTTCTGGGATCAGTAGTTATAATCATTGCCAATTCAATACAATAATCTATTTTTTAAATAACCTAGTATTGCTTTAATTTCTATTTTTTTAATTACTGGTAACGTTGAATTTCTGATAAACTTGTTGACCAATTAGCTATGTAAATATGATTTATATATGTGAGCATATGTAATGTGTTCACGGCATTTAAATAGCACCTGGCACAAAACAGGTGCTGTGTAAGTTGCTATCTTATTATTACCCTTAATTTTGTTTTATAAATTACCTGTCATTATCCTTTACTTGTTTTCTATAGATACTTATTTTTAAATTGTCTTTTAACAGGAATATTGAGTTCCTTTGGATCCTGGAGTTAATGAGAAGAGTGGCATTTAAGTCTTTTCCCCCAGTATGGAAATTTATTTATTAAATAAATAATATTAGTTAGAAATTTGTTAAATTTCTAGCTTTGCTTTTCACTGTCTGGATACATGGAGTATTCATTCATTCCTTCCCTTGAAATGTTAGAATTTTAAGAGGTGATGGTCTTCTTTCATTAGTCTGCCATATTAGGGACTCTTTTTTGTTCTAACATGCTTCACTTTTCTTATATTATTCCTTTAATTACTGCTTCTGTCTCATTTTTTCCTGATACTGTCTGAAATATGAACAAGATTAGACTTTTGTTTTTTATCATTCATTTATGACTTTATTTCTCTTCTCTTTTAGGTCTGCATTCTGAAAGAAACTTTTAATTTTATTCTTCACATCACTAATTTTATTTTCTGCACAGTTGATTCAATCCTTATTGCTTATATTAGAGTTATGATATTGTAACTTTTGGGCTCCTTTACTCCTCATTTTCTTTTTGCTGCCTTTTACCCAAGTAAGATTACAAATTACCTCTCTGTAATTTTCTAACTTCATTTTGCCTTTTGCAGTTCATGTTTTCTTAGTTTTATTGGGGACATGAAGCACATGCTTCCTAGTATTTTCTTCTATTTCCTATATAGTAAGTAACTTTTAAATTTTGCTTTTTTTCATCTTGAATGTCATCTTCAACTTATTATGTCATAGAATATTTTTATAACCCCATTTCAGTGTTGTTGTTTTTTTTCCCCTGCTTCTCATTTTTGTGTGAGCAGTGAACTACCCACGTTTGGTGTTTGCTCACAAACTAGTAGGTTAGACCCTGGCTTTCTGCTCTTAAACTTGACTACAGCTTGCTATCAGTTATGTTATGGTTCACAGATTCAACTCCCACAGCCCATGAGGAGGAAGAAATGAGGTGAACATAGGGTAGTTCAGCAGAAGAGTGTTGATTGTGTCCATTCCCCTCCAAATTTAGTGAATTCTGGGTCCAGCTTTCCTTTCCTGTCTGTTTCTTGGCCAACTTGCCTTCTGCTTTATATAAGCTGTGCTTGTGCCCTGCTTCCCTCCCAACTGCAGTCTTACTGTTTTGGTATGGCCTCTGTCAGAATTCAACATATCAAGAAACACTCCTTTCAAATGCCAGTGTTCCACTTCAGCAAATTGAAGCCGAAGGGGTTTACTCTCTACTGTCTTGGACCCCCCAGGAATCAGATCTTGTCCCTCCAACTAGGTGACTATGCACTGGAGAATTTGAGTAATTTCTTGGTGACTGGTCATATTCGCTTTTAATCTGACCTACTTTATCTATAGCTGATAACCCCTCTAAGTTTCTCCTTTGTGAGTATTTATATTCCTGGTTTCTAATTTGAAGGGGACTTTTGCTTGTCTTTTATAATCCTTTGAACATTTCCCTGGAAATCTGAAAATGGGGTATGAAGCACCTGTGCTCTGATTCACGTAGCAGTTCTTTAACTGTTGCCTGTTTACTAGAACATGGCAGACGTTCAAAAAAATAGCTAATGATCAAACAAAGAATATCTTTGAGCTTAAGGGATACTGACTGTCTTTATGTGATTTTTTTTTTACAAAGATTTATTTATTTATATAAGAGAGAGAGAGAACCATCAGGGGAGAGATAGAGGGAGTAGGAGAAGCAGACTCCCCGCTGAGCAGGGAGCATGACATGGGGCTCTATCGCAGGACCCTGAGATCATGACCTGAGCCAAAGACAGACACTTAACTGACTGAGACACCCAGGCACTCCTTTATGTGAACTTCGTATTATTTTTCTGTATGTTGAAAACTATATTTCTTACACTTCTAGATATTTTGTACGGCAATAATGACAGTCCGGTTCTGATTAGAAAATTCAGACTGCTCTTGAAGTAAGTTCAAATATTTATTACTTCATTTGTAAAAGAAATTATGTGTGTGTTCCTTCAATGTTCTGTCCCCATGTTAGGCACATCAGATAGAAGGATAAATAAAATATGGTTCCTACCTTCCTACAAGAACCTCACATTACAATACGACAATCAACTGGCGGCAACTGCTTTTTTCTTTACCAGGCCAAACATCAGAATTGCTTTTTGAAAACGGAAGTGCTCAGGATAATGAAATGTCTTTTTCTTTCTAGCCCTGGAAGTATTGTTTATTTGAGTAAATCAATGAAGGAATTATTTTACCAGGGGCTTAACAAGAGATTGGGAGAATGTTTATCTCACTAATCCTGGGGTAATGGAGGAAGAATTTCCTCTCTTTTATGGTTCCTAGACTTCGTGGAGTCAGAAAAAGTTAAACTTGACTGAATTCACATTTTAAATATTTTTTTGTTAAGTACATAAGATTTTTCCTTTTATTAATAACTGGAGTCAATGTGCAAGCATATATTAATTTTAAGTATTGCTATATTCCTACCCACATATATAATAGAAGACATTTCTGGAGGATAGGCATTTTATTTTTGAAATTTGTTAATGCTAGTTGGCACATATAACTAATAGAAAATATTTTGACAACCAGAAATAGAGACATGCATCCTTCAGAGCCAAACATATGTCTTTATCAAAGTAACAGAAATCTGTGGATTTTGTCTGCTCAGCTTCAAAGATTAAACTTTTTTTTTTTTAAATGAAATTACCATAACTTTTTCCTATTCTTGGTGGGGCTATCGAATGAGGTGCCCCCTTAACAAATGCATGGGGCCATGACTCAGGCTATGCTGCCCACATTGCTGTAAGACATAGTCCCTTAGTTTCCCTACCTGGATCCCTAGAATGACATAGCTCTGTCCTCCGATGTCTGATTATGCAGCATATCCTTCAATTCTATGAGCTGTCCTATATCTTTCTAATAAATTTATTTTGACTCAACTTATTGTTTTTTGAATCCAAAAATCCTGATAGACAAGACTTCAGTAAAGTTCAAAACATTAGAATTAAGTAATATTACAAAATTTTTTTAACTATTTGTATTTTACTTTGGAGTGTATTTTATTACCCCTTCTGAATATGGTACTCTCTTGTTCTGAGAAATTATGTCAAGCAAAATAATAAAACCATAGAAGGTTTATTTGATACAGAACAAGTTGGAGCATGTAAAATGATAGAAATAAGTAACTCTGCTCATAGTAGTATTCTTAAAGAAAACTCATTATCACCATCAAAATCATCTGTCAGACACCAGGCTTAGAGATTTACAGATATTATTTCTAGTCTTTACAGCAAGTTTGCAAATAGCATTAACCACATTTTATAGATGGGAAAGTTGAATGTTTGAAGATTGTTTATTAGCAGCTAATGACAATTTTAGCTCAGTTCTGCTCACTACAAACCTGTACTCTCTGTAAAATGACAGACTTCAGTTTCTTAAAGTGTGAAATTCTTTGTTTCTGTGCTTGGGATGTTGACTTGTTATTTTTACATGATGTTTATCCTTCTTTCATTAAATATTTATTGAGTAACTATGTGGGTAAAGTCCCCATGTATGTATGTAAATATAGCCTTGGAACATATGTTTTAAGAAGTAAGGATGACAAAATAGCGTGTAGAAGGTCTTCTTTCTTTGCAGATTATTTCAATTATATCTAAAATATGTCTACCAGTCAAGGGCAAGGACAATAAGTATTTCTCATTTTTGTTCAGAAAATCCACTCATAATTTCTTTCAAATGACTCTAGAAAACTCTTGTTTTTTTCTTATTGCCCTAATCCCAATCTATCCTACTCATCTAACATACATTCATACTGTGGTATGTTTGGAAAACTTTCTAAGTTCTAGAGAATTTTAAGTCATTTAATTTTAGGTATTAATATGCAGTAAAAATATAAAGAGTATCACTGGAAACTTCTAGAAAATGGATAAAATCCCAAATATACCAATGCTGCTATTAATGTTTCAGACATAACTGTATAGTGCCGGAGATGAATAGCCAGGGACTAGAATCTAATGATTGTGTAGCAATTTTTGTAGCATCTATAGCCAAATCTGACAACCACTTCATCCTTATCTTTTCTAGGACTCATAATAAGAATTGTGCAGAAAACTGTACAATAAGTATTTTCCCTCCCTTCATTCTCACACTACTATCCCTGTTTAGTAATAGAAGGGAAGAGGTTAAGCATGTTGCCTCATTGACAGCAGAACTTACTTAGTTTGTGCAGAAGAAATTTTCTGTGTGCTCAGAGATATCAATGTTTGCTTTCCATGTAATGGAAAAAACTATAAAGGTAATGAGTAGCTAAAATGCCGAAGAAGCATAACCAGGCTTTGGTTCTACACATGCTGGAGGGTTTTGTGTATTCACATTCATTACTAATGGTTCAGTTTATTTTAAAGACTTGATCTATGTGAGATTGTATTTGAAAAATCTGTGCAGTTAGGGGGACTGTGTATTTCTGATGGAAAATTAAACTGATGAAAAGAACAAAGCCAGATAGAGGGTATGAATACTCAAATACATGATTCAGGACAAAACAGGCAGAACAGTAGCTAAGTGTAAGCTTATGCTATTATTAAGCAGAGTGGCAGAAGTTTCGAAAGTGGTTAGAGTTGGAAGATTCTGACCATCTGTGTCTGCTTTCTGAAGAAACTTGAAACAACAACAGCAAACTTTATTTTTCTCATAACTGGTTTAGATATAGTAAAGTATCCAGTCTCCTTTTTATTTCCATTCAAACACTTTCTGGTGATGATGGTGGATGGAGATCAGTTGCCTTATAATAGAAAAACAGGTTATGGCTAGTTTTATGTTCCTTGCTCTGTCTTAATCTCTTTAAACTCCTTAGGTGCTAGCTAGGAGTCTCACTAGGCTGCTATGGGAGAGTGAGCTCTCTGTGCTGTGGAACAGCGGGCTGTGGGAACCGGGCTGAATGTGAGCATATCCCAGAAGCAGTACCAACTGCCTTTTGGATCAGAGATCCTTCAGGGTGGAGGTGGCTGAATGAGAAGCCCAGGCACTCAAAGCACCTCCCCAAACCACAACATCCCAGTTCAGTGGTTTTTACATGGCTGAGGTTTAAAAATTGCAGACACCAGGGTCCTAGCCAAATTTCCCAAATGAGATCCAAGAGTGATTCTGGAAATCTGCCTTCTTAACAAATTATCTGAAGATCAGCTAGGATCCCAAGCTACAATTCCAAGCACTTTGTGAAGAAGAAATGACCCTCCCTCCTCACTCCACTGGCATGATTGCTTTTGTGCTTGGTGAGAGAATAGGTACCGGGGTTTTAGAAGAGTGAAACCTGTGGTTGGGATAAGCATCTCAGGACATTTACCTTTTTAAAGACTCCATCCTCCCCTCTCAAACTCTCAGCTTTACTGGGCAGTAATCTGAATTTGACATTTTCATCCACGTTCCCATTTTCTAGCTTGGCTTTGCCTTGGCCAAATATTAGGCAGCTAGAAAAGTGACCGGGTGCCTTAAAGATAGATATTGACATATAATAATATCAGTAATAGGTGGAGGTTCCAGAAAATGGAACTTTACTCACTGAAATGCCAACATCCTTTTAAAAAAAGTATTAAAACCCCTCTGCTTTCGGAAATAAATTATTGAACATTTGTATTTTTCTTGATGATTCAGAATCATCATTGAAATATGATTTCTTTTACTGTGCAATGCAGTATTTTCAGGAAGCTGTTGAAGTAGATAGGTCGGTCTCTCCTGCAATTTTTATTCTGTGTTGCTGTTACAATTCTAGTTGGCCTCTGCGGTACCAGGGACTCTGGCTTTCTGAGAAACAGCTGCTGCACACTGCTGTTGGTATGTTTGCCTGGGCAGTATACATTCCTTCATTTTTGTTTCTAATCTTTGCAGGCTACAGTACCAAGTGGCCAAACTGCTTAGAACTTGATCTTAATTCGAATGAGCTGGATTCTGGGTAGAGTTTTGACAGTCTCTCCTGGGAGTAATTGTCCCAGGTTTGGGAGATGACTGTCATGACAAATGTTCTGGTTGCCCCGAAGGTTTTGTTTACACGTTTACTTTGTTTACTGGTATATGGCTGTGTTTCAGAGGACTCTGAGTTGTTGGAGTGGTTCCTTCTAACTGAAGAATTATTTTCTATAGCAGAAAACTTGGAGTAAGCCTTTGTTCTCATGTACCAGTATATTCATTTTTAACCTGATCATGGTTGAGAGAAAGGTTAAAAATGCCTGGTTGGAATGTGGAGCAAACACAGTCAGAATATTGACTTTTTTCCTTCCCTCTCAGAATATCAGTGATGCTGGGTCCTGGGCTGCACCAGGAAGGGGACTTAACTTCTCCCCTTCCTGTTATTTTATTTTACCCCCAGAAAAATCACTTGGCAGTTGTCATAACTACATAAACCCTTGGCTTGTTGGTAGCCTAGGAAAATGCAACCCTTTTCTGTTTGCTGATAGTCAGAGCAAAGAAAAGCACCTGCTGAGTTATCTTATGGGAGCAAAGAAAGGCTAATGCCCAGACTCCAAAGAAAGCCGCCAATTCCGTGGCTATTCTCCTGGGCAGGTAATTGGATGCCACAGAGCATCTGTGTGTAGAGACACACTGCTTGGGTCCAAGAGGAAGGATGTTCTTGGCTTAACAGGCCCCTCCCACTGTAGTAGTTCCTTGGTGGCAACAGGCAGGGCCACTCATTCTGGGGGGCAAATTCATCAAAACAAGTGTTCTATTTTTGTATCTTTGAGGTCAATGAGAAAGGCTTCCTTCTGGTTTTCGGCTCTTTGCCATTAATACCGTAAACTTACCTGCCAAAAATTATAGACATGACCATGCATTCTTAGCTTCTCTTTTATCTCTCTACAAATCTTACCTCTATTTTCTCTCTCTTTCTCTCAATCTCTCTCTCAGTATCTTATCTCTTTCTCCCTCTCTCTCTCAGTCTCCCCCCCCCGCCCCCCCCACCCCCGCTTTGCTCCTTATCCTTTTGGAGTTATTCTAAATGAAGTATATTTCATTTAACTACTTGATCACTTGATGCACATTGGCTGAGGATATGGAGAGGGAAAACTGTTTTAATGGCTCTTTGGGCTTTCAGTGTCTGTAGTCAGCAGGGTTCAGGCTTATATAAGTGGGATGGTATCCATGGTGAGAGGTGCAGAATGCACCAGGCCTTCGTGCCAAAGGGAGATGAAACATGTGTCATATATTTGGCGATGTTGAAAGTCAGTGATTTCAAATTCCAATCCTGAGTTTATCATTATTTATCAAGAATCGTAATAAGATAGGATACGAATTTTTCAGAAAAAATGGCAAAATGAGATAAAGCTCCAAAAAAGACTTAAAAATAAAACTAGATAGAAATGGGTTAGAATAAAAAGTCCTTAAAAATTCATGTTTGTTTAGCTGTAACATCAGTGACGTTTTTGTCTTAAACCATTAAGCAGTTATTTTGCATTTAAAGGACAAATTGTAAATCCTAGCAATGATCTACACTGAAAGAATTACAATGTGCCAACTTGTACATATTCATATTCTTATATCAGCAGTGTAAAAGTTTGAAACGTTTGCAAAAGAGATGTTTTGCTTTTCACATATGGAATGGATATGTGGCTTTTTAATTTTTTATTTGATTTATTGTGAAAAATTACTGCCTGCTTATATTTTGAGATTTTCTAATCTGTGGGTTTCCATTCATTTACTGGTGGGAGAAGATTCACATTCTTTTTGGGTATTCTCTGCCTTGTAAAGGCAATTGCAGCTGTTTGTAGAGAAAGGCTGGCCTCATGACTCCTCGCCATTTTATCCAGGGACTAAATATTGACTTTGGTCCCATAGCTGCCATATGCCGTTTTAACGTGTATTAGTCCAGATTTGTTTTTCACAGGGGTGATATTTACAGATAAGGATGGAATGACATTGAATGGAATGAAAAAAATTATTGCTGAAGAAATACTCAAAATATATAGGGCATTTTCCCTTATAATTTATGGTTTGATTTTATAGTACATGTAATTCATTTGCAGTTGTATTATGATCCATAGGTGGATATGTCTTGAAGCCAGAGACAGAGTAGGCATAGAGAGTATCATATGTTCATCAAGGGATTCTGAAGTCTAATCGCTGAGTTACATTCTGGCATCACTCTTATGATCTTGAAAAATTCTTTAAACTTTCTGTGCCTTATTTTTCTCCTTTAAGAGGGAGAAATAATAACACTATATTTCTCATAGGATTATTATGAAATTACAGATAATCAATTTAAAGCATGCAGCTCAGTGCCCAGCATGTGGCAAGAATGCAATAAATGTCTACAACTATTGCTTAAATTGTCCTAGCTGCAAATGAATCTCTATATAAATTCTGACAAATGATATACCTCCAAAATTTACTGATAAGTCAGTAATCTTTGGAAGATGCCTAAATATAGCATAAAAGTTAGGCTGATTAAATACAATAAACAAAGCAAAACAATAAAATCCATTTCACAGGAATTCAATAATTATTTGCTGTATTAAAGAAAACTGGGTATTAGGCATTAGAAACCCATAGATTCATAGACTTTCTGCATTGAGTGAGGAAACTTAAGGAAATATCACCCTTTCTGCTTGCCTCATTCAGTGTTTGCATCTCCTCTACCATATTCCCTTGGAGCAGACATTCATCCTAATACATGAGCATCTCCAGTGATGGTAACCCATCCATGAGGAGCCAGTTTTGATTATTGGAAAGATCATTTAGGTTGGGCTGACAATCTGCTTCTTTTGCTTCCATCCATCCTTCCTAGTTTAGCTTCTATGGCTCTTAATATGTTAGTGGCTCACGTATTTGAATATAGTGGCTCACGTATTTTCTACTTTCTCCATTCCCTTCATTTTGTAGATATATATCCCCAGGTCCTTCAACCTTTCCCAAATGACAAGATTTTTGAGTTCTCTACTGTTATGAATCATGAACTTTGCAAATGAGCTTTTTTTTTTTTTTTTCATTTAGAAACTGTATTTAGCCACAGGTAATAGGGACTACAAAAGTAGAGGCTTAAAACAGAAAGGGATATATTTTCCTCTCACATAAAAGTAATCCTGTATGAGACAGCTCGAGCCAACATGGTGACAGCAAATTCTTCAGGGTCCAGGACTTTCTGGATTTCTTCTCTGCCATCCCAAAGGTATGATTCTCATCCTCAGGTTTTGGAGGTGACCATTTAGCTACAGCTATCGTGTTCCTCTTCCAGAGGCAGGAAAATTTAAGAGGGTCTGATGCAAACAGGGTGCATACCTCCTGAATTTGCCCCTCTTGGACACGTGAACAGCAACTTCTACTTCTTCTTGGCCAGAACTGTGTTACATGCTCAACTCTAATGTAAGGGAGGCAAGGAAATGTAGTTTTCAAGCAAGATTTCAATGCTACCATGAATAAAAGGAAGATTCTTTCAGTAAGAAAGAAGGGTAAACTTCATATAAAGTAGGCAACTGGCAGTCTGCATCAGGCTGTCCTTGGAAAAATCTCCTCCTGAAGTGTGGTCTCCCCATTTCAACAACAGTCTAGATACGAGATGAGACTAGAAAGGGACTACATCTGGGTGAAATTCCGACTTCTAGAAAATGACGCCAATTAAAAATAACAGAGAAAAGGTAGAAAGCAGCCCTAACTTGGGCAGAACTATGTTTATCCAACTCATTTGAGCTCAAAGCCGGTAACCTTAATGTTTACCAAGGCTTCCTACCCATTGAGAACTGGAAGCCTGCTCTTGCCGAGACTGTTTTCTGTTCTGCACTATAACCATAAGGCTCATGTGGTAGATCCAAAAACCAGCCTCTGAGGCTGTGCTTTACTAAACTGCCTATGAGTAAGTGGCATAGTGGTAAAGTCATTTTAGGAAGGTATATGTCAGTGAATGAAGTCCTTTACGATATGTGTATTAGTGCCAAGACATTCTAAGAAATTCTTCTAAAGTACAGAGTCTTGCTGGGATGGATAGCACCTAGAAAATTTATCTAAACAACCTTGCTGTTACCTTCTTTTTCTGTCCAAAGGATTCCAGATTTTACTGGAAGGGGGAAAACAAAAGCATAGTTGTACTCACTGAGAAAAACTATAAGTAAAACCAAAGAAAACACATGCTTACTCTATAAGTAGTCCTGGAAAATGCAGCTGGTCTCTGAAAGTGAAAGGAGTTGAAATAAGAAGATTAATTGGTATATCACAGACTGCAGCCAATATATCCTTTCCAGCTATAGAGAAGCCCATACTTAGCTAGTTCAACTATGGTTCATAGCCCAATATTGGTGGTAGTAACAAGGGCGTTCTTCTTGCCTATGTTTCATGAGTACAGGTAATGTGATTAGTAACTGACTTTATCCCCCAAAACTTGGAGAAAGCCTCTAATGGTTGAATCTGGACTCTTTAGACAGGAAATGATCTCAGCACTAAGAATGCTGACAACATCAAAGCCAACTTCTTCATTTTTAGGTTAGAGTTGAAATCCTACAACCTGTTATCTACCTAGTTTCTAATCACCCATCTTTCTGAAATATGAATAGAATGTAAAAGTACAATCCAAGAATAAGTAGAAGAATGCAAGTTGTGTCTGGTCTTTCCATATTCTCACTTGACTCTAATGGAATTTTATCTGACAGTCCCTGAAGGCTTTTTTTTTTTTTTTAAGTAGTTTTTTACATTGGTCCTAAAGAAGAAGTGGCAAAAATATAATAAAAAATATAGTTACTAATTTCATAAAGGTAAAGGTGACTTTGATGATGTAGGAAAAAAAAGCCCAAGAATGCCTTTTGTTTTTGCCATGTAATCATTAGGCTGTGTTCTCTGTGAATTCCATTTACTATCATTCATTCATATGTTCATTTATTCATCTATTTACTAAACATTACTCATTTACTTAGTACCTACTATATGTCTGGAATTGTGCTAAGTTCTGAGAATATAAAAATCTGTTAAGAAACTGTTGCTGTCCATGGAGCACCTGGGTAGCTCAGTTGGTCCAGTGTCTACCTTCAGCTCAGGTCATGATCCTGAAGTCCCAGGATCAAAGTCACCCATCAGGTAGGCTCCTTGCTCTGTGGGGAAGCTGCTTCTCCTTCTCCTCTTCACCTTGCTCATGCTCTCTAGCTCTTGCTCTCTCAAATAATAAATAAAATCATTTTTTAAAAAAGGAAGAAACTGTTGCTGTCCTTATAAAACTCATAAGTTACTACTGAGAGCTTAACCTCTGTATTATATTATAGAGTTCTTCAAGTGAAAAAGTATTACAACAATTTTTTTTCTTTTTTTTTTTAAAAAGATTTTATTTATTTTTATTTATTTGACAGAGAGAGACAGAGATCACAAGTAGGCAGAGAGGCAGGCAAGAGAGAGGGGGAAGCTGGCTCCCTGCTGAGCAGAAAGCCCAATGCAGAGCTTGATCCCAGGACCCTGAGATCATGACCTGAGCCGAAGGCAGAGGCTTAACCCACTGAGCCACCCAGGTACCCCAATTTTTTCTCTTTTTTTAATTGAAGTATAATTAATATACAATGTTATATTTGTTTCGGCTGTACAGCATATTAGCTCACCAATTCTATGCATTACTTAGTGCTCACCACAATGTAGTTATTCTCTGTTGCCAAACAACATTATTACAATATTATTGACTGTATTCCCTATGCCATACTTTTCATCTTTATGATTTATTTATTTTATAACTGGAAATTTGTACCTCTTAATCCTCTTTATCTATTATCTGTTTCTGCACCCATCTCCTTTCTGAAAACCATCAGTTTATTCTCTGTATTTAAGAGTCTGCTTTTTTGTTTCTGTTTTTCTTCCTGTTTTTTTACTTACTTTGTTTTTACATTCCACGTGTAAGTGAAATTTTATATGTGAAATTTTATTACAGAAACTTAGTTGAAGTTTGATGTCTGTTTTTAGTATCTTTCAGTATTAATAATGTTCTGATCTAGATTACTGAAATATAGGCATTTTATCTAGGTTGATTTGTGTATTGTGAATCTGAACTATTGATTAAATGGGTTGACTAGAAATGACAATTGAGTTTGTTGGTTGTTGAAACTATTTCTAGTAGTATCAGAATGACTGGAGTCTGACAGTTAAGGTTTGACCCCTTTTATATGCCAGCTGTTATGGGCTTCATAAAGACATAGGAAATGTATATTTCAAAACAGCAAGTCATATTTAAAGGATTACTTAAGAAAATGAAATCATGTCTCCTGTATTCTTTTTTTTTTTTTTTTGGAGTAAACAAAGGAGTAAGTTTTTTGTATTTTTTTTAAATTTTTTAATTAACATATAATGTAGTATTAGTCCCAGGGGTACAGGTCTGTGAATCGCCAGGTTTACACACTTCACAGCACTCACCACAGCACAAACCTTCCCCACTGTCCATAACCCAACCACCCTTTCCTTACCCCACTCCCCCCAGCAACCCTCAGTTTGTTTTGTGAATTCTAAAGAAGTCAGATAACATTTTTTATTTTTAAATAACTGAATATAAGAGAATTTTGTCTTCCTTTAACCTTCTTTCCACATCACTTTACTTCTCATTTCAAGGTAGATTTTGTGGTGGTTACTTTCTTTTTTAATATGGCAAGAAAGTTTTCTATCTAGTGCTAAAAACACAGAAAATATGGACATAGTAAATGTTATTTCTCTTTTTAGGAGGTAGAGTGTCTGCACTAGTGACTCTCAGGCCTGACACATACCAGGGCCACCTGAAAAGTTGGTAAAATACACTGCTGCCTGGTCCCCAGGTTACAAGGAACCATGGAATCTCTGGGGGTGGTGCCCAGACACTGGCATTGTTTTAAAATATTCCTAGGTGATTTTTTTTTTAAGATTTTATTTATTTATTAGTTAGAGAGAGACAGAGAGAGAGAGCATGAGCACAGGCAGACACAGTGGTAGGCAGAGGCAGAGGGAGAAGCAGACTCCCCGCTGAGCAAGGAGCCCGATGTGGGACTCGATCCCAGAATGCTGGGATCATGACCTGAGCCGAAGGCAGCCGCTTCACCAACTGAGCCACCCAGGCATCCCTTCCTAGGTGATTTTAATGTGCAAGAATAGCTGGAAACTCCCCCTTCTGTTAGAATGTAGAATAATCAAATTATGCTAATTGGCACTAAAGAGTGGGTGGCTTATAGCGTCATTAGAATTTCCAAAATCAGTATTTAACAGAGATTCTGATCAGTGTGACAAGGTATAATGGGGATATTCAGGTAAGGACAGAAAATATTTCAAGCCAGAGAATCCTAAGTATTCCTTAAATTTCACCACTTAGATGACTCTCCTACCTAGCTTGAACACCTGCTTTGCATATGTGGCCCTGACTTTTAATTCAGCTTCCTAAAGTCAAATGTATTAGGCATTTATCTAATGCCTATATTTGAGTAGATTTTTCCTGAAACTGAAATTTGTAGGAATGTAAATACATTTGATTGCCCAGAGCCTTAATGGTCCATCTGTCTTTGTCCATTTATCATCAGAGCTGTGCCTATTCAGGGAAAATAAAATGGACACCCTGAAACAGTCAGTGGGACGTTAGAGCATTTGAAGACTCTTTGGCCTTTTAGATATTTTTGCCTAATATAGAAGGGGTTGAGTCTCAAATTATCTAACTATTTTTTGGATTTTCTAGTTACTTAGAAGGTATTCTCTTATTTATTACATTTCTCTGTGTACAAACTTTAGCATTTATACATTTGGGATCAGAATGCCTGTACTCTCTTTCATGGGTAAGTGGTATTCCATTTCTCAAATTCTTCAGTGTAAGATGTGTGAGCAAGTGGAGTCATAGAGCAGAATTCACATTCTTGTTTAGCTTCCCTACTAGCTGTGTGATCTTATGACAAAATCATTAACCTCTCCCAGCCTCAGTTTTCTTGTCTGTGAAACAGAAATGGTAATAGTTCCTATGTCTAAAGCTTGTTATGGAGTTTGAAAAAGATAATGTAAGTAAAGCCCATGCCACTGTACGCTAAATATCATCACCATTATTGCTTTTACTGCTATTCAATTCTTTGGAGGAAAAAAGGCTGAAGGATAATGAATAATGATTTTTTGATGGAAAAAGTTGCATTTTTCCCTATTGCAAGTATTTGAGGTGTAATAATTTGAATATCTGAAATCTCAAATCGAGACCTAGGACAGCATATTTTATCTCAAAGGAATGTTATAAAATTTCCTCTATTTTGTTATATGAATCATCGAAGTCATTTTACCTGCCTCCAACACTTTCTAGGAGAAGCTAAGAAATATGTACCCAACAGAAAGGAGAGACATGCAGTTTCTGGCAAGTCACAGCAATTCCTTGGAATTGGGGTGGGATGGGATGGGATTGAATCAGTAAATCATTGCTATACACTCAAATTCTTTTTTTTTTATTTTTAACGTGGCCTCCAATCTTTATTTGAATGTTAGTAGATAGATTTATCTGTGAACTAATTCAGGGTGAGAGATGAAACTTTGGGAACAATGTGTACACATAGTTATGATCTTCCAATCACTTTACAGAAATGCCCATGTGCTGACCTGCCCCGTCTCCTTTCTCTAGAGCACAAAACTACTACAAGATCTTCCTCAACTTACGAGGGGGTTCCAGCCCAATAAACCATCATAAGTTGATAATGTCATAAATCAAAAATGCATTCAATGCACGTGAACTATTGAACATCATAGCTTAGCCTTGCCTGCCTTAAAGGGCCCAGAACACTCACATTAGCCTACACTTGGGTAAAATCATGTAACACAAAGGCTATTTTATAATAAAGTGTGGTGTGTCTCCTGTAATATCTTGACTGCTGTACTGAAAATGAAAAGCAGAATGGCTGTATGGGTAGAGTGGTTGTAAGGGTTTGGGTTGTTTATCCTCGTGGTTGTGTGGCTGCTGGAGCTGCAGATTGCTGCCATCACCCAGCATCATGAGAGTATCAGACAGCATATCATAGCCTGGGAAAAGACCAAAATTCAAGTGCAGTTTCTACTGAAGGTATATTGCTTTCCCACCATCATGAATTCAAATAGTTGTAAGTCCATCCATTAAAAGTTGGGGACCGGGGCGCCTGGGTGGCTCAGCTGCCTTCAGCTCAGGTCATGATCTCAGGGTCCTGGGATCGAGTCCCGCGTCGGGCTCCCTGCTCAGCGGGGGGCCTGCTTCCCTCTCTCTCTCTCTCTGACTGCCTCCTCTGCCTACTTGTAATCTCTCTCTCTGTCAAATAAATAAATAAAATCTTTAAAAAAAAAAAGTTGGAGACCATCTGTATATATTTTCTCCCCTTTTAATATGTCTTAACCAGTATTATTTAGGTGACTTTATGTTATCACTCCTTTCAGTGACAAAATACAAACAGAAACAATAAAGGGCGTAATCTAAAAGTGAAAACAACTTACACAGGTAGGAATGGGGAAGAATTTCCCTACCTTTTCTTTCTTCCCTCTGGATGGCTTTTATTTCTCTCTCCTCACTGATACTAACAGCAACTTTTCTCATCTTTATTATATTCTCCTCTTATTTAACCCCTTCTTCCAAGTTTACACTTTAATTAACAGTTTCTGAATTCAAGAATCATCGCTTCCATAGCTGTTAAGGGTGAAAGCTGGCCACATACCCTGTATATGTACATACATAATTTTATAAAAATTATTTGCACTGAATTTTAACCAGTGAAATTCAGTGGTTACAACCTCATCCAAAATTATTCTCTTAGTTACAAAAGTAGGCTTTGATTGGTATATGATAGGATAAGAGTGTCTAATTTCGGGAATATCTTATTTTATTTTGGAAGCAGGTGAGAATCGAAGGTGGTTATTTTTTTGTAGTTTTTTATTTTGGGGATTTTCTTACTTCTGTCTTTATGAGTTCTCCATTAAAATGCCAATTGTTTTTTGATCTCTAACAGACCAAGAAATTTATATTCCTGCAACTACTAGAGTTCATGCTCACCTTTTTCCTCCTCTATTAGGCATGTTTGCTCATTGCTAAGCCTTTTCAGTTATTCATGGTCCTAACTAGAATTTTTAGATGGGTTGAAATGCATTTCCTGGTAGCTTATGTGGCAGGCATCAAATGATGAAAAAACAAAATTCATTTTCCTATTGTGGGCTTAATGTGTCATTAAGGGGCAGAATAAGGGTTGGAGAGAGGAAGGACGGAGCTGAAGAAAAGTAAAAGGTGAAAAGCAGACCTGTATCAGGGAAAACTCCAGCCAGGGCTGGTGAACTGAGCTTTATCAGTGCTCCTTCAGGATATGGGTCAAAATGAATGCAGGAAACAGCTTTTGCTTCGAAGTTTGGAATGTTGTGGTAACTGACATTTAATTGAAGGAATGTTACAATTGGAAGGGCTGACCTAACACTCTTTCCAAAACCATTGCTTTTATTTATTAAATTTATTGAAGAGAAGAAAAGTGACAAGAAAAATCCGATCATTTCTTTATTGGAGAAGGTACTCAGAGTTCTTTTCCGTGGTAGAGCAGCAATTAAGATGGGTTTTATTATGCTCAGCATGTGTGTTTGCCTGGCTTAAATTGTTTACATATTTACTGGCAAGGCACTAATGAAAATAAATCAGCCCAAAGGACTTTTATCTCTGTGTCTGTGGAACACTGTGAAAGTTGCATTTTTAATGGATGATGACCACAGTTGTTTTTAGGATTCCTGAATGAAGTCATGAAGTCTTAAAAATTTTGGAACCCAAAGTTTTGACTCATGTTACAATTTGAGCAACTGCTTTGCTTTATAGAAAAGTGCTTGGTCTCATTTTGACCGAGGCTATGGATTAGTTCTTACAAGTTGGAGGCTCATTTTCTGGGGATAATATTTTAAAGCCCCATAACTAAGTCAATACTTTAGTTAGGCTTATTTAAATTGTGAGGAAAGATATATCCGGTCACTTTAGGGCACCATTTTTCAAATCTGGTATCCTAGTCTACATTTTGGCAGTTAAGGGCACTGAAAAGTAAAGACTTCAGGGCTCTCTGTTAAAAAGGATTAAACTTTTTTTGTAGCAAGATTTCTAAGAGACTAAAATGTGCAAGTGAATCTTGTGAATAATCAAGGAAGGACATGGCATTGAGCATTTCCCTAACTATTATCAAGCAGTATCTATTTACATCTCTCAGAATTCTGTTTCCCAGAATGTGGTTAAGGAATATCTGCCTGATATTCCTGATATCAGGATATCAGAATATCCTGATAGGGTTCCTCATAAACTGGCAGTAGCTGCTCCGGACCCTAGTCTTCCAGAAGCCCATCACCATGCCTTCCCTATTCAAGAGCAGGGCTTTGTGACCCACTTTTCTGTGCTATGTGTGTTTATACTCACTGAGAGAAAGGAGCCAATGGAGTCTATTGGTCACTTTCCAATATGGAGCACTTTTATTGACAGGTCTTAAGCCAAGGTGCCCCAGGGCAGTTTGGCTTTTATACACAATGCTTTGGCCTTAACACAGATTCCTGGACCAATTAGCCATGGCCAAGGTAGTAATATGAAATGGCCAAAACCACAAAATTTTGTGCTGTTTTTCCTTACATGGAGGCTTTAATAGGTAGTTAAGTTTTAAGAACTGTTCTGCTTAGGTGGCATCCATCTTCATGTAAGGTACTCATTCATTCACTTGTTCATTTGTTCATTCATTCATTCATTCATTCATTCATTTTTTTTTTTTCAGCAAGCAGTATTAGATACCTGTTATGTATTGAACACCATGTTAAGCTATGGGGATACAAACACAAGTAAGAGATCTTTTTGGTTCTGAAGTATCTTAGTTGTCCTTGCTTATTTCATAAGATATTGTTTGGAAATAAAACAAGCTGCTTCCTTTTGAAACCCAGTATGCGTGATTGAAATATACCCATGACCTCCTTGTTATTTTCCTGTTCCTGTTTGACCTTATATTCGATCTAAATATTCTGCAGAGTTTCATCAGAGAAACCAGCAGCAGGCTGTGCTAGCATAGACACAGGGTAGCAGGAATGCAGTATTTTTCAGTTGTTGGATTGGTCATAAATGATGGCCCCTTTCCCAGGCAGGAGACCTGGTCTGTATGATGCTGTCTTCTGTTGTGCATTCTCAGGATAGGCATCCCAGATGGTCTTTGGCTGGTCGTGTGGCAGGAGAGGGACATGGCGCCACCACGGGCAGCACTGCCAGAAGGAACACACCTGTAGCAGTTGTGCGGATCTTTGCCCTGGGTGAGCTCTTCTTTCTTATGCTAAGGAGCAGGGCTTGATGAAGAAGAAAATTCCAGGGCAAGAGAAAAATTAATTTGTGCTTTTCTCTGAGTTTACGAGATCCTGGCTTGTGGGTTACTATGCTTCATATTCAATACAACCAGGATAGAGAGATCCCTATAGCTATTGGCTTCTAATTAAATATATTCTATATTACATGCAGGAACATCAGCAAGTTAAACATCGATTTGCATTAAAAAAGGGTCAGAGGGGCGCCTGGGTGGCTCAGTGGGTTAAAGCCTCTGCCTTCAGCTTAGGTCACGGTCTCAGGGTCCTGGGATGGAGCCCCACATTGGGTTCTCTGCTCTGCGGGGAGCCTGCCACCCCACCCCCGCCTCTGCCTGCCTCTCTGCCTACTTATGATCTCTCTCTGTCAAATAAATAAATAAAATCTTTTAAAAAAAAGGGGTCAGATTCCCACCTGGAATATTTAAGTATATCTGTTAGAGTCTACTTCACAGTTAAAGAAAGTTGGGATATCTTTTGATAGGAAGGATACATGGCAAGATGACTGAATTTAGTGTTGACGTTGGTGCTAGCTGCTTGAAAGGTTGTTTAGGATTGCTTACCATTTATAGCCAGAGAGATAGAGTGGAGGTGGAAGACAGTCTTCCTGGGTCTTCTGAGAATCTCCCCAAACTCATCCTTCTTTGCGCCACATTCTTCGAAGCAGCAGTCTCATGCACTGTTCTTTATAGATCCATTGGATAACTGCTGACTCCAGAGCTAAATGACTACACTGCTTTTCCTTTGGTCAGTTCTTTGCATATCTGTTCCTCACAATTCTCTAAGAGGTTTCTCACCATGTGGAAGGCACAGTGCAAGCCACCTGGAGGAACACAGGGGCACACAAGGCATGCTCCCTGCCATCCACTGACAGGTACACAACTACACATAATACACCACACAAGCGGTGTCAGGGAAGTTGTAACGGCTCTATAGAATATGGTCATTAGATTCTGGCACCGATGGGTTGGTGTGGACTAGTTTGTAAATGCACTGCATCAGGGCCCTGGGCAACATCATGGCGACCTCCTGTTTCATAAACATGAAACTCACATTACTGAATTCTTTCAGGAGTGCATTTTGCAACTTCTGTGCACTTGTGAAGCAAAGGCCATAATGCTATAGTTTTTGTTCCTTTTGGACAATTCACCCTCTGGGAACGTAAGTGGGTACTTGGTATATTCTAAGTCATCACTAGCCCCTAATGTGGTTGAGAGTCTAGTTCAGTGCTCAGTGTTTCAGTGGCAGGTCTAAGATATGCTTTTCCTTCAAGCAAATTATTCTCTGATTCATGATCATATCTTACTATTTTAATGAAGGAGATTATTAACTTTTATCACATATTACCTGTGTTTAAAAGATCATGTTCACTAGCCATTTATTATTGATTTTAAGGCACACAATTTTTCACATTTTAACATTTTTTATATCATGATGCGTCCTACAGTCATTGGTAGGCCATTATCTAGTTGGTGCATTCTTCTTCAACCTTAAAAAAAAATCTTTTTTTTAAAGACACAAACCTCTGCTGGGGGAGCATTGAAGAAACCACCATCCTGTGTTTCTGGTAAATGGCACATGAAAGGAATTCAGGGATTCGTGCCATTTGGGTCCTACAGTTGTGAGTACCTTATCTTATTTCTTGAGATATCAGTGGGTCCTTTCCTTTGTGAAAGATGGAACAATAACTTAGAGATATATGGGATAAAATTGGTCCATGCATTTGGACTGTTTGTAATGAATTCAGTTAACATTCAGCGAATGCTATGGAGTATACGTTCTACTTTGCACAGTGCCCATGGGCATACTAGAAGCTTCTAACAGGTAAAAAAGACACTCCCATATTATAAACTAAATAACTATGGGAGGTATAATAATAGAATATATGAATAATACCAAATGACAGAGTCAGACAATCAATATAAATTCTGAATGGGAAGAGGTTACTTTGGGCTGAGAAATGTTATGGAAGATATGAGAGGTGAACTGGCATTTTGAAAGCAGTAAAAGATTTGAATAGAGGAAATGGTGGTGGGGAGGAAAAATATGTTTTCTTCTCTGTTTTTTTAAACATCAATGTCCAATAGGCATAGATATAGATGAATTAAAAGTGGATGTGTATTTTTAGGCTCCAAACACATGTTTGAAAATGCAGCATACACTCATAAGATGGGCTGTTTCACTAAGAACCAGTTGGAATATATTTGCTTTGGGGGGAATTTTGAACATTTTTCACAAGCTTAGGGTAGCAAAAGAAGACCACAAAGCCCTGGCTCATGCTTGAGACAGCACAGACAAGAACGGCTGGGCAGATTTAAGTCCAGAAAGGTTTCAAGGGGACCGTCTACCTTAGACCTGAATGTGAAGGGTGTATGATTGGTGATCAGAAAGCCCCCTTGGAAAGGGTGAAATAACCAGCCCATTCTCATCTAAAACAAGCTAGTCTTGGCCATACTTGGATTGTTGAGCAGGTAGTTATGAGGTCTTCTAAATAAATAAGTCATAGTTGGGGAAGATAGTCTTGGCTTCCCTGGTGGTTATGCCACTCGTGTTTCATATCATGGTGAACCCCTTCTTCCCAAGTGTGGGTTGTGGGATGCTACGGTACATGGGGGACTAAGTGGAGGGCTCATTTTCAATCTCAAATGGGCCTGCCCCTTCTCCTTCTCAGTCGTTTACTTCTTTGCTTCTTCTAACCCTTTAAAGCATGATCTGAGTGTTCCAGAATACTTTATCCATAAAGTGTGACATTACTTCTTTACATTTGCAGTATGGTTCTAAAGTTTAAAATTAAATGATGAAGACCCACTCCACAATCATGAATACCAGATCATATTGCTTACTTTTAAATAGTGTCTCTTTTCAGTTTATCTGTGGTTCTAATGACTAGAAGTTCTGTGAAATACATTTAAGAGCTCTTCTTCCATTTTAACAACTTGCCCCAGACTTGATACCCGATTTCTCTTTTTTCCATCCTTCCCTTTCTTTCCATCTGCTGGAGGAGCAGTTGACCACGGTGCTGCACCTTACATACTTCTACAAAATACTGGTGCCCAGAATCCACCCATGGAGATTCTGATTTATTGGTTTGAGGTAGGGTTCAGAATTAGGTAGGGGTTTTTGTTTTTGTTTTTGCTTTTGTTTTGTTTTACTGAGACAAACTGACATATATTATTTTAGTTTCAGATGTGCAACATAACGATTTGATACCTGTATACATTGTGAAATAATCCACCACAAAAAGTCTAGTTAACATCCATTACCATACATCATTATAATTTTTTTTTCTTGTGAAAAAATATTTTAGGATCTAACCTCTCAACAAATTTCAGATATATAGTACAACATTATTAACTGTATTCACCATGCATTATACCCCCATGACATTTATTTTATAACCAGAAATTTGTACCTTTTGACCACCTTTACCAATTTCCTTTACCCCCAACTCCTCACCTCTGGCAACCATCAATCTGTTCTCTGTATCTATGAGTTTGTGGTTTTATTTTGTATTTTTTTTTCTAAGAATCAGGGTTAGGTTTCTGTTTTTGTTTTAATTTGTTTGTTTTTTAAATTTCCTGAGTGACTGTAGAACAAGGCTTGAGAACCACTGTGTCAGTTTTGAAACCAGTTTTGAAACTGGTCAGAACCAGTGAATATCTCTAAATCCAGAGGTTGAGGTTGGACAAGTTTTGTAAATCATAAGGCAAAATTTTTCCAGGAGCTCTGGAACAAAGAATCAAGAACATTCTTGAGCCCCAATGCTGAATTACCCCTAGATTAAGGATTTTTACTTTTTTGTTGATTTCTGCTATAAAGCAACCCACCAGTAACCCCTGTGGCTAATACATATAGTACCTTAATGAAAGTTAGAAAAAGCCACCCCTTGTTTAAGACACTATTGTTATTTTCTGGCAAATTGTCAGAACAAATATTCAAATCTATGATAACTATGTAAATTATACTCCATGGAGTTGTGCAGTGCCCAGCCTGCACAACCACACCCTTGACCCATCATGTTCTTGCTTTTCTTGTTTAAACAAGTCATGACCTGAACTAGTGACCTGGAGACTATAGGCCTCAGAAGACACATATTGGCAGGCTGTTTTAGGCATGGTATCTAAGATAAAAGGCAACTTCAAAGTCTGAGATGATAGGTTAAGATGTTCTCAAAAGGCTCCCTGCCTCATGACTCTGTCATGTTGCTTAATTTAGCCCAGGTTGCCAGGGAAATAAATTCAGAATTGACCAGTACAGTGTCAAGAAGCTGTGCATGAATAATAAATAAAATTCATGGCATATATGCCTTTGCTCGACAACCCTGGATGGCTTTATTTGCTTTTGCAAAGCTTAAGGCCAACATAACCTGCTCAGCCTCAGCAATGTAAGCCAGGCTTATTTTCAAATTTCTCAGCATCTTCTTTTTAGTCCCTTTCTTTATGGAAGTAGACAAGGCAGGTATGTTACTCATGGAATATTCTGAAAGAAGGATTTAGCCCTGTACCTCTTGGTCATTGGATTCCATAGTTGGTTTCCATCTTCATTGTAGCTGCATTTAAGCAGGCTCTGAGAATATAGCTGTGCTGTTTACTAAAACCTTCTACAGTAATGGAAATTATATATAATATGCTATCTAGTAACATACATATGTATGTATATGTACACATTTTATAGATAGATATCCCTAACTATATGTAGCTGTTGAGCCTTGAAATATGGTTAGGGAAACTGAGAAATTGAATTGTTCATTTTAAATACTTTTAATTAATTACCATTAAAATTGAAAAGCTACATATAGCTAATGGCTACCATGTTAGACAGTACAGATCTGAAAGCATCAGAAGTAACCAGTGCACTTTAAAAAAATCCAGCTGCCAGAGATCCACTCAAGCAATCTAAGTTTGAAGTTCTAAGAATGGGGACTGGCTATCAGCATGTTTTAAAAGTTCCCAAGGGACTATAATATGCAGGCAGAGCTGAAAAGCATAGCCTTTAATGATTCACCATCTGCGTGTATTTGAGAGTTTTGCTGATTCCAGACTTTTTGAACTCAGAGCACTAGGTAGGTGAGTATTATGGGTGGAAATAGGTGTCGTGGATGTTAAGTCATGAACAGTTGGACAAATGGTTCAGGGAACCTGAAGGTAGAGAAGACAAAAGAGTTGTGGTGAGCACCCTAGGAGAGATTCTGTCACAGCTGTAGTGGATGGGGGTAGTGTAGGAAATGCTGGTGGAAGAAAGAGCTTCAGGATAAATAATCTGTATCAACATTTCTTCCACTTGACATCATTTGTTGAGAACCTTTTGCACCAGCCCCTACCACAGGGGCACAGAGATAGAAAAGAAGGGTCCCTGCCATGGAAAAAATTACAGGGTGTGGAATTAACAAAAAGAAGAGAAAAATCAGAAAAACTTGACCAAGTAAGAGTAATCCTTACTTAACTCCTTACATGTACCGTCTGCCATTATTAGCCAGCACGAGTAGTTGTCTTACACAGCATCAAATAGGTGTTAGGTTATCTCTGTTGTAACTTTTATTCATTTGCAGCAGCAGCCTCTGTTTATACCTTCTTAGCCTTCATGTGATGTGTTTATGAACAGCTTAAACAAATTGAAAGTATTTGAGTGCAAAATCCACCTGCAACTTCCCATAAGCAGTATGTGTGAAGTAAATTCTATGGTCATTTTTGGCAAGTGCGTTTAATAAGTCTTCTCATCTTGTTGTCCACATTTTTCCCTCTACCACGTCACATATAACACATTTCCACTTCTAACCATAGCCTAAATCAAAGTATTTTTTGTGCTCTGATGGGATGTAAATGGAATAATTAAGGACAAACTTCTCTAGTAGTAAGGGTCACAGGGCGTCTGTGCATGGGGAGCCACCCAGAGTCCTCCTGTCCCCTGGAAGCAGTGTTAAGTATGTCTCTATGGCTTTGTGACTGCTTCTTATGTGCTTCCACATCAGCATTCACTTGACAACCTGTCTTGCTTTTATCATGTGTGTAGTGTTTGGGGTAGGGATTCCCATCAGGAGAATGTGGAAGCTTGGAGGATGACAGACTCTCCTCTTCTCTTGGCACTTGACTTCCTCTTGACACCAGCATAACAAATAATATAAAGACAGCCTAAATTATTTCCATCCATCTTTGTGCTTTACATAAGTGGTACCATAGAGTGTTCATGGCTTCTATGTCTGGCTTCTTTCCTTTAATACAATGTTTGTGAAATTCATTCATATTGTTTGGGGTAACGGTAGATTGTTTACCTTCATAACTGTAGTATTTCCCCCTTGTGAGTAAACTTGAATATATTTATCCATTCAGCTGTTGAGGGATGTTTGGGTAGTTTTCAGTTTGAGGTTATTATAATTGCTGTTATGAACAATCTGACACATGCAGTCCAGTGAATGTATATATGTATTTCTGTTGGGAATATACCTAAAAGTGGAGTTTTCAGGTAATAGGATATGTGAGTATTCAGCTTAAATGGGTATGTGCCAAACAGATTTACAAAGTAGTTACACAAGTTCTGCTGTCCATCAGCAGTGTAGGAAATTTCTGGTGCCTCCACTTGTCCTTTTCTGTCTTCTCATTTGAGACATTCTGGTATATGTCCAGCATCACGCTGTGGTTTAATTTGCATTTTCTTGGTGACTATTGAAGTTGAATACCTATCATGTTTATTGGCCACCTACAAATAATTTTTACTGTTTGTTCTAACATGGTTTTTCCAATAACATATAGCCAGATTTCTTATCCTATTTTTTTCTCTAGCATTTTTCATAGCTTTATTACTATTATTATTATTTTTAAGCAGTGTAATGTCACAGAGAAATCAAATTCCCTCGTCTTAGGCTAATATAATACGGTTGTTTACTTACTACTCAGTTACCTATAGTAGTAAAGAGAACAATTTTTGTTTCTTAAAACAAAGTGGAAGATTTCACTAAAATGAAATAATCTGATGTATAATAAATATGAACAGACTCAAGGAAAATGATGCAGAGTCATTTTGAAATTTGAATAACTGATGTAAGTTTTGGGATGAGAGAAAATATTTTAGATCAATTATATCTTCTTCAAAGGGCAGTCAGCCTTAGTACTGAGAGAGGGTACAAGCCTAGAGAAGAACTTACACTGATGAAATTTGCTTTCTAAATGAGAATACTGTTCTAGAGTTGATATACATTGATAAATTTGATTTAAATCAAAGGAGCTATTGTTTAAGAGGCCATTTATGTTATTAGAATTGAAGGCTGCCAAGCTATTCTGTGACGTGCAGTCATGGAACTTCAGAGAAGGCTTCCATGCTTTGGTGAGGTGGATAAACTCATTAAAAGAGCAGAATGATTGGAGCATCTTGAGCTTTGCTATAGACCATGTGGGCAGTGTGACAGTTAAGAAAAGGAATGTGAGAATATAGTAGGAGCTGCAGAAATATAATAAGCTAGGTTGTCTGGCTGTGTCCTCATTTTCCTGTTTTAAGCAAATACACAATCACTTTATTGCTTGACAATGAGTGATACAGGTATATAAAAAGTACTGGCTTTCCCTGTTGAGGAAAAAAATTTAGTTGGTTTATATTGCTGAGACAAACTTCTTACTCTTTGAGGCATCAGTAGGATTTCAGCTGACCCCAAGTCTTTCCAAATGGCTTGCTTGGGCATTTTTCTACACAGAAAAGATTTTTATGAAAGTATCCAGTTTTCTCAAAATCTTGAGTGTCTTTGTGTGTTCTACTTCATTGACCAAGAGTGAACACAATGCAGATCTCTCCTCACTTGTCAATTCTTGTTCACGTGTGTTCCTGATTGGCCTGTTAAGGAAATGGATCAGTGATGGACTGAGAGGGCCCTGTGGCTTAACCGACCATCATCTCATCCCTGTGCCTGTCATTCTATCATTATTACTGTACCCCTTTGTGTTTTGGAGGATTTAGGATTTGGGAATGGGCTTTAAAAAACATGTATACTTGGAATTTTTATCATTTGGCATCTTATCAAGGACTTTCTAAAATAGGTCCCTCATAGGGAAGAGGAAGAGATGGGAGATAAGTTATGAGAGAAGAAATGAGTTAAAGTCCCAGTTTTACAGTCCAGTTTTGATTCTGTCCAAAAAATTTACTGAAAGCATCACTCCTGAAAGGTATATATACTATATATTTATGTTATATATTTATATATATATATATATATATTTTCACTTCTTCTCCCAGGAGGATCACAAATTTGAGGGTAAAATGTATTTTGAAACAGACATCAAGAAATGTGTTCAAATACAGTTTCTGCCATTATTAAATTTGTCCTTAGATCAATTATAGTGTGTGTGTGTGTGTGTGTATGTGTGTGTGTGTGTGTCTTCATTTTCACCCATTCCTTCCCAGAGATGATGGGTATGACAACAAAGATGAAGGATGACAATTATTTCTCCTTGTCACTGGCCTTTGCCTTTAAAATTTCTTCTGGCCTTTCAAACTGGCATGTTTCCCTCTGCCTCTAAATGACTCATGTTTCAGAAATATTTTGAGGGGCTTGTTCCACTGTGTTTTCTATCCTATAATGAAAATCTCTGGCTATATGTCCTAGAGAAATTCAGTATGAATAAATAAACAGGAAAGAAGGATCCACAGAAAAGACCACCTGAAAGACCTCTCTTGAGTTCCACAAGTGCTCTGTGATACCCTGTTTTCTCTATCCTTTCTGGAAATGCCTGAATTATACCCTAATACTCCTTGTGCTTTAAGGAGGGAGAGATGAGGATCTGTTTGACTTTAGCTGAAGTTAGTCAATTAATACCTTGAGGTAGTAGCAGATGTTACTACCTGGAAGACTAGTGCCCTTTGATTTAAAAGAGGCCAGCATTTTAAAGTTTCAGATAATTGTGTTTGAGATAATTCACAGCTGGTCTGGGGCCCTTGCCTCTTTCATTGACACTAAGCCATATTTTAACTCATCCCCAGATGCACAAAGTCTATTCATTGACTCAATGAGCCATTAATTGCCTTTAAAGTTTCATTAGAAGCAGGGACATTGCTAAAGAGCTTGTATTAGTCACCCTTTGATCCATGTTCAGTTAGACTTTTGAGGTGAGAATTGATCATGTAACCAATGATGTCAAAAAAGAGAAGCTAATGCAGCTATTGGATTCTCCACAGTACAGGTCCAACAAATATTGAAAAATGTATAGGACCTCTTGGAATGGCTTCCGGTCAGCCAGTGTGTGACGCTGGATGGCTAACAGATTATTGATGGTGATAGTTTGTGTGAGCTCACATGTTTGTCCTGTCTCTTCCTCCTTTCCCCTCCTCACTTCTAGGTCATTTTTTGCTGTCACCCCATCCACATAAATAGCACATCTGCTCAAGGCATAGAGTTTATTTTGAAGGACACAGGTAATTCAAAAGCTATTTACGTTCAGATACTACTTACCTAATTTAAATAGCCCAGCAATGATGAAATACTAGCATAGCAGAATCTAAAATAGTTTGGCCCAGCTTATTAAGTTGTTATGATGCACATTATAAGCTCATTTGCTGTAATTAATTAGTGGAGAGAGGCTAGAGTCTCAACCTTAATTGCTTCTATCTAACAAATGTTTTTGAGGAGAGTTCATTTATTAAGAAGAGCACAACTGAGAAGAGTACATATGCAGAAAACTCCTTTTATTCTCTCTTTACATTTTTTTCAATGCTATTATTTAAAATGAATTTTTTAAAGCTCTAAATAGAAGCAAGTGTTGTGTTCCTTTGCCAGCAGTCTTTTCTACTAAATTGTCATTTCCTAAAATATAATCTTTACATGCAGTGTGTTTTTCTCCCAGTGGTTGCTGACCCATCTTCATGTTTTAACTCTTTCAAATCTTTACGGGATCAAGTTGGGAGCAATGATGGGATTCAGTTTTCTCCCTCTCCTTGTCAAGCCTCCCAAGCAGGATGAGATGACAAGTAGAATCTTGCACTGTGAAAATAAAGATATAAAACTCATAGAACAGATAATACCAGGTGTTGACATAGGTCCCCTGAACTAGTATTATTTTTTAAGGATATTCATTTTTTAGATGTCAACAAACAAACAGTAATAGTTCTTTCATTACTTAGCTCTGAATAATTTTCAAGGTGACTTTTTACATATATCATTTGCTTTAGTCGTATTTGAAACATTGAAGCTAGCTGGGCAAAATGCTCTTCCTCTCTATTTACAAGTAATGAAACTGACATTGAAAGATGCCAAGGATTTGGCCAAGAGCATGTATCTGTATTTAGTGGAGACCAGAAGCAGTCCTGGCCTTCTGATAGCTGGCACATTTCTCTCTATGCCATTGTTGGTAAAGATTTTAAACATACAGGAAATGAATACAACAGATACCCACTCATCTACCCCCTCAGATTTAATAAATGTTAATCTTCTATTTACTTCCTTCAGATCACTTTTATTCGAGCGTTTGAAATCAAGCATTGGGAAGCATCTAATACTGTCTTTCCCACATCTCTTTCCCATCCTTCCTGTCCTCTCTTAAGAATCACCATAATCCTGAATTTTTTGGAAAGCTTTCCCATGAAAGTTTTCAGACTTTGACTCTATATGTATATATCCATAAACATATAGAATACTATGTTATGCTTTAAAATTTCACATATATGGAATCATATGTACCATTTTGCAACTTCAATTTGGTCCTATCTCTAACATAGTATGTTCCCCAAATTTATTCCTATAAAACTATTCCATTCATTTCAAAGGTGCATAGTTTTCCATTGTTTTGAATAAGCCATGTTTATTCCTCCTGTCTTTATTTATGGACATTTAGGTTACTGTCCATTTCCCCCTATTTCAAACAGTGCAGTAAAGAATACCTTTGTGTAAAAGAGTATCATTACCCCTTGGCCAAAGGTACAATAATTTCTCTAGGCCTGAAGGATATACCTAGAAGTTTAATTAATGTGCTATACTCCTTTTCAGGTTTTCCAGGTGCTAGTATTGGTAGTTGTACCAATTTGTTATGCCACAAGCAATTTATAAATTCTCTTTTCCCATATTCTTTCCAACAGTTGGTGTTACTGCCTTTCATATTGTTCTCCCTCACTCCCCTAATTTCATTGGTGTAAAATGATTTCTCCATGTTTTAATCTGATCCTTGTGTTTATCTGTCTTTCTTTTTACTTATTGGTCATTGAGATCTCTTCTTTAGCAAATTGCCTGAGTATACTATTTCCTTTTTTTATTTCTGTTAAACTTTTCATAGTAATCTTATTATTTCTAGGAATTTCATATATATTCTGAATATTTTAGCAATTATATCTTCTCCCAGTCTGTGACTTGTCTCAACCTCGGTTATGGTGACTTTTTTAATGGTACAAAAGATTTTTACTACAATGTGCAATGATTTATTAATATTTTCCCTTATATTTGTAGTATTCTGCCTTTTAAGGAACTTGCCTTAGACTGTCATAAAGATACTCACCTATTTTTTTTAAGGGTTTAAAACTTTGTAGGTCTTATAATCATTTTGAACTTATTTTTGTGGATGGTGAGAGGTAGAAATCTTTTATTTTTCCCTTGTGGATAAGCAGTTATTTCAGTGACATTTAATTTAATAATCCATATTTTAACTTTTGATGTATTTAAATTCAGTTTTTATTTTCTATCAGATGTTTGTAAAAAATACAAATGTCAAGAATTCTACAGTCTAATTTTGAAGTGAAAAACAGAAGTTCCCTGCTATTATACCTCTTACCATTTCCTGCACCCCAGATACAAACACTATTTTATTCTTTTAGTCTTTGTAAAGTAAAAAAAAAAAAAAAGAAGAAAGAAAGAAAGTAAAAAGAAAAGATGAAAAGGAGAAAAAGAAAAGAAAAAAACTTTATTCTCTTAATAATATGCTTGTAATAGCATATTATTTGTCATAAGATAGCATCTTAATTTGTCACATTGGGGCATTATTCTTCAACTTTAAACTTTGAAAGTTGAGGGGTTTTGCTTGCGTGTTTGTTTCTGTTTTCCTAAAATAGTGTTACTGTAATTTTGGTTCAATAAATATTCCAGATTTATACCATTTTCATTATGCAAACTACTTACAAATGAGCTATATACTATAATTTAATTACTTTTCTTTTCCTGCACATTTTTGGGTTGTTTTTCTTAGAGTTATGGTCTTATTTGATTCATATATTTATTTTTTGTGTTCTTATCATAATTAGCCCCAAACTTTCTCTTATATAAATCTCTTCTTATGTTCAAATACTCCCATTTTGGGAGGTGCCTGGGTGACTCAGTTAAGTGTCTCCTTCAGCTCAGGTCATGATCCCTGGGTCCTGGGATTGAGCCCCATGTCGGGCTGTCTATTCAACAGGAGCCTGCTTCTCCCTCTCCCTTTGCTGTTTCCCCTGCTCTTGCTGTCTCTCTCTGTCAAATAAATAAATAAAATATTATTTAAAAAACCTTCCATTTTCTGACAATATCATCTTTTAAAAATTATTTTAATTGGAGTAAAATTGACATATAACAAGTAGGTTTTAGGTGTACAACATAATGATTCAATATTTGAATATATTGAGAAATGATCACTACATTAAGTCTAGTTAACCTCTATCACCTCACATAGCTACAGTTTTTTTTCCTTGGGATGAAAATTTTTAACATCTACCATCTACTCTCTTAGCAACTTTCAAATATATAATGTGGTATTATTCACTACAGTCACCATGCTACACATTATATCCTCATGGCTTATTTATTTTATACCTGGAAGTTTGTGCGTTTTGACCCCTTCACCCATTTCATCCATCCCCCAATTGTTCTATATATAAATGAGATTATGTAGTATTTGTCTTTCTCTGTCTGACTTATTTCACTTAGTGCTCCTGAGCTTCATCCATGTTGTTGTGAATGGCAAGATATTATTCTTATTTATGGCTGAATAATATCCCATCGTGTATGTGCACATTTTTCTTATCCATTTATCCATTGATGTACATGTAGGTTGTTTCCATATCTTGGCTATTGTGAGTAATATTACAGTGAATGTGGGAGGCATATGTCTTTTCAAATTAGTGTTTTCATTTCCTTTGGATAAATACCCAGAAGTGGAAATGCTGTGTCATATATTAGTCCTATTTTTAATATTTTGAGGAATCCCCATGCTGTTTTCCATAGAAGCCACACCAGTTTACATTCCCACCAAGACCGTGCAAGCATTCCCTTTTCTCCACTTCTTCAACACTTGCTTCTTTTTTTTTTGTCTTTTTGATAACAGCCATTCTAACATGTATAAGGTAATATCTCATTGTGGTTTTGATTTTCATGTATCATCTTTTTAAAGATATATATTCTGACTTTCTCCAATCTGGAGGTAAATGGCTGGTGTCTTGAAATCTCCTGTTACCATTTTGGGAATTCCTTTTGCTTCCCTCTTGGATTAGATTGTTTGCTTTCTGGATCCCATTTTTCCTCTTTTGCTTTAATTTCCTTAATTAAGTGGAATATATTCATTAGCAGCTTCCTAAGAAATAGTACATTTTAGATAAAGTTTTGAGGACCCTTTATGTCTGAAAATATTCTCTCTATAACTTGGCAATGTATAGATTTTTTTCACTATCTTCCTTAGATTACATTTTCCCAGAATTTTGAAGGCATTACTTCATTATCCTACATTCTCATAATGCTCTTGAAAAGTCAGAGCCCTTTTATTCCTGATATTCGGTAAGAGAAGACTGGAAATAAGGAAGAAGTCTTCCTGAGCTACAGAACATGAGTCCCTCAATGCTAGACTGGTGTAGCAATGAAAGAAAATTTGAAAGAAACTAATAGTGTTCAGTGTCTTCCTGCCTGGGAGAGGTGGGCAAAGGACATGCATAAGGTCCCAAGGGGAGAGAAATGAGTTACTGGGGGGAGCCAACATTTTGGAAGTCTGAGGATATATGAGTTTCCTGTGGGCCAAGTGAAGATAGTCAGATTTATATTGTCTTCAAAGAATCTCCCCAGGAGCTTCTTCCTAGATCAGGAGACCCCAGCAGTAAGAGAGTATGGGTATACTTTTTGAATCAAGATCTAGGGGGTGCACAAGAGGTCAACTAGAAAGTGAATTGTTGCAGTGTGGAGGCTCGAAGGGGGGTGGGCGTTAGCCCTCAAAGGGCTCTCAAATTTATCTTTGAGTGCTTGTCACCTAGAGGGTACTCACAGCCACATTTCAACAGCACCATGGAGGGCTCAATGGAGATGTTCTCAGTCACACCAATTTTGCCCCACAAAGAACCACTTTGTAAACGCTCTTGGAGGCAGTACTCCAATAAGAAGAAAAGTTACGGGGTACCTGGGTGGCTCAGTGGGTTAAAGCCTCTGCCTTCAGCTCAGGTCATTATCTCAGGGTCCTGGGATCAAGCCCTACATCGGGCTCTCTGCTCAGCAGGGAGCCTGCTTCCTCCTCCTCGTCCTCCTCCTCCTCGTCCTCCTCCTCCTCCTCCTCCTCCTCTCTCTCTCTCTCTGCTGGCCTCTCTGCCTACTTGTGGTCTCTGCCTGTCAAATAAATAAATAAAATCTTTTAAAAAAAAAGAAGAAAAGTTATTCTAGGAGACACAACCAAAGATATGGAAAATAAGGATAATTAGATAAATGTACTAAAGTGGTTTTTGTTATTTTTTTTAAAGATTTTATCTATTCATTTGACAGATAGAAATCACAAGTAGGCAGAGAGAGAGAGAGAGAGGAGGAAGCAGGCTCCCTGCTGAGCAGAGAGTCCGATGTGGGGCTCGATCCCAGAACCCTGGGAACATGACCTAAGCTGAAGGCAGAGGCTTTAACACACTGAGCCACCCAGGCGCCCCCGAAAGTGTTTTTTTGTCCAAACAATTATCAGGGGCCAAAGGGAAAACAAACAAGATAAAAAAAACAAAAAAACAAAAACCTCTTACTATTCCAGAATTAAAATCCTAGGTAATATTAGGATGGGGAAGACAGAAGTAGAGACTAAAGGGATGAGAGTGTGTCCTAACAAAACAGCTTCAAAATCTACAGAACATCATGGTGATGTAAGATTTTTTCCCACCAGAGGTATAAGGATGATTCAATGTCAGAAAATATCAGTGGATTACAATATATTTGCAGTCTTAAAAATAAAAATATATTTCAAGAGATACAGGAAAATTCTTTGATAATAGTAAACAGCTGATTGTGAGTAAAGCAGTAGTATGTTGGAAATGTAATAAGAAATGACCCACTTCCTCTTCTCTGAAGGTTGAACTTCCTGTAGACAGCTCTACCTTGAGTGAAGGGTGGAAAATCTTAACTTTAAATTAAAATGAAGATTTTTTTTTTGCTTTATTTTGTCTTAGATTGGGTTCCTTAGAAACAGAGACTGTAGAATTCAGGGCAAACACGTTTTTGAGGAGTTTTCTTCAGAAAAAGTCATTAAGGTTAAGGAAAAGAAAAGTGGAAAAGTGGGTTTAGGATATGATTTCAGGATACATCCCATATAAGTTACACTATGGGTGATGTGGTGGTGGTGTCATGACTTCCCAGGGAAGATGTCACCTGTCAGCTAAGGACACTTCTCCTGAGAGAAATGTCTGGGAACCATTCATAGGCAAGATTCACAGCAGCTGAGAGGAGACTTTGCAAGTCTAGTATATGGCACGAGGGCAGGGTAGAGAAGAACAACTTAACTTCTACTACACTGATTCATACATTGAGCTGAAAATTCTAGTTTCTGGATCAAGATTGTATTTTACAACTTAAAGTGATTGTAGGATTTTCCACATCATGTGGAAAATTGCTTGTTTTTATCCAGAGGCAGAGAAAGATGTCCTCCAACTAAAAAGGACAGCACAAGACAGAAAACAAAACCAAAGTGGCTTTTTCTGATTACATTTCCTGAGTCCTACATGCTTGATATACTACATGTGTATACACATATACACATATTATGCATATATGCATATGTACATATGTCATCACATTACATGCCACACATACATGTTTGCACATATATACACATATGTATACATAGATAGTTCATCTACTGTCTCATCTTAAATTCTGTAGCTTAGAAAAAAATCAGTATTATATTCTTATAATGATCTTATAAATAACTACTATCAACATCAGTATTGTATAAGCATTAAGATTGACACGCCTGTTACTGCTATAGCAAAAGTGTAGATGATATTCATATTTTCTTTTTAGCATTCTACTTCTTTGAAATAAAGAAAGTTGAAAAGAGGGCACTTCTTTTTCTGCCAAAGATCTGGAAACACTTTGTCCCTGGTTGGACTTTCAGCCAAATGAGGATCTCCATAGGAATGGAAGAAATCACATACTCTGCTCCAGAATCCCACATTTGCCAGGTCACATTGCTTTACTTTGGATTCCTACCTTCTGGGAAAGGGTCAGTCCAAAGACCTAAGACCTACCATGGTGCTGCAGATTGCTAAGCAATGTCATGGAATATGTCCTCTTGCGTCTTTGCCAGGTAAGGATCTGAAGATGAGATGTTTGCATCCCCGGTGCCTCATATTTTTATGCCAAACCAGGACTGCACTGCAAGAAGTATCTTTGCCAATATTCCTTTATTAAAAAGATACTCCCCTCCATGCCCAAGAATAATATTATGGAAAAGGATAACCATTTAGCTGTGTTTGACCATGGTCCTAAGGAATTCAGCAGGATCCCACAGAATTCCAAATAACAAATTTTTTAATTCATAAGCAAAGGATGAAAGGTACATCAATGGACATGATAATAGAAAATACATAAATCTTTAGAATGCTTTACAATGTCACCAGAATGGGAAGTATCAGTATCGTGAAGGGTGTCATATACGATGGCGATATACATAGTATGCAAGCATTGTATTTTGAGCAATAATAAAATATGCTTCTTTAGAAACTATGAAAGCTGAGCTGACCATTAAGGATTTGGCATTTCATTTTGGAAATGGAAAGACATTTAGCATGTGGTTTCACACCCAGCGCTTGGGAACTGGTCCAAGCTCAGTGGTCCTAGACATAGTCAACATCCTCTTCATCTAGAGTTCAGATAGCCCCACTAGCATTCAGAATCTCTAGGCACACACTGCACCATTATTTTAAAGTACATTTCTTAGTGCCAAACAACAGGCAAACACTAGTGAAGTTCCAGGGAGAGGCATGTTTATTTGTTTTCTGTGGTTCAGAAACCATTTCCGTTTGCTTGAATAAGACACTGTCTAAAAGCAACTTCCTTTCTTCTCCCCATGGCTCCTTGAAATAGCAAATTATTAAAATGATCAGGGCTACTGGTATGAGAATGAATGAGAGGTGATCTCATTTTGTAGGAGGCACTGAGCAGAAGATTTGAAAATTAACATAAATCCATTCTGTGGGACTCAACGTTGGGGTTTTTTGTCATTGTTTGGTAATTCCTGTCTTCCCTCCATCAATAAACACACACACACACACACACACACACACACACACACACACACACCTCTTGGTTCTAATAATACATTATAAAGATGACTCAACTCAGGATGAAGTTCTGTCTTTTAGATCTATCACTACTCAGGGGAAGTCATAGATGAGAAGAAAGCAATGAACAATGAGGTAGAATTTACAAACAAAGTTGCTGAAAAGAAAACTTTGTTTATAGGGGGATCTCTGTGTACAGAGAGACCTGGTATATCAATACTGGACTGCTAATCTAAAAATCTGGAATTTAACCCCTGCTCTGACACCCATGTAATTCTGGACAAGACCCATAATCACACCGAGCCTCAGCTTCCATTTCCATAAAATGCTGAAACTAGTTAACTCCTTTGCTTACTCCAGAGAATTATTGCTATGAGATAACATGGGAAAATATGTCATGAACTACAAAACACTTTACTAATATAAGATACCAGTAGGACATAAATATGTTAAAGGTAGAGACTGAATTGGTTTTTTAACTTTGTCCCTTCCTATTTACGCCTGGTGCCATGAGGCCCCCATAATCTCAATTCCTACTCAAAACTGGTCTCCTACCTCTAGTTTCATACTTCAGAATCTTTTCAGTCTCTCCTGTAATTTGAAATCTGCCTAAATTACCATTTTCCAGGGAAATGTCTTAACTCTTGGAAGTCACTCAAATCCCACGTGGTATTTTAAAATAGTAAAAATAAAATGCCATGATAAAGGAATAACGTGGATGCTAACGTAATCTATATGTCAGTTTAGATCTCTCTGTTGTTTGAGAATCTGGAGGTCTAAATAAGTTGGTTCCTACTCCCAATCCCATAGCCCATAATAGATCAAAATAGTGTCATATACATTACTGAGAACATGTTTCCTAAAGATTGCTAGATTGGTCTGGACCTTATTTTTTTTTTCAAATGACAGAAACTCAACTTAAAATATCTTTAAAAAGTAAATAGGTTGACTTATATTACTGAAAAATGGAAAGGTAGTATGGCTTCAGGCACAGCAAGATCTAGTGACTCAGATTATATCAACAGAATTCTGTCTTTTTCTTTTTGCTTTACTTTCCTCTGTTGTCTTCATTCATAGGCAATCTCTCTTCATGTGATAGATAGGCATGCTGATGAATGAACAACTAGGACTTATTAGCAGTTAATTACTACTGAAAATAACAAAAAATAAAAATGGTTTAAATGAGATATTTCTTTCTCACTTATGGGTCTAGATATAAATAATTTAGGGCTGGTAAGATAATTATGTCCCATGATGTCTTCAGGTACCCATTCTTAAAACTTTCTGAATGGTTATTTCTCAATCACCTATTGATGTAATACTAGGAAGGGTTTTTATTTTCCATGACTCTTGTAGGTAAATATTCATCACCACCACAACCTAACCACATGTTGTCTTTTTTTTTTTTAATCTTTATGAGGTTATTGTAACCTTAGGAATATTTACTAAATCTGCTATTTAGAAAACTGCTATTTTCTCAGGTTAATAGTTCAACCTTGGCTACTACACATTAGAATCACCTAAAGGATCTTAAGAAAAAAATGAATTCCAAGATTCCATTGTTGACCAATTAGGTCAGAATATCTAGGGAATGGGGCTTGGTTTGTTTGTTTGTTTGTTTGTTTATTGAAATATAGGTTTGGGGGCACCTGGGTGGTACAGTTGGTTAAGTGTCCAACTTGGTTTCCACTCAGGTGGTGATCACAGGGTCATGGGGCTCTGAGCTTAGTTCAGAGTCTGCTTAAGACTCTCTTCTTCTGGGGCGCCTGGGTGGCTCAGTGGGTTAAAGCCTCTGCCTTTGGCTCAGGTCATGATCCCAGGGTCCTGGAATCGAGCCCCACATCGGGCTCTCTGCTTGGCAAGGAGGCTGTTTCCCCTCTCTCTCAGCCTACCTCTCTGCCTACTTGTGATCTCTCTCTCTGTCAAATAAATACATAAAAAATTTAAAAAATTTTTAAAAAAGACTCTCTTCTCCTCCTTTCCTCCCCCCACCTCCCACTCTCAATCCCCCTCTCTCTAAAATAAATCAATCAGTCTTTAAAAAATAAATGTAGGTTTCATCACACTGGCCTCCATAAGCAACTAAAATTAATATTGATTGAGGTCTATGTGGACTAATTGGTATTCCCTAAACAAAATTTGTCCAAAAAAAAAGTAAGAGATGCAATGACTCAAATTTAAAGTGATTCTTCGCCTTGTATCCAAGCACAAATGTGATATAGGTGTTCTCTAATGTCTCCATCACCTACAGATGTAAGAACATCAAGCGTCTTCCTAGCCATGGGTGTTTGGACTCACACTCAAGAAGGATCCCAATTTCCTGTCCTTCCCATCTCTCTGACCCTTTGACTGGCAGGGCTTATTCTGTTCTTTGAATCCTGTGGTTCATCTTTGCTGATGAATTAGTCTTGGCATCATTTCCATCTTGTTTAGACTAAAGTTCAGTGCAGCACACATTGTTTAACAATTGAAAGGAATATCCTGAGCGCGGACCTGTCCTAAGACACTCTTCTAAAGCTTCCATTTTTCTTTGTATATGCACAAAGTCCCCCTCAGAGCCCAGAACTTGGCCTTATTTGAAGCACTTCTATCTTGCTTGTCCAGTGTCATAAGTCCTCCAGTGAACCTATTTATTTAACTTGACTTCACAAAATGTTACTAACTGAAAGTCAGGTCCAGAAAGAATTTATTCTTATGGTCTGATAGGCATTTTCAATGACAGAAACCTGATTACTGAAATATCTGTGTCTCTCCACATCTTTTCTTCAGCCATTGTTTAGAAGGTGCCATATTTGACTTTAATGAAAATGTGAGGCACCAGTTTAGAGGCAGAACTGGGTGCTAGGAGGGACATGAGAATCACAAGGAGTCACGTGCTATAGCTGCTTACTACTAGCTCTAAAAGGAATGAACTTAGTGTTTCACAAAGAAGAAAAGGAAAGAAAGAGCAGGGGCTGGAAATAAAGGATATAGCATGATATCTTAACAAAAATGTTCTGGAATAGCTGGTGATGGAGAAGATAAAGTTGATCCACCCATTACCATAAGAGACTGAGTCCTACAAAATAACTATTGGCTGGTTTATTACCTTCTTTCTCGTTGTGATTATAAATCATATCCTGAAGTGGGTGGGTTCAGATACCTCTAACCTGTCAGGGGCACATGCTGATTATCAGGGTCCCATTGCCTGTGTTGTACTCATATACCATAGCACCCCTGCAGCTAACCAGTATAGCGTTAAGCTTTTGCTAAGTTCCTGTGAAGGATGATGGTGTGCTCCCTCTCCTCCCTACACAGGCTATCTCTCTCTCTCTCTCTCTCTCTCTTTCTCTCTCTCTCCCTATCCCTCTCTCACACAAATAAATAAATAAATAAAATCATAAAAAAAAAAAGACAAAGACAAAAATACCAGGAAGGAAATAATAAATACAAAGTGGGTGCTGAGACAACATCTCAGCAGAGGAATTTAATTATAGGAAGTGATGAAAGAGGAAAGAAAGCTGAGAAGTTTGACAGCTGTGGTTTTAGAGAAGGATGTGAATTTATTCATTTTTTTCTCTTGCATCAGTCTTCATAAAAAGTGGAAATTGGTTGATTCTGATGGCAGTAATCTTTGACTATCTATAATCTAGTCCCTTTGGACAAGTCAGCAAAAAGTAGAACTACAGTGGACCTAATTATGACTCTGACTCTACTTAACTATTCATACTATTATAAATAATATACTCTTTTGAATCTTGGTTTTCTCATCTCTAAAAAGGGTGAGAAATACAAGTCTTTTTCTCCAGGGGTTTTGAAGCTCAAATGCAGTAGTGTTTATCCATTTCATTTATCTCATTTATTCAATAGGTATTCAGCAAATAATCCATTGTCTACCCTGCACCAAGCATTGCTGTGGGTGCTGGGGATATAGAAATGAACAAAGCAGGGTAACATCCTTGCTTTTATGGAACTTACATTTTAGCAGTAGGAGAAAGATAATAAAGAAATAAGCAAATAAATGTCTAATATGTAAGATATTGACAATTGTTAAGAAGAAAATAAATAGCTAAAGGGGATAGAATTACTAAAAAAAATTGTCAACTGTGAAGAACTATACAAAATTAAGATTTAATGTATTTCAGACTTGATTGAATAATAGGATTAAGCTCAAGGTCTTTGGCACTGGACACTGTATTTGACTTTTTCATACAAGAGGAATTTCTGTTATTGCTCATTACAAGATCGGCCTTTTTTAAAAGGCCCCATCTCCCCACTTTTTCCTAAGTCCTTATATTGACATGAAGCTTCTGGAAAATGATTCATACTCTTTCAAATAGAAATTTAATTCAGCATCAGAAGTATCTAGGATTTGAGAGTTTCCTGAATCTTAATTCCAATCTTTATATCTTTGGACAGTTCTTTTTCTTATTTTGCCTAATCCCCATTTTGGAAAACAGGAGGAATCTTTCTTTTTTCTTTTTTTTTTTTTCTTTTCTCTTTCTTTCTTTTTTTCTTTTGAATTACTCAGTGCTTTTTTTTTTTCAGATTTTATTTATTTATTTGATAGAGTGAGAGAGCACAAGCAGGAACAGTAGAGGGAGACAATGGAAAAGTAGGCTCCCTGCTGAGCAGAAAACCTGATGCAGTTGCTAGATCTCAGGACCCCAGGATCATGACCTGAGCAGAAGGCAAATGCTTAACTGACTGAGCCACCAGGCACCCTACTCAGTGCTTTACATTGTTTTTATGTCTGTTGAAGATAGAATCATATTATCTTTATAGGTGCTATGTATTGAATATTAATCTTCAATAGAGGTCACACTCAGTTCATTTTATGTAATTTCTTGATTAATGTTAAAAGCGTACTTCTCAAACATTTGTGAACATGCCTCTAAATAGAAGGCATGTCTTTGAATAGAGAGAATAGCAAATCCCTCTATTCTTTCACCAGGGTGGATGCAATTGAATTAAAAGTGAGATCAGAAGCCTGTTGCAGATTTTATTTTCATACAGAAACAGAATACTCTCACCTAAGAATCCGAGTACTGCCAACTCCACCTGGAAGGATTGCTTCCATATAACATGAGTTGCCGTTGGGCATAACATAATGGAATTCAAATTAATTTAGATACACATTCCATTAAGCTGGGCTACTTTAAAATGGAACGCCCTTATGTTAAAATTCAGTAGTAACTCTTTATTATCTCTTGTTCTAAGATGACTTAAATGCTTTTTAGACAGTCTCTAGTTGCTACAAGGTAGGTGACCAACAGAAGTATTTCCCAAGCTTATTTAGCAATGACAAGACATTAACTTTTTCTCAAAGGTCAAGAAGGTGTTGATGGGTGCATTGATGCTGTGAGCAGCTCTGATAGAAAAGTCTTCCTTCACTAGCTCCCTGGACTCAAAGAACAAGTATTAAAAGAGTCGATAGAGTGTTTTATAAAAGGATGTGCCCTTAAAGTTAGGGTCAGGATATGGACTATACTGTTACTTTGAAAATACAATGCTTTGCACTAGTGATCAATATTATTAGCTCTAAAGTGTCCTCAGAGCTTATATGCAGGAATTTTTTTCTCTATGTTTCTCCAAAAATTTTTGATTTGTATGAAGTGGGGAAGACTCTTGCACTTTTAATTTTAGATACTTCTAAGGTTAGAAATTAAGATAACATTGAGATCCTAAAACCTGAAATCCAATTTAATAGTCTTATTTTATGAGGGTCAGTATTTTTTAAAGCAACAGTTCATTATCAATTCCTGTCTTCAATCTATTCTTTTTTTTTATTTAAGAGAAATAAAGGGGTTTTTTTTGCATTTTGTTAAAAGAAAATAAAGTTCTACATGATACAAGGACCAAAGCAAACACTGATTTAATTAGGTATTTAAATATTTGCTGAAACATTATTTCTTTCTCAAATCCTACTTTTAAAAAAAATCAGTTACTTCTCCACTGCCTCATATCAGGGAGATCATATGATAGTTGTCTTTCTCCGATTGACTTATTTCGCTAAGCATGATACCCTCTAGTTCCAGCCACATCATTGCAAATGGCAACATTTCATTTCTTTTGATGACTGCATAGTATTCCATTGTGTAAGTGGAGATGCAACATGGGGGGTTAAGGGGGTAGGAGAAGAATAAATGAAACAAGATGGGATTGGGAGGGAGACAAACCATAAGTGACTCTTAATCTCACAAAACAAACTGAGGGTTGCTGGGGGGAGGGGGGTTGGGAAAGGGGGGTGGGGTTATGGACATTGGGGAGGGTATGTGCTATGGTGAGTGCTGTGAAGTGTGTAAACCTGGCGATTCACAGACCTGTACCCCTGGGGATAAAAATATATGTTTATAAAAAATTTTTAAAAAATCAGTTACTTGCTTTGAAAAGTAGAATTTTTTTTAATGTTTGTGTGTGTCATAATTTCCAAGATGAAACTTACCTTTTTAAAACTGAGAATCAGAGACAAATGACTGTTTCATTTTTTTCTTTCATATTTTTCCTACCTTTCCTCTCCAGTTCTCAACAGGCTGTGTCTTCGCGCACCTGAAGGAGCAGACAAACATCTTTTTTTTTTTTTAATAAAGCTGTCCTATATAACTTGCTGGCATAGTATGAAGAATTCTTTCAGGCTCACTTTTTTTCCCCATTTCCTCCCACTATCTCAACCAGAGTTCCTCTTTGGTTGAGATAGAAATGGGTAGTATTTCTACCCATACTCCAATCTCATAATCTGAAAAGAAAACAAACAAAAACAAAAACAAACAAAATTTTTCCTTGCTCATTCTGTTTGAAACAGGCCTTTGAGCACATTTACAGAGTCATTTCCATGACAATATCAAAGCCCTCAATTTCTATTCAGTGTTATAAAGAGGAAAATCTATCATTCAAGTGAACTTCAGATCTGTATTTTTTCCAAGGTGTGAGATCAGATGTGAAATGAACCCATAAAGAAAGTGGTTGGGAAAAACCAATAGCACACCCTGGGATGGTTTCCTGGTGTGTTAAGAGTTCAATGTAACCCTTGACTCCATTTGCATTAGTCCTCTGTTGAATGTAAGAATTAGAGAAAGCATTTAAAATAAGGAGATTGAAACTCCACCTACTTCTATTCTAGATTCTATTGAAAGTCTAGGGATATTTTATAAAATAAAATCACATATGTATAGTGGCACTTCCAAGAGATTAAAAAATTCAAATAATAGGAATTTGCAAGATGAGTATTTAAAATGCAGTCACATCTATTGTCTCTTTAATACTGATGAAAGCTTCCTACAAAAGGAACATCAGTATTTTCGGTAGTCTTAAAAACAGGAAACCTTTTTAGGATGGGATTTTGAGCACTAATTCTGCTTTTAGTATTTTTCAAAACACTGAAGATAGTGAAATAAGACATAAATATGCTGGACTTCAAAATTTTTCACTTTTCCAAAAGCTATTTTCAGTTTCCGGTGGAATTGCAGTCTTTTTCTTATTTTGTGGGAAGGATTTTGGCTATTAAACTGCCCAGTGAATCTAACCATTAAGAGCAAGAAAATCTTGGATGCACATTGAACTAATGCTATAAACTTTCTTATATATCTTCAGATGGAGGAAATTACATGAGACAAGGGAACTGGTTCCCTGTCCACTCCCCTGCCATTTGTGAAGAAAAAGGTATTATTATGAACACAGAGTTTCATAATAATTGCATAATTATTTTTGTTTCTTCATCAGTGCCAACCTGCTACTGGTGAGGTACAGCAGTCTGAAAAGAAGTCATCTGAGAACGGAATTCTAACAACTTAAGAAATATTTCCTGCAGCCACCCCTCTTCTTTCCAATTTGCAAAAAAGCCATTTCAAAAATTTCTGAGCAGTGACACTATAAGAAAAAGTAAACTACAGACCAATATCTCTGATGAATGTAGATGCAAAAATCCACTACAAAATTCTAGCAAACTCAATCCAACAATATATGAAAAAAAAATTCTCAGTTAAGTGGGATTTATTCCAGAGATGCAAGCATGCTTCAATATTTGCAAATCAAGCAACGTGATGTATCATATCAATAAGAGAAAGGATAAAAGCCATATGATTATTTTAATGGATGCAGAAAAAGCATTTGACAATGTACAACACACATTCATGATAAAAACTGTCAACAAAGTAGATTTGGAGGGAACATACCTCAACATAATAAAGGCCAAAGATTTAAAAAAAAAAAAAATCCATAGCTAACATCATACTCAATGCAGAAAAACTGACAGCTTTTCCTCTAAGCTCAGGAACAAGACACTTGTTACCCAAGTCCACTCTTACCCCTTTTATTCAACATAGTACTGGAAGTACTAGCCACAGCAATCAGACAAGAAGAAATAGTGTTTGCTTCTGTAGCACATACACTAAAAAATTGGAATGATACAGGGAAGATAAGCATGGTCCCTGTGCAAGGAAGACATACAAATTTGTGAAGTGTTCCATATTTTTAAAAAATATATCAATCAACAAAAGGCATCCAAGTTGTTAAAAAAGAGGTAAAATTTTCACTATTTGTAGATCACAAGATACTGTATATAGAAAACCCTAAAAATTCCACAAAAAAACTACTAATACTAAAAAATGAATTCAGTAAAGTCATAGGATAAAAAATTAATTTACAGAGACTAGTTGCATTTCTATATACTAACAATAAAGTAGCAGAAAGAGAAAATAATAAAACAATCCCATTTATAATTGCACTAAAAAGAAAAAAATACTTAGGAATAAACTTAACCAAGGAGGTGAAAGACCTGCACTCCAAAAACTATAAAACACTGATGAAAGAAATTAAAGAAGACATAAACAAATGAAAGATGTTCCATGCACATGGGTTGGAAAAACAAATATTATTAAAATGTCTAGTCTAGCCAAAGCAATCTACAAATTTAATGTAATCCCCATCAAAATACCAACAGTATTTTTCACAGAACTGGAATAAATAATTCTAAAATTTATGTGGAACCAAAACCAAAACAAACAAACAAAACAAAACAAAACAAAAGCCACCAAATAGCCAAAGCAATCTTGAAATAGAAAAACAAACCTGAAGGTATCACAGTCCCAGGTTTTAAGATGTACTACAAAGTTGTAGTAATCAGAACAGCATGGTTCTGGCACTAATACACACATAAGTCAATTAAACAGAATAGAGAACCCAGAAATAAACCCACACTCATGTGGTCAATGAATCTGTCACAAAGGAAGCAAGAAGATACACTGGGGAAAAGACAATCTCTTCAACAAACAGTGTTGGGAAAACTGGGCCACTTTCAAATACCATACCTAAAATAAACTCAAACGGTATAAGGACCTAAATGTGAGACCTGAGCTGTGAAATTTCTAGAAGAAAACATAGGCAGTAATCTCTTTGATATCAGCTGTAGCAACAGTATTCTAGATAGGTCTCCTCAAGCAAGTGAAACAAAAGCAAAAATAAACTTGGGACTACATCAAAATAGAAAACTTTTGCACGGAGAAGGAAAACATCAACAAAACAGGAAGATAACTACTAAATGGGAGAAGGTATTTGCAAATGATGTATCCAATAGGGGTTAATATGCAAAATACATAAAGAATTTATACAACCACACCAAAACAAACAAGAAACAACAACAACAACAAAACAAAAACAAATAATCTGGTTAAAAATGGACAGAGGAGGGCTCCTGGGTTGCTTAGTTGATTAAGTGGCTGACTTGTGATTTTGCCTCAGGGTCCTGAGATCCAGCCAGCCCTGCATCAGGCTCCGCACTCATTGGGGAGTCTACGTGAGGATTCCTTCTCCCTCTTTCTCTCTGCTCCTTCCCCCGCTCTCTCTCTCTCTCTCTCTCAAATAAATAAACTGGTCTTTTAAAAAAAAATGGGCAGAGGAACTGAACAGACATTTTTCCAAACAACACATACAGATGCCAACAGAAATATGAAAAGATGATCAACATCATCCTCAGGGAAAAGCAAATCAAAGCCACAATGAGGTATCACCGTACACCTGTCAGAATGGCTAAAATCAAAACCAATAAGAAATAATAAGTGTTGACGAGAATGTGGACAAAAAGGAATCATTTTGCATTGTTGGTGGGAATGCTAGCTGGTATAGCCATTGTGGAAAACAGTATGAAGATTCCTCAAAAAATTAAAAACAGAATTACCATATGATCCAGTAATTTCACTACTGGGTATTTACCTAAAGAAAATGAAAACACTAATTGGAAAAGATATATGCACCTCTATGTTTATTCCAGCATTATTTACAATAGCAAACTATGGAAGCAGCCAAGTGTCCATCAGTAGATGGATGGATAAGGAAGATGTAGTATACATACACAGTGAAATATTTCAGCCATAAAAAAGTGAAATCTTGCCTTTGCAAAAACATGGATGGACCTAGCAGGTATAATGCTAAGTGAAATAAGCCAGTCAGGGAAAGACAAATAGCATGTCATTTCACCTGTGTGTGGAATTTAAGAAACAAAACAAATGAGCAAAGAAAAAAAGAGACAAACGAAAAAACCAGACCTTTACTATACAGAACAGACTGGTGCAAGCAGAGATGGATGTGGGGGTATGGGTAAAATAAGGGGATTAAGAGTACACTTGTCATCATGAGCACTGAGCAATAGATAGAATTGTTGAATCATTACATTGTACACCTGAAAGTAATATAGCCCTCTATATTAATTATACTTGAATAAAAAAATTTCTGAACAGTGATATAACTGCACAGAATGAAGTGATAAAATAGTAATTATATAATCACGAGATTAATATTAACTCCAAAGTTTATGTACTAAAATAATAAACTTCTGGCTTGTTTTTTAATATATCTTTTTTATATATATATATATATATATATATATATATATATATATGCTATCTCATTTTCCAAAGGACTAGGAAACTTTGAGTATATGACTATGTTACAAGGACAAGTAAAATACTACACTTGAAGACATGAGGCAAAATTCTTTGGCTTACTCCATTTGCGTGGCTTGGGCAGAGCTGACTTCTTTTAACTCAGTTTCTCTAAAAACATGGATAAAGAGACCCTTGGCTAACAATCACAAATGTCTGAAAGTCTCAAAGTTAAATTTTCCTTCTGATAGTTGTGACTAGATGAGAATGAGGAAGTATGGTAGATGAAGAATATTTCACAAAATGAAGACATCTAAGGTTTTCTCTTAGAGCTGGTTAATTAGTAAACATTTTCTCTTATGGCTGGTCTGAGCAGTTTTGCAGTCAATAACATGGACCGCAGAGCCCACTGTGTGGTAAGAAATTTTTCATTTTAGGTGTCATTTTCCATCTCACTGCTCCTGTTATGCCACACTGCTCAATTTAGGAAATATGTTTTTTTAATGTCATTTTTAAGATCTTAGAGTATTTGGGGCATAGTGGGTACTTGTTAGAATTGATAATAATGGTCTTTTTTTCTCCTATGTTATACATACAGTATTTCTACAGTAGATATTTTTCTCAAAATATTTTAAATTTGCCTCGTGTTCAAAAAGGAGACTACTTTACTGATGATCATGTTGTTCTTGAGTAAGTTATTTAACCTTCCTGACTCTCAGATTTTGCATGTGAAAATTGTAAATAATAAGGCACAATTCTTAAGGTTTTTTTGGAGACACACATGATGAAAAATGTGCCTAGTATAATGCTTACCATATAAGTGATTTATTTTATTATTGTTATTATTATTAACAGAAGTAAGACTCTACAATATAATTTTGCTTAAAACCTTCTTTGAAGATTTTTCTTTAATTGAGTTGACTAGAGACACCTGGATGGCTAAATTGGTTAAGCATCTAACTTCAGCTCAGGTCATAATCTCAGGGTCCTGGGATCAGGCTCCCTGCTCCACCAGGAGTCTACTTGTCTTCCCTCTGTATCTACCCCTCCCCTTGCTCATGCTCTCTCTCAAGAGAACTTGCCTTTCTCTTTTATATCTCTCTTTCTCTCTCTCTCTCTCAAAATAAAATAAAGTAAAATCTTTAAAAAAAAATTTTTTTGAGTTGACTAAGTAGAGTGACCAATGGATTAACTTTCCAAATTGTTTTTTTCATATAGATAAAATTAGTGATATTTTTGTCTTCTACTTCAAGAATTGATTCAATTTTTATCAGAATCCTTATGTAGTTGGTACTTTGGACATGTGTGGAAAAAATACAACCTACATTGTCCTTCTGTATCTTAATTTAGCTTAAGCTTTCATTGTGCTATTTGGGTTTTACCTACCCTTCCAGGGTTGTATACAGGTTTGGGGGGCTTACACAATACCAGGGCACAGAGATGGGAGTGGAAAAACTCTCCCTTAGTCATTGATACACACCAGTTGCTGCTGGTAATTCTTTGGACAGAGACCAGGAAAAACTCCATTCTTCTTGCCAGGTCCTAAGTTAGTCAGTTATTTTCATAAAGCAATGAGTGGAAGGTTAGGATTTTAGGAAACACATTAATCAGAGGAGTTTTTATAGCAATGCCTCTTTTATTTTCCATTGAAAATAAAATTAAATAAAAATCAGATATATCCACACTAGTTTCCCAGTGCTTTACTGATGAAGTTTCATATATATATATATTTTTTTTTTGGTCTAAGCAACAAAGATGAATCTTTCCATATCCATATGATGCCTTGTCTTTGGGAAATGGACAAAAATTCATTCAAAGTGAAATATTTTAAAAAACTGCTTCCTTTTGACAGGGAGGTGTACTGCCTTTCTCTTTTATATCTGAGATTATTGACAGAGATGACATTTGTTAGAATGCCCCTTTTTTGTTTGGGGCAAACATCCTTTATTCTGTAGTGGAAATACTACAAAGTAGTAAGCTATGGTAGCCAGCCTTCAAGGTGGTTCCTAATGAGCCATTCCTTTTGGCATTCTTGATCATATGTGATCTTCTCCCATAATCAGTAGACGTGACCAGTATAACCAATAGGATCTTGGAGGGAATAACAATTTCTGAAGCTTGGTCATAAAAGATACTGCGGCCCCTGCCTTGCCTTCTCTTCAATCTCTCTCCTTAGGGAATCCAGCCACCATGTTTTGAGACTCCTCAAGCCACTCTGTGCAGGAGAGGAACTGAAGCCAATTGCCAATAGCCAAGGTGAACTTGTTAGTCATGTGAGTGAGGCACCTTGGCAGTTACATCTTCCAGACTTACAAGATGTCAGATGAGTGTAGTCTTAGTTGACATTTTAACTCATGAGAGAGCTTGAGCCAAAATGGCGTAGCTAAGCCACTCTGAAATTCTTGGCCTACAGAAACCATGTAAAATAATAAATAATTGTTATCATTTTAAGCCATGAAGTGTGGGAATACTTTGCAATTGTAGCAATAGATCACTGATACACAGGCATATAAGAATTCTCATGAATAGATGTAAAGGCTTTGTCAATAATCCCTTGCATTTTTTCCTCCTTTTGTAATATATAGAAATTATCTTTGGGGAATGGAATGGCTCAAGTTTTGTGGTCCTGCACCCTGCAAATGACAGTCCATCTTCGCCAATTTCTTTCTTTCTTTTTTTTTTTTTTTTCAGAAGAAAGACTTAATGAACGTCAAATGACCAAGAGTTTTAGTCAGCTGCATCAAGATAGTCTCAAATTCTCCTGTTTGTGTTCACCTGGCTCTTTTAGCTTCTCCATCTCTTTCTCTTACTTCTGTGCCACTTTTGGTGGAGTTGAGTGGGTGGGGCACAGGAAAATTTTTGCTGTTTCTGTGTCAAACTTTGGGAGTAAGGAAGCGTGAGAGACTCTGGGTTTTCTGTATTCTCATCTGCTAAATTCACCACAGTTATACCCTCTCTCTATGGGTCCTGGCCCCATAGGATCTTCTGTATAGGACCTTCCAAAATCTCTATTATCACTAATTAAGGAATCTATTTCTAGTCTACATGTGTGGGTGGCAAAGGTGGTAGGTGGAGGTGATAGATATGGAATCTTTCTTAATTTCTTCTGAGTATTCTGTCTCTACCCCAGATATTGTCCATTTAAGCTCTTAGGAACTTGAAAACAATAGCCAGAAAGACTGTTAGACTTTTCTGGCTTTTGCCTTGTTTTACCACTCCTCTCAGGCATCTTCTTTGTTTGAATGAGGGGAAGGGATGGAGGAAATGCAAGGAGAAAAAAATGAATATATGTTAGTACCTCAAAGATATGATGCTGTGCTAGCTTTGGCAGCACATATACTAAAATTGAAATGGTAGAGAGAAGATTAGCATGGCCCTTGTGCAGGGATGATGTACAAATTCATGAAGTATTCCATATTTTTATAATAGTAAGGGACTTTAACACCTCCCTCACTGCAATGGACAGATCATCTAAGCAGAAAATCAACAAGGAAAGAAGAGGTTTGATGACACACTTGACCAGCTGGATTTCACAGACATATTTGGAGTATTCCATCCTAAAACAACAGTATACATACTCTTCTCAACTGTGCATGACACATTGTCCAGAAAAATCACATACTGGGTCACAAACCAGGTTTCAACTGGTACCAAAAGATTGGGATTATCCCTTGCATATTTTCAGACCACAATGCTTTGAAACTTGAATTCAATCACAAGAGGAAATTTGGAAAGAACTGGAATACATGGAGGCTAAAGGGCATCCTTCTAAAGAATGAATGGGTCAACCAGGAAATTAAGAATTTAAAAAATTCATGGAAACAAATGAAAAATGAAAATACAACAATTCAAAATCTCTGGGATGCAGCAGAGGCAGTCCTAAGAAAGAAATACAGAGCAACACAAGCCTTTTGGAAGAAACAAGAAAGGTCTCAAATATACAACCTAACATGACACCTAAAGGAGATGGAGAAATAACAGTAAATAAAGCATAAACCCAGCAAAAGAAGAGAATTAATAAAGATTAAAGCAGAAATCAATGAAATAGAAACCAAGAGAATAGTAGAACAGATTGATGAAACTAGGATCTGGTTCTTTGAAAGAATTAATAAGATTGATAAACCCCTGGCTAGACTTAGAAGAAAAGAGAAAGGACCCAAATAAATAAAATCATGAATGAAAAGGGAGTGATCACAACCAACACCAAAGAAATCAAATTATAAGAACATATTATGACCAACTATATGACAAAAAATAAGGCAATCTGGAAGAAATGGATGAATTCCTAGAGAGGTATAAACTATCAAAACTGAGCCAGGAAGAAATAGAAAACCTGAACAGACCCATAACCAGCAAGGAAATTGAAGCAGTAATCAAAAATCTCCTAACAAACAAGAGTCTAGGGCCAGATGGCTTCTCAGGGGAACTCTACCAAACATTTAAAGAAGAATGAATACCTATTCTTCAGAAGCCCTTTCAAAAAATAGAAATGGAAGGAAAACTTCCAAACTTTTTCTATGAGGCCAGCATTACCTTGATCCCCAAACCAGACAAAGACCCCACTAAATGGGAGAATTACAGACCAATACCCCTGAGGAACATAGATGCAAAAATTCTCACCAAGATACTAGCCAATAGGATCCAACAGTATATTCAAAGGATTATTTCCACTACGACCAAGTGGGAGTTATTCCTGGACTTCAAGGATGGTTCAACATCTGCAAATCAATAAATGTGATATACTACATTAATAAAAGAAAGGACAAGAACCATATGATCCTCTCAATAGATTCACAAAAAGCATTTAACAAAGTACACCATCCTTTCTTGATTAAAATTATTCATAGTGTGAATATCATTCTCAATGGTGAAAAATTGAAAGCTTTTCCCCTAAGGTCAGGAACACAGCAGGAATGTCTACTCTCACCACTGTGGTTCAACATAATACCATAATACCAGCCTCAGCAATCAAAAAGAAATAAAAGGCATCTGAATTAGCAAAGAAGAACTCAAACTCTCACTCTTCACAGATGTCATGATGCTCTATGCAGAAAACCCAAAAGACCACCCCAAAACTGCTAGAATTCGTTAATGTGGCAGGATATAAAATGAGTGCACATAAATCGGTTGCATTTCTATACACCAACAGTGAGACGGAAGAAAGAGGAATTAAGGAGTTGATTCCATTTACAACTGCACCCAAAACCATAAGATACATAGGAATAAACCTAACCAAAAAGGCAAAGGATCTGTACTCATTAAACTATAGAACATTCATGAAGGGAATTGAGGAAGACACAAAGAAATGGAAAAATATTCCATGCTCATGGATTAGAAGAAAAAATATTGTTAAAATGTCTATGGTACCTAGAGCAATCTATACATTCAACACAATCCCTATCAAAACACCATCAACTTCTTTCACAGAGCTGAAATAAATAATCCTAAAATTTGTATGGAACCAGAAAAAAACCCAAATAACTAAGGGAATGTTGAAAAGGAAAACCAAAGCTGGTGGCATTACAATTTCAAACTTTAAAGCTCTATTACAAAGCTGTAATCATCAAGACAGTATGGTACTGGCACAAAAACAGACACATAGATCAATGGAACAGATCAGTGGAACTCAGAAATGGACCCTCAACTCTGTGGTCCACTAATCTTCAACAAAGATTTTCCATTTTTCCAATGGAAAATCTTTCCAATGGATTTTTGGACATCCAACAATGTCCAAATCTTTTCAACAAATGGTGTTGGGAAAACTGGACAGCCACATACAGAAGAATGAAACTGGACCATTTCCTTACACCATACACAAAAATAGACTCAAAATGGATGGAAAAACCTAAATGTGAGATAAGAATCCATCCAAATCCTAAAGGGGAAACAGGCGGCAACCTCTATGACCTCAGCTCCAGCACCTTCTTGCTATACATGTCTCCAAAGGGAAGAGAAACAAAGGCAAAAATGAACTATTGGGACTTCATCAAGATAAAAGCTTTTGCACAGCAAAGGAAACAGTGGACAAAACCAAAAGATAATTGACAGAATGGAAGAAGATATTTGCAAATGTCTTAGCCAATAAAGGACTAGTATCCAAAATCTATAATGAACTTCTCAAACTCAACACCCAAAGAACAAATAATCCAATCAAGAAATGGACAGAAGACACGAATAGTCATTTCTCTAAAGAAGACATACGAATGGACAGCAGATACATGAAAAACTGCTGAACATCACTTTTCATCAGGGAAATACAAATCAAAATCACAATGAGATACCACCTTACATCAGTCAGAATGGTTAAATTAACAAGTCAGGAATCAACAGATGTTGGTGAGGATGTGGAGAAACACTGTTGGTGGGAATACAGGTTGGCACAGCCACTCTGGAAAACAGTATGAAGTTTCCTATAAAATTGAAAATAGAGCTACCCTATGACCCAGCAATGATACTACTGGGTATTTACCCCAAAGACACAAATGTAATGATCTGCAGGGGCATTTGCATCCCAATCTTTATAGAAGCAATGTCCACAATAGCCAAACTATGGGAAGAGTTTAGCTGTCCATCAGCAGATGGGATGAAGAAGATGTGGTATATAGATACATATGAAGGAAGACTACTCAACTATCAAAAAATGAAATCTTGCCATTTGAAATGATGTGGATGGAATGAGAGGGTATTGTGCTAAGCAAAATAAGTCAATCAGGGGCACCTGGGTGGCTCAGTGGGTTAAAGCCTCTGCCTTTGGCTCAGGTCATGATCTCAGGGTCCTGGGATCGAGCCCCGCATCGGGCTCTCTGCTCAATGGAGAGCCTGCTTCCTCCTCTCTCTCTCTCTCTCTCTCTCTCTCTCTCTGCCTACATGTGTTCTCTGTCTGTCAAATAAATAAATAAAATCTTTAAAAAAAAATAAGTCAATCAGAGAAAAACAATTATCATATGATCTCATTCATATGTGGAATTTAAGAAACAAAACAGAAGATCACAGGGGAAGAGAGGAAAAAATAAAACAAGACAAAATCAGAGAGGGAAACAAACCATAAGACACTCTTAATCATAGGAAACAAACTGAGGGTTTCTGGAAGGGAGGGGGTTGGGGTAACTGGATGATGGACATTTAGGAGGGCACATGATGTAATGAGCACCTGGTATTATATAAGATTGATGAATTACTGACCTCTACCTCTGAAACTAATAATACATTATATGTTAATTAATAGGATTTAAATTTTTAAAAAGAAAAAAGAAAAAAATGAAACTTTTATTTTACTTTTTCTAACCCTATTCTGAAATAATTTTAGACTTTTAGTTTCAAAATTCATCCAGAGAATTCCCATATACCTAGCTTTCCCTAATATTAACATTCTACATAACCATAGCCACAATGCAATGATCTAAGCCAGGAAATGAATATTGATATAATATTATTCACCACAGTACAGACTTTGTTGTAATTTCTCCACTTGTCCAACTGAAGTCCTTTTTCTGGTCCAGGCTCTCATATTTCATTTAGTTTTCCTGTTTCCTCAAGTTTCTTTGTCTTTCATGACCCTGGCACTTGAAGAGTACTACTAGTTACTTTGCAGGAATATCTTTCAATTGCGGCACCTGTGTGACTCAGTCGGTTAAGTGTCCAACTCTTGGTTTCAGCTCACATCATGATCTCAGGGTCTTGAGATCTAGCCCCACTGTGGGCTCCTGGCTCAGCGGGAAGTCTGCTTATCTCCCTCTCTCTCTGCCCCTCCCCCCAACTTGTGCACCCTCAAAAGCAAGCACTCTCTCTCTCTAAAATAAATAGCTAAATATTGGGAAAAAAAAGATATTATGCCAACACACTTATTGCAATTCATACTGGGGTTTCAAGTTTCACCCAAATTTTGCCCTAAAATTATATGTGAATAAAAGTTATCTGAAGGTGTGAGTAAACAGAGAGAATGAAGTTTAAGAAAAGCTGAGCTATTTTTTTTTAATTTTATTTTTTATAAACATATATTTTTCCCCCCCAGGGGTACAGGTCTGTGAATCTCCAGGTTTACACACTTCACAGCACTCACCATAGCACATACCCTACCCAATGTCCATAACCCCCCCAACCCCCCTCCCCCCAGCAACCCTCAGTTTGTTTTGTGAGATTAAGAGTCACTTATGGTTTGTCTCCCTCCCAATCCCAACTTGTTTCATTTACTCTTCTCCTACCATATTAACCCCCCATGTTGCATCTCCTCTCCCTCATATCAGGGAGATCATATGATAGTTGTCTTTCTCTGATTGACTTATTTCGCTAAGCATGATACCCTCTAGTTCCATCCACGTTGTCGCAAATAGCAAGATTTCATTTCTTTTGATGGCTGCATAGTATTCCATTGTATATATATACCACATCTTCTTTATCCATTCATCTGTTGATGGACATCTAGGTTCTTTCCATAGTTTGGCTATTGTAGACATTGCTGCTATAAACATTCGGGTGCACGTGCCCCTTCGGATCACTACGTTTGTATCTTTAGGGTAAATACCCAGCAGTGCAATTGCTGGGTCATAGGGTAGTTCTATTTTCAACATTTTGAGGAACCTCCATGCTGTTTTCCAGAGTGGTTGCACCAGCTTGCATTCCCACCAACAGTGTAGGAGGGTTCCCCTTTCTCCGCATCCTCGCCAGCATCTGTCATTTCCTGACTTGTTAATTTTAGCCATTCTGACTGGTGTGAGGGGGTATCTCATTGTGGTTTTGATTTGTATTTCCCTGATGCCGAGTGATATAGAGAACTTTTTCATGTGTCTGTTGGCCATCTGGATGTCTTCTTTGCAGAAATGTCTGTTCATGTCTTCTGCCCATTTCTTGATTGGATTATTTGTTCTTTGGGTGTTGAGTTTGCTAAGTTCTTTATAGATTCTGGACACTAGCCCTTTATCTGATATGTCGTTTGCAAATATCTTCTCCCATTCTGTCAGTTGTCTTTTGGTTTTGTGAACTGTTTCCTTTGCTGTGCAAAAGCTTTTGATCTTGATAAAATCCCAATAGTTCATTTTTGCCCTTGCTTCCCTTGCCTTTGGCGATGTTCCTAGGAAGATGTTGCTGCGGCTGAGGTCAAAGAGGTTGCTGCCTGTGTTCTCCTCAAGGATGTTGATGGATTCCTTTCTCACATTGAGGTCCTTCATCCATTTTGAGTCTATTTTGGTGTGTGGTGTAAGGAAATGATCCAATTTCATTTTTCTGCATGTGGCTGTCCAATTTTCCCAACACCATTTATTGAAGAGGCTGTCTTTTTTCCATTGGACATTCTTTCCTGCTTTGTAGAAGATTAGTTGATCATAGAGTTGAGGGTCTATTTCTGGGCTCTCTATTCTGTTCCATTGATCTATGTGTCTGTTTTTGTGCCAGTACCATGCTGTCTTGATGATGACAGCTTTGTAATAGAGCTTGAAGTCCGGAGTTGTGATGCCACCAACTCTGGCTTTCTTTTTCAATATTCCTTTGGCTATTCGCGGTCTTTTCTGGTTCCATATAAATTTTAGGATTATTTGTTCCATTTCTTTGAAAAAAATGGATGGTACTTTGATAGGAATTGCATTAAATGTGTAGATTGCTTTAGGTAGCATAGACATTTTCACAATATTTATTCTTCCAATCCAGGAGCATGGAACATTTTTCCATTTCTTTGTGTCTTCCTCAATTTCTTTCATGAGTACTTTATAGTTTTCTGTGTATAGATTCTTAGTCTCTTTGGTTAGGTTTATTCCTAGGTATCTTATAGTTTTGGGTGCAATTGTAAACGGGATGGACTCCTTAATTTCTCTTTCTTCTGTCTTGTTGTTGGTGTAGAGAAATGCAACTGATTTCTGTGCATTGATTTTATATCCTGACACTTTACTGAATTCCTGTACAAGTTCTAGCAGTTTTGGAGTGGAGTCTTTTGGGTTTTCCACATATAGTATCATATCATCTGCGAAGAGTGATAGTTTGACTACTTCTTTGCTGATTTGGATGCCTTTAATTTCTTCTTCTTGTCTGATTGCTGAGGCTAGGACTTCTAGTACTATGTTGAATAGCAGTGGTGATAACGGACATCCCTGCCGTGTTCCTGACCTTAGCGGAAAAGCTTTCAGTTTTTCTCCATTGAGAATGATATTTGCGATGGGTTTTTCATAGATGGCTTTGATAATATTGAGGTATGTGCCCTCTATCCCTACACTTTGAAGAGTTTTGATCAGAAGGGATGCTGTACTTTGTCAAATGCTTTTTCAGCATCTATGGAGAGTATCATATGGTTCCTGTTCTTTCTTTTATTAATGTGTTGTATCACGTTGATTGATTTGCGGATGTTGAACCAACCTTGCAGCCCTGGAATAAATCCCACTTGGTCGTGGTGAATAATCCTTTTAATGTACTGTTGAATCCTATTGGCTAGTATTTTGGTGAGAATTTTTGCATCTGTGTTCATCAAGGATACTGGTCTGTAGTTCTCTTTTTTGATGGGATCCTTGTCTGGTTTGGGGATCAAGGTGATGCTGGCCTCATAAAATGAGTTTGGAAGTTTTCCTTCCATTTCTATTTTTTGGAACAGTTTCAGGAGAATAGGAATTAGTTCTTCTTTAAATGTTTGGTAGAATTCCCCCGGGAAGCCATCTGGGAGAATAGGAATTAGTTCTTCTTTAAATGTTTGGTAGAATTCCCCCGGGAAGCCATCTGGCTCTGGGCTTTTGTTTGTTTGGAGATTTTTGATGAGTGTTTCAATCTCCTTACTGGTTATGGGTCTGTTCAGACTTTCTATTTCTTCCTGGTTCAGTTGTGGTAGTTTATATGTCTCTAGGAATGCATCCATTTCTTCCAGATTGTCAAATTTGTTGGCATAGAGTTGCTCATAATATGTTCTTATAATTGTCTGTATTTCTTTGGTGTTAGTTGTGATCTCTCCTCTTTCATTCCTGATTTTATTTATTTGGGTCCTTTCTCTTTTCTTTTTGATAAGTCTGGCCAGGGGTTTATCAATCTTATTAATTCTTTCAAAGAACCAGCTCCTAGTTTCGTTGATTTGTTCTATTGTTTTTTTGGTTTCTATTTCATTGATTTCTGCTCTGATCTTTATGATTTCTCTTCTCCTGCTGGGTTTAGGGTTTCTTTCTTGTTCTTTCTCCAGCTCCTTTAGGTGTAGGGTTAGGTTGTGTACCTGAGACCTTTCTTGTTTCTTGAGAAAGGCTTGTACCGCTATATATTTTCCTCTCAGGACTGCCTTTGTTGTGTCCCACAGATTTTGAACTGTTGTGTTTTCATTATCATTTGTTTCCATGAATTTTTTCAATTCTTCTTTAATTTCCTGGTTGACCCATTCATTCTTTAGAAGGATGCTGTTTAGTCGCCGTGTATTTGGGTTCTTTCCAAATTTCCTCTTGCGATTGAGTTCTAGCGTCAGAGCATTGTGGTCTGAAAATATGCAGGGAATGATCCCAATCTTTTGATACCGGTTGAGACCTGATTTAGGACCGAGGATGTGATCTATTCTGGAGAATGTTCCATGTGCACTAGAGAAGAATGTGTATTCTGTTGCTTTGGGATGAAATGTTCTGAATATATCTGTGATGTCCATCTGGTCCAGTGTGTCATTTAAGGCCTTTATTTCCTTGTTGATCTTTTGCTTGGATGATCTGTCCATTTCAGTGAGGGGAGTGTTAAAGTCCCCTACTATTATTGTATGATTGTCGATGTGTTTCTTTGATTTTGTTATTAATTGGTTTATATAGTTGGCTGCTCCCACGTTAGGGGCATAGATATTGACAATTGTTAGATCTTCTTGTTGGACAGATCCTTTGAGTATGATATAGTGTCCTTCTTCATCTCTTATTATAGTCTTTGGTTTAAAATCTAATTGATCTGATATAAGGATTGCCACTCCTGCTTTCTTCTGATGTCCATTAGCATGGTAAATTCTTTTCCACCCCCTCACTTTAAATCTGAAGTTGTCTTCGGGTTTAAAATGAGTTTCTTGTAGGCAACATATAGATGGTTTTTGTTTTTTTATCTATTCTGATACCCTGTATCTTTTGATTGGGGCATTTAGCCCATTAACATTCAGGGTAACTATTGAGAGATATGAATTTAGTGCCATTGTATTGCCTGTAAGGTGACTGTTATTGTATATTGTTTCTGTTCCTTTCTGATCTACTACTTTTAGGCTCTCTCTTTGCTTAGAGGACCCCTTTCAATATTTCCTGTAGAGCTGGCTTGGTGTTTGCAAATTCTTTCAGTTTTTGTTTGTCCTGGAAGCTTTTAATCTCTCCTTCTATTTTCAGTGATAGCCTAGCTGGATACAGTATTCTTGGCTGCATGTTTTTCTCGTTTAGTACTCTGAATATATCATGCCAGCTCTTTCTGGCCTGCCAGGTCTCTGTGGATAAGTCTGCTGCCAATCTAATATTTTTACCATTGTATGTTACAGACTTCTTCTCCTGGGCTGCTTTCAGGATTTTCTCTTTGTCACTAAGACTTGTAAATTTTACTATTAGGTGACGGGGTGTGGGCCTATTCTTATTGATTTTGAGTGGGGTTCTCTGAACTTCCTGGATTTTGATGCTTGTTCCCTTTGCCATATTGGGGAAATTCTCTCCAATAATTCTCTCCAATATACCTTCTGCTCCCCTCTTTCTTCTTCTTCTGGAATCCCAATTATTCTAATGTTGTTTCATCTTATGGTGTCACTTATCTCTCGAATTCTGCCCTCGTGGTCCAGTAGTTGTTTGTCCCTCTTTTGCTCAGCTTCTTTATTCTCTGTCATTTGGTCTTCTATATCGCTAATTCTTTCTTCTGCCTCATTTATCCTAGCAGTGAGAGCCTCCATTTTTGATTGCACCTCATTAATAGCTTTTTTTATTTCAACTTGATTAGATTTTAGTTCTTTTATTTCTCCAGAAAGGGCTTTTATATCTCCCGAGAGGGTTTCTCTAATATCTTCCATGCCTTTTTCGAGCCCAGCTAGAACCTTGAGAATCGTCATTCTGAACTCTAGATCTGACATATTACCAATGTCTGTATTGATTAGGTCCTTAGCCTTTGGTACTGCCTCTTGTTCTTTTTTTTGTGGTGAATTTTTCCGCCTCGTCATTTTGTCCAGATAAGAGTATATGAAGGAGTAAGTAAAATACTAAAAGGGTGGCAACAACCCCAGGAAAATATGCTTTAGCCAAATCAGACGAGATCCCAAATCGTGAGGGGGGGGGGAGGGGATAAAAAGAGGTTTAGAAAGAAAAAAAAAAGAAAAAAGAAAAAAGAAATAAAAAAAGAAAACCAATAATGAAAAAAATATAAAAAGGAAAAATATATATATATTAGATAAACTAGTTAAAAAACGTTAAAAAAGAAAAGGGTAAAAGTTAAAAAAATTTAGCAGAAGAAGAGAAAAAAAATGAAAAAGAAAAAAAATATTAAATTAACTGCAAGGCTAAAGAATCATGGGGAGAAAGCCATGAGTTCCGTGCTTTGCTTTCTCCTCCTCTGGAATTCCGCTGCTCTCCTTGGTATTGAAACTGCACTCCTCGTAAGTGAACTTGGTCCTGGCTGGGTTTCTTGTTGATCTTCTGGGGGAGGGGCCTGTTGTAGTGATTCTCAAGTGTCTTTGCCCCAGGCGGAGTTGCACCACCCTTACCAGGGGCCGGGCTGAGTAATCCGCTCGGGTTCGCTTTCGGGAGCTTTTGTTCCCTGAGCGCTTTCCGTAGAGTCCGGAGGACGGGAATGAAGATGGTGGCCTCCCAGTCTCCGGCCCGGAGGAGCCGAGAGTCCGGGGCCCCACTCCTCAGTGCGCCCTCAGGGAACAGCGCCCAATTACTCCCGTCTGCCTGGCCTCCGGCCGCACTCCGAGCTCACCGAGCCTGCGACCGGTTCAAGGTAAGCCCGAGCTGTGAGCTCACTCCTCGGCTCCGTCTCTGTAGCCGGCTTCCCCGTTCTAATACCTGCAAGCTCTGCGACACTCAGACACCCCAATCCTTCTGTGACTCTGCGGGACCTGAGGCCACACTGGCCCCGCGTGGGCTTCACCCCGGTTAAGCCTCTGGAGTGATGTCCCTCAGCGGAACAGACTTTTAAAAGTCCTGATTTTGTGCTCCGTTGCTCTGCCGCTTGCCGGGAGCCGGCCCCTCCCCCCGGGGTCTATCTTCCCGTTGCTTTGGATTCACTTCTCCGCCAGTCCTACCTTTCAGAAAGTGGTTGATTTTCTGTTTCTAGAATTGCTGTTCTCTTCGATCTCCCGTTGGATATGTAGGTGTTTGCAATCTTTAGATAAGCTATCTAGCTGATCTCCCGCTACCTGAAGTAGTCTCAGCTGCTACTTCTCTGCCATCTTGACTCCTCCCCAAAGCTGAGCTATTTTTATGGGTCCTGGCTGTTTTAGAAAACCTGGCATTCTTAAGACTGTCACAGATAAAAAATTTGGCAATAGTATAATGTAGATACATTTTAATTTTTTTTTAAGATTTTATTTGTTTGACAGACAGACAGAACATAAGTAGGCAGAGAGGCCAGCAGAGGGAGAGGTAGAAGCAGGCTCTCAGCTGAGCAGAGAGCCCAATGCGGGGCTGGATCCCAGGACTCTGGGATCATGACCTGAGCCGAAGGCAGCCACTTTAACCCACTGAGCCACGCAGGTGTCCCTAGATACATTTTAATATTACAATAACTATTGAATCCCTTTAGACATCTCACAAATGTAGGCAAACTAGTTCTTGGTGCTGTCTGTTGAATGTGTAGACCAGTGGTCGTATGTAACATATTACATAGAGAGCTGTTAAAAATGCACACATTCAAGCTCCATCCCGGCAATTCCGATTCAGATCCAATTGTCTATTTCATTGAAGGGTGTGGTCACTTTTATCCCTCAAATTATGTATTTGTTCACTGACTAATAGGCTAATTGTCCTCAAAAGATAATTCTGTTGCCTTTGGAATTAATAAAGGCAGGAGAAACTGATTATTAACAGAAAAACTTGGTTTTTAGTAGCTTGTACAGCTCTAAACAATTTACAAAGTACTGTCAAAGAACAGTCAACAGGGAGGAGCCAAGGAATGGTGAGAGACACACAGGATTCCGACGATCTACTTGCCTAAAGCCAGTATACCCCTGGTCTATTCATTTACATGAAGCAATAAATTCCTCTTTTTTATTAAGTTAGGTTGAATTGGGTTTCTGACATCTTAAGTAAAAGAATCTCAACTGATAACAATTCTCCACAAATGGTTGTTGAATATATGTTTGAATAAAGATTGAAGTGTATAGTAGCCCACCCCTCTTGACATTTTTTTGGGTAAGAAACATCTCTGTTGTGTAGCACAATTCCAGTGGCCACCATTTACATGGAATATAATATTAATGGTGCCTCCAGGATGTGGGCAACAAGGCATCCCTGAGGGAAGATGATTGTGGGGTGCGAGAAAATCTGTGGTTCTTAGGGCTGCATCGTTTATATCGTGGAGTCCCATTTCCCAAAAGTGGGCAGACCACATTCTTTACGTTCCCTTGTGTTATGGATCCATTAACTCTTCAGGAGTTTCATCCAGTTTTTTCTTCTATAGGAGAAAATCAAAAGCACTTAATTTGACTGTGCTAAATAGTATTTAGAATATGTGTAGTCCTTAAGCTTAGGCCTTATTATCATATACTTACACATTATTGTTATTTTTATTATAAGTTTTATTCTATTAAAGTACTCATTTTACTGAATCAACTCATGGTGACTCAGGTTTTATAATGTATTGGTCTATAAAGTGTTCAAGTAGTTACAACTTATAAAAAACTGGGGCAATTCTTGCTGTATAGCCATGCATTGACTTGAGTTGAATCTTTTTTTTTTTTTTTTCATTTGTATAGCTGACTCCTTTGTACACTCACTACTCACTCACTTAGTGGTTCAAAGAAATACAAGGAAGAAAGCATGAAGAAGAAAATTGATCTCTTGTTCCCATTTTAAAAATTTAGCAGTATGTTCTCAATAGGGTTCACCTCAGGGATTATTTTCGTTTTCTCCTGAAATTCTGTGACTCTCTTGCATTTAAGTGACTCCTTTTGTTTGACTGGCATAGGTCCAGCTGAACGAGTTCTCAAGGCCCAGGAAGTTGAGAAAAATCTGATTTGTTCTTCCCTATCTGCAGAGAAGAAACACATGTTGCTATGTACAAAAGGAAATGGCCCATCTCTGAAAATTTCCCTTTGTAGTGTCTAATAGAATAATGTGCAAGCATTTTTGTTAGTTCTGAAAATATTTTGTCTTATAATATTTTTGCAAGTGGCCAAACCTAAGTAATATGTTTTATACACTTTCTCATTAAAAAAAATTAAATCATCAGTCAGTCAAGATTGCCAGTTTTACATTGAACATTTCTAGCCACTAGGCTTTGGGAGGGTCACTCTACTCTATATGATAGAGAAAGGTAAACAGTTCCAAGTATCAACCAGCATAGATACCTTCTTGCCTGGACTTACTTTCATAATTGTTGAAATGTTTCATTTCCATAAATTTCCTTAAATTTTCAGAAATAGAGAGAAAACAAGATAAAAATTTATCTGCTTATGACACCTGGTCATAGCTGGTGGGCACATGAGCATTCCCAGAAGAAAGCTTCATCAGTTAATAGGGAAATAGTCCCCAGTGTTACATTTCTTCATTTGTGGAACATTCACTACTAAGTTAAAAGATACTTTCTGATGTCTGTTACTCTGATGAATACTGAAGAAAGCAAACTATAGGACTCAAATGCATAATGGAGAGATAGATAGATGGTAGATAAATAATTTTATTTTCAGGAATAAAAAGAATTGTCATCTTGAATAGCCATGTTTAACATAATAGTGCTTTTTATATCTCTCTTTTGAATTTAATATGCACCATGGAGATGTAGTAACAATGAACTACTCACTGCCTTTGCGCCTGAGTAGGATAAGGTGATTTTGGAAAGGGAGGGCATGCTGGACTTTGGGAGGGATGGAAGGGTAGTACAATAAAACATTCTGAACCAGTGGGCCCACTGAGGATATTATGCCCTTAGTTTTACCCATTCATTCATAAATATGATTTGATAATGATATTGACAATGTAAAGAAAAGTATTTCCTCATTAATTTGAAGACAAGATTTCTGGTTCCCAAAGTGAAATAGGAACATACACTAAAAGCCCAGAAGAAATTTGGAACAAACAGTAAGGTTTAGTCCCTTATATTCTACAGAATCAGAGTATATGAAATCTTTACTCGTGTAGTCAATCTGAATATTTTTAGTCTAGGAAACCAAAACGTGTTAATATCAAGCTAAGAGATTCATTCAGCTAAGGATTATTTCTTTCAGAACACGTAACTCTAGGTTTTATTTGCAATTGCTCCTACTTGTCAAAAATAATTGAAACTAAAAAAAAAAAAAAATTAATTTTCGAGCAATAGAAAAAGTCCCAGAAATAATGTCACATAAGACCGATCTTAATTTTACAATATTAGAAGTGGAAAAAATATATAAAACTATATTTCCAGTAATATACCCAGTTTTCCATATAATAAAGCATATGATATAAACCACACACACAGAGTAAAACTATTGAAAGACTGTTAAGTGTTAACAATGTTTATGTCTAAATAGTGGTATTATGGGAGATTTTAAAACTCTTCTTTGTACTTTACCATATTTTTCCCATTTTCTACCAAGAACAATTGTTACTTTTTTTTTTTTTTAAGATTTTATTTATTTATTTGACTGAGAGAGACACAGTGAGGGAGGGAACACAAGCAGGGAGAATGGGAGAGGAAGGAGCCGGCCTCCTGCTAAGCAGGGAGCCTGACATGGAACTCAGTCCCAGGACCTTGGGATCAAAACCTGAGCCAAAGGCAGATACTTAATGACTGAGCCACACAGGCACCCCTGTTTCTTTTTCATAGAGAGAAAATAAATGCTACAAAATGTCTAAAGCTATATACAAAATTTATTTTTTTAACTTTTTAAATTTTTTTACACAAAATTTTAGAATAGGATTTTCTATAGAAGAGAAGTCATGTTGTTTTAAATATAAAAACTACCCGACATACAAAACTCTAACTGAATTGCAGATTCTACATTTTAGCATTTTCTTCTACAGGGCTTGCTGTATTTTATGGTTTGATTAGATCCACTTTTATTTCTCCATTACAAAATTTTCCCACTTGAAACAGTACAGTATCTCTATCTTTGCTGGTACCTTCTCCTCTTCTCTCTTAAAATCCATGTCTGTAAAGTCCCTTTTAAAATGTGTCATAAACCATCTCCCTTCAGGAAATCTTTTCTTATTACATCTGTCCTAGGTTGATTGTTTTTAATGTAAATCTTCAGCTAGTGTGCATTTTTTTTTAAGATAGTAGTTTATGGTTGTTGTCATGTAGCTTTATATATAATTCTTTGTAATTTACTTTCTATTGAAACATCCTTCTGTGTCTAGAGGATAAATTCTCAGAGTACAGAGACTAAAGTTTTGCTATGTTTGTTTCCTGCAAAACAACTGGAATAGCGAATCTCTACTAATGAAACAGCTTAAAATATATAGTGACAGGTGAGCCAAGAATCCTATGAGAAAAATTGTGAACAGAGATAATTAGGTAAAATTCTGAACCCTTGGCTGCTGGGTGAATCAAATCTCTCTTGATGGTGCCTGATCAGCTGTGCTGGTTATATCCAAGCTATTTCAATAACGTGGGTGTGGATGAAAATGTGTCTTTGCTATCTGTTCCTCATTTTGCATCATGGACTGACTGGTTTTCAGAGACAGGAACCCTAGGATGTTGACCCAACTTCAGATTCCCTAGCATCTTGCCTAACTGACAGTTTTCTATTGTTCCTCTACATTGGATAGTGTTTGGTAATTAGGCATTGTGTTTTTTTGAATTATTTTATGTCCTCCAGGTTCTAAAATCACACAAGTCCATAGCAACTAGAGAATATTTCAGTGTGAACCATTATTTACAATCTTAGAAGGTCTCTAAATGCACATTGTCGTCATTGTTGCTGTTTGTACGTATTTAGGCCACTTTCTTTTTCAGTAAATCCTTTATGAAATGTGGCATTTGACAAAGGGTCCTATTAGAAAGTTTGAATCAGGGAGTTAATATGGCCAGATGTTTATTCTTTCCAGGAATATCAGTTTTTTAAAGGGAGACTCAGGAAGCAATTGCTTTATACGAAAGAATGATCTGAAGGAGAAATTGGGGGAGTAGGGAAAAAAGCTACCTAACAGTTTCTTATCTCTATTATGAGTAAGGTTTTTCTCCGCATCCAACCAGATGTACTCGTGCTCATGTCTCATGGATTTACTGCTGTTGTGGCATTCTGCTGGCAACAACGGAGAGGACTGGAGTAATGCCTGCATGTATCTTGTCCAAGTTCGTGTTTGACGTGAAACATGGTACTTGGGATGACATTTTACAGGAACTACACCAGCTGCTGGCCTATTCTTACACTCTCTGTCCTGCTGTTAACTGAGCAGGAAGGTAACACAAAATAGTTGGAATTTGAAGTGACAGAAAAGCCAGGGGTGCACCTGGCTCAGGTAGTCCGGATAAGCTATCATGTTTTTGTTTTGTTTTGTGCTTTTCCCCCTTTTTCTTGAGTTGTGGTATGGCCATGCCAGGCTTCCATGTTGTTAAAATCCTACTAGGCACAAGGAAACATTTCCCCTCAGTTTACTGTGCCACCTATTGAAGTCTTGGGGCCACTGTTTGCGGAAGAGTTTCTGAATATAAAGCTTTTAAACAAGTTAGAAATTACCGGAGTTGATCTTGTACAGTCCTTTCCATAGTGAGTGTGCCCGTGTCCTCAGAGAATAGAGAATTGAAGAAGCATCTGATTCACATCCATTTCATTCCACCTTGACTCTAGTCCTACCACAATCTATGGATGGTGTGTTACTACACAGTTTCTGCTGGATGTGAAATTGAAATCTAGCCACAGATTAAACACATGCACCCAGCATGTTTGCTGGATGACCCTAGGCGCACTGGCATCTTTCATAACTCATCTTAGACTTGTTTGGAAACCTGGCTTCTCTGTATCAGTGACATAAAACCAGCAAATGGCCATTTGCAAAGAAGGGATGGAAACAATCCACAATGCAGAAGCCTGGGCTCAGCATATTGCCTTCCTCTTTTGGCTCTCAATCTAGTCCTTTCACTTGCTGCTTGCTGAGAGGACTGCTTGTACCTGGGTAACGCAGACGTTCCTTGCCAGGAAATCCTGTAAATTCTATGTTTCAAATTTTTATTTGGCAGTCTTTCTCATTGTCTTAACACGGGATAAGTGTGATTGCTCACCCAAATGGTAAAGACAGGGTTGTGAATGCAGGAAGGATGTTTGACTTCATTTCTCATTGTTAAAGCAATTACACCTACTTCTGTGGATTTTTTGTGAAGTTCAAATAATTTAATGCAAGTAAAGTGACAGGGCCTGGCACCTGGTCAAGATGAGCTATTATTATTAATTCTGTCATTTAGGGATATTAACATTTTCCAGTGTCTGAGGACAAATCCAAACTGTACCTGACAAATATACAGACTTCTGGAGACCACTGGCTCGCTGGCTATGGATTGAATGATAAGAAACTTTGTAAGTAACCTTTCAAGACTTTTAAAATTGAAATTTAAACAAATGACAGTTTTAATGGCAAATACCTAAACAAAGTGTCCCAATATTAGTTCTTTTAAACAATTTCAGTCAGGGAGAAGATTTTTGTGAAAAATTCAAAGTCCTTGGGACCCTAAGGTAAGTATGTGCATGTGTGTGTGTCAAAAATGAAAGGCAGAATAGAGAATTCTCATTTTTATAGAAAAGCCTATTAATTTGCCAACTGATTCAGTATCTGGGATCAAATTAACAAGGTAATCAAAAGGAAGGCAATGTAAAGACTGAAATACTCAGATAAAGTCACTTTAAAGTGATCGGCCGTGGCTCCCAATAGCATATTGAAACTCTTGGGAGAACCAATCACAATGTTGGTAAACATCAAAATCTCTGCTCTTTGGTAAAGTTGTACTTCATGCCTGCTGAGCCCCGGTGCCTGTGTTGGCCGGGAGTGTCCTCCCTGCTGCACTGCACGCTGGGCACTGCTGTGTTAGCGCATGCGCATTTCATAAAAGCACTACTGCCTGGAACACTGGGTGAGAGACTCTGATACAAAGTCATATTATAACCATGTTCACATGTACATTCACAGCACATAGTTTAATGGAAAACTTGCCTACGTAAGGCTGCTTTATAATTCCAATGCTACATGGATTTTAAGGTTAATTTTCTCCCTGCCTCTCACTTGATGAATACTTGCTTGTAAACCTAGTGCCAGATGTCTCCTGACAAGCCTCACTGTCGCTGCAGAGAATTGGTCCAAAGGCTACTCCGTTGTGCTTCTCATGACCCACTGATTTTGTTTTCTGTCCCCTTGATGAGCAATTAATTAACTTAGATTAGCTTTTCATAAAAGAAGCACTGCCTTCTCTGTTGAAGAAATACCTCAGGAGTGTTACAACCCAACACCAGGACTATCAAAACAAGAAAGATAAGAAACCTATTTTCAAAGGGAAACACTGGCTGCCCTGATGAATTAGTCTTGGCTTTGTGTTTTGAGACTTGTCTCTGTCAATGTTCTAACAAATACAAAGAACTGTTGCAGGAAAAAAAGTAGTAGAAGAAACCTCTCCGTATTTCCTTCTGTGGTACTCAGGACTTCTTCATAAAATGCAGTACTCAAGATACACAATTTATTTGGCTACCACTGTATTAATATTCCCAAGTGCTCTCTTTTTTGCTCTTTTAATCTATATAAACTATACAATCCATGGAATTACTCATCTAGACCGTAAAACACTGAAAATTATTTAAGTGACGATATCCTTAATCTCTTTAAAGATGGTACCTAACTAGGACCTCCTTAGCTGCACAGTAGAGAAATTTGTATACAATGGATGCCATAGTTAGGAGGAATAAATTCTCTCAAAATTTGCTACAAATGGCTATTAAACATTCAAGTCTACCATTGAATGTGATCTTTACGATATATGTTATGGTCAACTGAAGTCCAACTAATGGTCAAAAACTTTCAGAACTGGAAATGGTCAAACCAATACTCCAATGAAAATTCAAGATAATGCCCATCATATCTCATTTTTTCCCCTATCTTAAATATACAAGCTGATTTTTCTCTTTCTTGAGATATAATTTACACATAGTAAAATTCCTCTTTTTTTAGGTGTATAGCTCAATGAATTTTGTCAAGTTTATGTAGTCATGTAACTACCACAAAAATCACAATATGAGATAATTTCTCATGAGCCTTTTTAGTAAATCCTTTTTCCTGACCAGCTACCAAAAGCCACTGATCTGATCTTTGTTTCTATGGGTGGTTTTTTTTTTCCTTTTTTGTAATAATGTATTAATTGAATTATTCAGTATGCAGTCTCTTGAGTCTGACTTTCTTCTCTTAGCATAATGCTTTTGAGATTTGTCTTTTCTTTTTTGTTGCCATGTAGATATAATGTAATTTTCTCTCTCTCTCTCTTTTTTTTTTTTTTTTTTTTTTTTTTTTTTTTGATAAAAAATAATTTTTTTTTTTTCCCTTTTTTTTTTTTTTTTTTTTTTTTTTGCTATGTGGATAAAACATAATTTATCTATTCACCAGTTGAACATTTTGGGTTGCTTTTGGCTTTCAGCATTGTGAATTAAGCTGTTGTAAACATTCATATGTATATCTTTGTGTGGATATAGGTTTTCATGTCTCTAGGGTAACCTATATGTAAGTTTACCTTTATAATAAACTGTAAAACTTTTTTCCAAAAGTAGAATTCCCACCAGCAATATATAAGTGTTCTAGCCTCTTTGTATCCTCAACAGCATTTGGTATTGTCATATATGTATTTAATTTAAGCCACCGTAGTTAAGTGTATAGTGGTATTAAATTAAATTAAGTTTAATTTAATTAATGGCTTAATTTAAGCCATTTAATTTAAGCCATTGTACTAGGCGTATAGTGGTATCTCATTGTCTTTCAAGTTTTAATAGTTAAGTTTATAAGATCATTTATGAAAGACACGTCAAATGGTTGAAGGCATGTAAGATATCAGAAAGACTATTTCTGTTGTTCTGTTAGGTTGGACATTGCCTCTTCCCCATGTTCTCCTACCGATGCTACACCACGGGGCTATCACTGATCATAAATTATGACTATTCAGTGCTCAATCCTACATAGATCTAGCAGGAACACAATCTTTGCTTTCCAGCCAGACTGAAATCTTGCTAACACAGGATTTGTAATAGAATCATTAGAAGCTTTGTGCTCCTTTTCTTCACACAATATGGCAGGGTAATACCTACCTGAGAAATGTTTCTACTCATCATCTCTAGAATTGAAAAGTAACCAATTACTTTCTGAACCCTCCAAACCAGCCTCACATGGAAAATTGCCTTTTTGCCCCAGTGAAATGGGAGTAAAATTTGTTAGAGCTACAGCGGCAATTTACTTTTACCTTTACGAAAGTTAGGCATCACTCCTTTTACCTTGGTTACTTCTTGGGCCCTATGATCACTTGCTCTTATTCCTCTTCCTCTTGCTGTCACTGAGTTTTGACTTGGACTGAGGCCATCCTCCTCTTTCCTATGTAGTAGTAGTGTAAGTGAGACTGAGTGAGTAGGACCCTTCTTCCTCTTCTGAGCTTTGACTAGACCAGTACCTTCTCTGCCTCACAAGCATGGCAGCTGCCTCAGGACTGGTGTTTTGTTTTGTTTTTGAATCCCTGCTGGGAATCCCTTTGCTCTCCTTCTCTGCCTGGGAAGTTCTTACCGGTCCTTCAGATCAAATGTAACCTCCTCCAAGATCCCCAACTCCTTGAGTCCTGTTCATCATACCCACTGAACTGTGCTTTTGTTTTGTCTGATGACCTATCACTTGGCCTTGTGATTATCTGTTCCCATCTCTGTATGTTTCCTGGATTCTGAACTCTTGCCAGGCATGAACCATATGTTAATCATAGTTAACACCTAGTACACACTCAATAAACATTTTTGACTGACTGTACATTTGCTATGTAACTATATTTAAATGTAACATTTTCTTCAGCTTAGAAAAGGAATGATTAAAGCATCTGCTAGACAGAAATTTTTGTTTAATAAAAGCTGTTCATACATAATTTGGCAAAGTGGTGGTTGTAAGCTTTGTTTGATCTCAGATAGAATTGGATTCCTCTCACCCTCACCCTCCCAATGAGATTATAAATCTCTTGTAATGGGAAATAAAATCAAAGAATTAAAAGAATTCTGTGACTTTTGTCTTCACTATTGCGCTTTGATATGTATATAAGTAATTGATTTAACCATGGCACCAAAATATAAAGGCTGTGAGACCACACAAACAGCTGTTTGGTATGAGTATATCCCATGAAATGTTTGAGAAATACTTATACTAAAAAAAGTTTTTTGTTTACCTGAAATCCAAATTTAACAAGGTGTCCTCTATTTTATCTGGCAACCCTAGCCAAAGCAAAACCTCTTCATCTTGTATACTAGAATGACTGATAGCGAATAGTCAATGTTCTTAGAAGTCATTTCAGAAATATATAATGGACAATGTGGGGCTATTAATTTCTCAGACTGTCCAGTATGGGTCAGTTCAGCTGGATGATCATCTTAGCCAGTCTAGGATACAAAACCAGGAAAAGAACTGACACCAGAAAGGGAAGGAGAGTCAGTTAAGTCACTGATGCTTGTGGCCATTTGGGTCATGTAGAAGTGTGTAGCTATGCTAGATTAAAGAAGGCTTCATATCGTATACTACTCTTCTCATGAGAGATCTATTTTTTCCTTTGAATTTGGGAAGATTCTGTCACTGCTCTAACCAAAAAAATAATAGCAGAAGTTCTACTGTGCCAATTTCTGAGCCAAGACCCTGAGAGACTCTCAGTTTCTACTTCCTGTCTCTTAGAACACTCTTTTTGGAAACCATGAGTCTCCATACAAGAGTTCCAGGTTCCCTGACACTGCCATATGGGAACTTGTGTTGGCAGATCCAGCTAAGCCCACCTTTCTGCCATTCACATCAAGCCATAAGACAGTGAATTTGTTGTGTACTCCCCCTGCCCCCAGAACCCACCTAAGAGTTGAATATCACCACGTGATATCCCCTCAGTACCACAGGGAACAAAAGAAACACCCTGCTAAGCCCAGCCTGAATTGCTGACCCATAACATCTGGATATACAATAAAATGGTTGTCTCTGTAAGCTGCCAAGTTACAAATGGTTTTATAACACAGCAACAGATTAAGAGGACAATTAATACAAACAAGAAGTTCCCTGACTCTGTGGTGACTTTGTCAAGAAAAGGATGTCTCAATCACGGAGTAGTCAAACTTCTCCATTTGTTTGTTTGTTTGTTTGTTTTTAATTTTTTAATTTTTATTAACATAAAATGTATTATTAGCCCCAGGGGTACAGGTCTGTGAATCATCAGGCTTACACATTTCACAGCACTCACCATAGCACATACCCTCCCCGATGTCCAAAACCCAACCACCCTCTCGACACCCACCATCCCCCGGCAACCCTCAGTTTGTTTTGTGAGATTAAGAGTCTCTTATGGTTTGTCTCCCTCCAGATCCCATTTTGTTTGTTTTCTTGCAAGGAGATCTTGTGTGGAATGAAATCGTGACAGAACACTGCAAGTAATAGAACTCAAAGCTGAACTGCCTTAGCTGAAGCATAGATAGGAGTCCAGAGTGATAGCTTCTCTGCTCATCTCTTGTTCCCAAGTCCCCAGAAGCCAGGTAAGCTGAGAAAAAGTGTGAGATATAGCTGAGACCTAACCTAGGATGTAGGTTAACAATGAGAAAATGTGCAGATCTGGGACTAGCTGTAGAGAAGAGCACCACAGGGGAGCAACACTATCAGTATGAGATAAAGCCATGTATAAATGTGTAGGCAGTGGCAAGAAATCTGGGCTGAAATTACCCACAGCAGCATTTGCTGTAATAAGGAAACTTCCTGCAGGTAGAGGGGAAGGCTGAGAGAATGCAGACAGAATCTGAAAAGTCCTAGAGGGGAATGTCACTGGGAATCCCAGAGGTGGATGATGCAAGAAAGGGACTGACACTCCAACCCAAGCCACCCAGGGCTGAAGACTTCACTAATTTCTCTGTGAGGAAAGATTAAATAAGACCACACCTGGGTTACATATGCTGTAAGTGATATTTATCTAACTTAATTGTCAAGTAAATCTGTTTCCAGTTTTACTTTGGTTCTTCTCAATTGAGGTTGTTTTCTGAAATATTACCCATCAGATCTCTTTTTAGATATTGCTGGGTGAAAAGTGCCCAAACTTGGGTGGTCTCAAAAGACTTTCTAGTTATCTTCATGGTGCCTAAGGAGGGACCAGATATGAATCAACAAGGCCTCTGAATAACAGATGCTAGTAAGAGATCAGATAGCCCAAGAGAGACTCACCCAGCTTGGACACTGCCAAAAAAAACCCCTTTCACACACATTTAACTGATTAGGAAACCACTGGTTTATTTAAAGTGAGGCACACCCGCATTAGAAAGGTGTTGTCCTATTTCAGAATCAAAGTCTAGTATATTTTATTCTGTATACACTCGAAAAATAATTTGATTTAATGAATATGTATGATGAATATAATGATTTAGTCACATTACATGAACCCTTCTTCGAAGGAAGTGGAAAGCTTTTAAATAAGCCACTTCTAAAAACTATCACATCCTACAGCATGAAGCAACAATCAGAGAAGCCCTGACTTGGCACGTTACTGTATTAACTTAATAAGCTGAGTGAATTCTGAGGTTAGCTGAGACAGGCCCTTGGAGGACCTTACAAGAGTTTTATTAGGAAACAAAGACACATTTAAAGGTTTGGTAATATTTGTACCCTGGTATTACTCATAATATACGTTCATAGTCTACAAAGCTAACGCTTCCTTCAGAGCCAATAATGCTGCGTGCTGGAAAGCAGATCAGCAGTGGCTCAAATTTACTCAGAATCTGTGATGCTGACTGCATGACAACAGAAGAAAGAGTCATGAAATGCTATCGTGGAGTGGCCAGTTATTATAACAATAACTCAGTGGCTTGACATTTTCAAGCAGTAAAATATCTAGGCATCTGAACTTTAAAAAAAAAAAATCACAGCAGTTTTTAGTCATGGCAGCAGAAACATTTGTAACCATGAGACAATTCATTTTCTTGCCTGTTAACCTTCCTGTTGGAGCAATCGCTCCTCTGGCTGGCTCCTTTGATGATGAAGCGATCAATTTCTGGACACCTAGCAAGTCACTGCGCATTTGAAACTCTCCAGGGCAGAGTGGGTGATTATTTGGACTTGAAGCACAACTTAGTATGTTTAGCTAAACGCAAAGAACACCCTGTGCTTTGCTAATGTGTCAAAACACACCAGTCAGGTGGCTCAGTGGATTAAGCCTCTGCCTTCCGCTCAGGTCATGATGTCAGGGTCCTGGGATCGAGCCCCACATCGGGCTCTCTCCTCAGCAGGGAGCTTGCTTCCCCCCCGCCCCCACCTGCCTCTCTGCCTACTTGTGATTTCTCTCCATCAAATAAGTAAATAAAATTAAAAAAAAAAAAAAACACCTGTCAGAGATAACTTAGTGGCAATAGCTCAGTGAATTTTTAGGAATGTGTTTCTGGAAGGTGGACTCTATTCTGCCTCCTACCTGTCTTGGCTCCAGAGGGCCATAATCTTCTCAAAGAGACATTCATGATTCTGGTCAAAGTCGGGACTGACTGCTGTGTTGTGGACCCCTCTTTACCTTTGTCGCTTATTCTCTCATGCCTGTTAAGGGCCACAGGGTGAGGTGGCAAGACATGAGATCTGGAGTCAAGAGACCCAGATTTGAAATCAGTACCCCCTTGCATGATGGATGGCTGACATATCTCTCAGCGCTTGGTCTGTTGGTTTCTTCATGTAGCAAGAGTGAAATAGTTACGAGCCTGCACCCTTTAAGGAGACTGGGTTCTCTGTGTTTAGTTTCTGTTAAGTCTGTGATCAAAGGAGCGAGACGGATACAAAGCGAAGGTCAGGCAAAGCTTTATTTTGCGCCATCACTGAGAATCAAACCGACCAGTTGGGGCTGCCTCTTACAGAGAGGGCAACCCTTCCTAGCCTCCCAGACTAACTTTTAAAAGGGCAAAGGCCATGTGGTTGAGCCTGGCCACACACAGGTGGCCAATGAGATTGTAACACACAGAGAAAGTTGCATAGTCATGCTAGGTCACACACGGGTGGCCAATTGAATTACAATTTACCCTATAGATATTTGAACTATCCTATTACCTTGGTCAGAATTGGTGCCCAAAAGGCGCCCAAAAGGTGGGGCCCACATTCTTTAGGGAGATAGTGATTGGATGTCTCCACCTGGCCTGACCCGTCCTTATATTTGGGCTCTGTTACCTGGGACTGGTGGACCATATTTTACTGGTTTCCCAGACTTGCTTTTAAATAAGTCCCCGGGCGGGGGGGGGGGGGGGGGGGGGGAGGGGGAGTTTAAGTTTTACTGCATAAACAACAAAATGGCTGCTCAACCAAGATGGAGCCACTCCGGCTAAATAGGCCCTTACAGTTTTCCTACCTGGAAAATGATGGTATTGATGGCTACCTCTATAGTGCTTACTTTGTGCCAGGCCGTTTCCTAAGTGCTTTCCATATATATTAACTCATTTAATTCTACTTTTAGAATTTACATCACCACTCAAAGCATAGGTGCTTTCCCTGCTTGGGAAAGAAGGATGCAAGGGGTCCTCAGGCCTGGAAATTATGATTCTTCAGTGCTATCTTAGGAGGTCCCTGATTGGCCCTGAGGGTGTTACAGAGGCTGGTGGGCTTATGCAGTAAGTCAAGGGGGAGGAGGTATTCTTGCCAGACGGGACTTGAAGCTGCTGGGATCACTTGCAGAGGTACCAACAAAGCAGCCTTTCCTCCTCACAGCTTGCCCTTCACCCCTCTCAGCCCCAGACAGAGCCCTTCTCTACTTACACATGCTGAACAAGCTGCCTATAGCCAAGGAACTCCTTTTTCCTTTTGAAAACTCGCCTTGATCATCACTCTTGCCCAATTCTACTGGTGCCTGGATGCTTTGCGGGGAAAGCAAACAAGACATCAGAGGCCCTTTGTAAGAGTTCAGGACTGAGACATTTCAGGTCTTCTTATCTACCCAAATGTGCAATAGCCTTTGGTCCAGAGACAGTGAGGGCTGGAGCCATGCTTTCGGTTTGCAGTAGGCAGCAACCTTGAAGAAGTGTCTGCAGTTTGACTGCCTTACTTGTTTGTCTCAGTAGCTTGTTCCTATGCTGGTACCTCTGATTTCTTTATGTGCTTTTACCTCATGTTGCCTCAAAATGCCAAAAATCACCAAACTGGGAAGATTGTATAGCTTTCCCCAGCTCCGCTGCTAAAGAGATGACATCAGGCCCCGGAGTTGACTCCCTTCAACTGCTAATGATGGGTTTACAAGGAGAAAGAGGCCATCAGTTTACTTCTGCTATTCTTTTCATATATCATTTTGTGGGAGGGCTTTAATCCCCTCCCAGCCTGACACCCTCCTCCATGGAAGTCTCGCTTCCTGGCTTGAGGAAAATTGACTTTTATAGTTGGTCTGCCTCTCCCAGTCCCTCCACTGACCCTTCAGTGCAAGATGAGTGACAAACTTCAGTCTAGAAACGTCCATGGATTTTCAGTTTGGAACATTTTGGAGAACTGGGAAGTAAACTGAGGTCAGGACAGACAGCTGTTTGTTTTCTCACTTGCCTCTGCATACGTAAGACACTTGATGCCTGTCTTTAAAGAAATGTTCACCAATCACAGAGTGTTGGATTAGCAAAGACACTTTCTAGTTGAATTCCCGTAATTTTTAAGCTTTGGCTCCCAGAGTACATTGTCACTGAGCGGATTGAACTTTAAGGTCAATGCTTCATGTGGTTTATTATACCAAGTGGTATTTTGTTGATAATTGTATGTTATAACAGTAAATTATCAGAACACCTGGGTGGCTGAATGGGTTAAGCATCTGCCTTCCACTCAGGTCATGATCCCTGGTCCTGGAACCAAGCCTTGCACCAGGCCCCCTGCTCAGTGGGGAGTCTGCTTCTTCCTCTCCCTTTGCCCCTCCCTTGTTCATGCTTGCTCTCTCTCTTTCTCAAATAAATAAATAAAATCTTTTTTAAAAACCCAGTAAATTATCTGGTCACAAGCACCAGGAGCTACAAAGAGAAATAAACCGTAGTCTCACACTTCATTTTTCATTTTTGTTTTTCAGATAGATGTAGGACTGGAGAGAATGGGATGATTTCTTTTATATTTTTCTTTATAATTTTTTTCTTTAAAATCTGGGCCTTCATTGCCTGTTGGTACCTATCCAACACTAACAGCCAACAATTTCCACTCTTTTTTCTGGCCCATGGACTTATTGTTTTAGCTTTTTTTTTGGTTGTCATTAAGGAACCGTGTTTATAATTCAAATTTTAGAGTTGCAAGGAACCGTAGAGGTCATAGAGTTCAATCATCCCATTTGACTAATGAAGAAATTGAAGTTCAGCAGTGAAGTGCTTCCTTCCAGTTTATACAGCTCATCTCTCTCTTTTTTTTTAAGATTTTATTTATTTGAGAGAGAGAGAGAGAGAGAGAAGGAAGAGGGGGAGGGGCACAAGGAGAGGGAGAAGCTGGCACCCCAGTGATCAGGAAACCTGAGGTGGGGCTTGATCCTAGGATCCTGAGATCATGACCTGAGCCGAAGGCAGATGCTTAACTGACTGAGGCACCCAGGCACCCTATAGAATTCATCTCTTGCAAAGGTGAGAACAGAACCAGGACACTTGCTCCAGACTAGGTGCTCTTTTCTGTGCATGATGTTGCTCCCCTTTCCCTTGTTCCTGCCTATTGATAGCCCCCTTTCTCTAGGCTCTCAAGGGCATGAGTTTATAGGACATATAATTCCAAGAAACTCCATTTAAGTTTTATTTGTTAGCAGATGGTCTTTGGATACTAACCTTTGGTTGCCTTAAAGAATAACCCATATCTTATTGATAGGAATTCTTCATGCTGATCTTTATTTAATTCACTGTTTCCCAGGATCCTCATCCTTTCCAGCTGGTTACTATTAATTATCAGGCAATATCCTCTTGAGCTGTCTCTATTTCTTAATTACATTATTAATTGTATTCACATAAATTGATCTCTCTGACATTCTAAGTCTGACTCACTGAGGAAATAAGTCTAATATTCACAAGAGACTTCAACAGTCTCACTACCTTAACTTATTATTTCCATTAAGCAGACTGATATCACTAGAAGCCAGATGTGACTGCTTAGCTGAATGGGCCTCTATCCTAATCATAATTACAATGTCCTTTAACAGTTCTCTTTTGCTCACCTTTCTTGCTTACTCAGACACACATGATAGTTATCAGTTCATTTCTACCTTACCTGCGCTCTTTAATCTTTAACATAGAAGGCATTTCCTCCCTCATATTATCTTGTGGTAATCTTCTATTTGCAATTCAAGGCAATTATGGTGAGAAAACATGAATGTATTTTAGTTCTAGAGTTTTTACTGTAACCTGCACCCTAAGGGCCTGATGCCCAATTAAACATAAGTCAGGTTTTTACATACAAAGATAGTTTCTTAATGTGTGCTATTTAAGAACTCTCTTTCCCCCTTCATGACAAGGTATGCTTCTGTTAACCCCATCTTTTCAGCCACGTTCCCTTTAACTTTTATGAAGTGACAAGAGTAAACAGGTTCTTATATATAAGTTGTCAACTATTCCATACAATCCTTTCTATATTTGCATTAGAAATGGTTGACCAGGGGCGCCTGGGTGGCTCAGTGGGTTAAAGCCTCTGCCTTTGGCTCAGGTCATGATCCCAGGGTTCTGGGATCGAGCCCCGCATGGGGCTCTCTGCTCAGCAGGGAGCCTGCTTCCTCCTCTCTCTCTCTCTCTGCCTGCCTCTCTGCCTACCTGTGATCTCCATCTGTCAAATAAATAAATAAAATCTTTAATAAAAAAAAAAAAAAGAAATGGTTGACCAGTAGGAAATGAGAGCTGAAGACTAGAATCTCTATGAAAAAAAATAGATCTTAAAAGGAGAATTTCTGTGCATGTTTTTTTGTGGTTGACAGCAAGTCAGCTCCCATCTCTTAGGAAAAAAAAAAAAAAAGAATAAGAGAAATTAAAAATACCAGTGTTTTTCATCATGTGAAAAATGATCACCCAGATGCCACCAATGGGCAGACTTTGTTTTTGCTGTGGGTACAAGCACCCAATTTGATGATCTACATGACTGAGTCTCTTCATGTTATCTCCACACCTGTGGAATATTCACCAGGGTTCTATAGATACCACCATCCCAGTCTACTCACAACTAAACTCGTGTTTTCACTGCCTTGTGCACTCACTCATCCCATGCATTTCAACAACCTGGATGTCATCCTCTGGACTCTTCCTCTCTCCCTCTCACCTGCCAAGAGGCTTTGTCTAACCAGTAAAGTTCACTTCCACTGATTTGGCCTTCTTATTCTCTTCAACACGTTTCTTGTGGTGCTGCTGCTTCAGCTCCACTCCTCAGCCTTTCTTTCTCAATCTATTGCATCGGATTTCGAAGGCATCCCCTCTTCCATTGAATGACTTAAGGCCCTTCTTGAACAGCCTCACTAGTCTTACACGTATATTGCCCTTCCTTTCATTCTGCACTTTTGCCAGGTTTAGCCATATCCACAGGTCCCAAACCTCCCATATGATTTTGTATCCCATCCTCCCATATGATTTTGTATCCCATCCCTCTGCATGTTCTCTTTTTTCGTGAAGTGTTATTCCTACCTAATTTTATGTCAAACTCTAAGATTCAGCTCAAGCATCTTTTCCTGAAAAGCTATGGTGGTATCCCAAAAGAGCTGAGCATTCTCTTCTTTGTGCATCTTGTTAATTTAATTTGTACAGACCACACCGTTATATACTTATTGACTGTACTTCAGTCATTTGTGTGCCTGTATTTCCTTTTAGAATGTAGCTTCCTCAAAGGCAAGAAGTATGGTTTTTAATTTTTTTTTATTTTCAGCATCTGGCTCATTAGGTCACACGGTATACATTCCCAGTGAGTATTATTCAAATAAATGAAGGAATCTATGATCTGTTGAAATTCCTTCAAGTTACATTCTTATAAAAGTTGTGATTTTATACTTATGTTTGGTTTGATCCAAATGTCAAGGGCCAATTTGTTGCCCAGCCAGTGTTTTTGTCAACCTGCCTACAAGCCTGCTCTTTCTCTGTAATGCCTAAGGAGAAGGTAGAGAAGATGCAGTCACCCCGTGCAATAACAGTATGCCACCCACCGAGGTAAAGTGTCATGGGGAAGGGAATAGCTTTGGAGTGAAACTGACCTCAGTTTAAATTTCAGTTTGCCCATTTTTCCATGTGTGACTTTGAGCAAGTTTCACTGACTTTCCTGAGTCTCAAAGTTGTCCTCTGTAAACGGCAGTAATAATAACAGCTGCCTTCCAAAGTCACGGTGAAGATTAAATCGGTTAAAATGTGTAAAGCATTTAACCACAGTCCTTGTTGTGTAGTAAATTCTTGGTAAATGACAGTTGTTATCATTATCAGCACCTTTATTACATAATCTTCTGTAGAGGTTAGGCAGGGAGAAGTGTGGTACTTTCTTGTCATCAAGGGACTCCTTCTTCAAAGATAATTGTACTACCAGGGTGCTTATCCAAACGATAGAACACAGGAAATTATTTCACTAACTGTTTTCACAATTGTCCAAGGACGGGAGCTAACTGGCGCCATTCTTTGCCTAGGAGAGATATTAATTCATTATACAAAGTATGCCTTAGGGCATTAATTCTCTCCCTTTGAGAATGGCACAGTGACCCCCACATTCTGGCCTAAACTCAGTAGGCTAGGGGGATGGAAATGTATTTTTAGAATCAGTAATGAAGTTTATAAGACACTTAGGAACATATAAAATAGAAGTTTTCTTTATATAGACCCTTTTACCTGTTTCGTGTCTGTAAGGGAGAGGGGAAAATGTTGTGGTCAAAAGACTGAGGGGCTAGAAGTTAGAAGACTGATTCAACAGCTTACTCCAGGAAACAACGAAGGGTGGTTACCCACATAGGTGCTGAGAGCTTCTAACTTCTCTGTAATGAAGGTAAGACGATTCTGTTGACAGTACTAAGTTTTGAGTGTTTTAATTCACATCATATATTTGAAAGCGTTACACAATTTTTAAAGTACTGTAGGGTTCTGAGTTATTATGAAGATGATTATTCTGCTTTACTGCCATCCTGCTTCCTTTACCAGATGACACTAATCACCCCAGATGTCTAAGAGCAACTTGACTGTTTCAGAAATGAGGAAATGAGTGGCTTTAGTTAAAACTGCCCAACTTTTATCTGTTCTTTTCCTGTCTTTCCTTCTTGTGCTGCTGGGCTTCCCTTGGCCTTTTCATTGACTATGAAAGATGTATTCATGTGATACCAGTTCCTATTTCTAGCTGCTTTTCTGAAATTGTTAAAAATTCAAAGCATCTGTCCTTTCTGTCAGGTCACTTAACCAAGATCTCGGACTACAGGGAATAGCCCAGAGAGCCCAAATGAGTCTTTAATGTGCTGAATGGAGTTATCTTTTGATTCATCTTTGCAGGTTGGAAGCATGAGTGAATTTAGCTATTATTATATTTCTTTGGATGTCAGCCAGCTACTTCAAAAAATTAAGTCTGTATTTTCTACCAGATTTCCCTTCTGGACAGTTGTGTACTTTCTCTATTCAGAGTATGAAACACCAAGGTAGATTCCAGGCCAGCTATCTTAATGGAGAGCAAGTTAACAAATCATCAATCTTTCTCACTAACCCACTGCTGGAGGAAAAGTTACATTACCTCTAATAGCATTTCAAACCCTCTGATTTAAGACTAGAGTTAGATGTTACCTATATCCAGAAGTAATCTGGCTCTTTATTTCCAGCCAAATTATTCTATACTCACTAATTGTCCAACATGCTATGTTCTGCTCCTTCATTTTCGGTTATCTTGTCTCTCCTCTTGGTGCCCTCTACCTTTTCTCTCTCACTGTGCTAAGATGCAACAAAACAGAAATCATCAATTAAAACTCTGCCTCCTTAATGCTTCCTTGTCCTCTCCTGACCCCATTTGAGATCCTTTTTCTCTTTCCCCTGATGCTATTTAACATTCATATTACACATTTTAGGAATCATTGCTGAAAGTCTATCTGTATTTTATTTAGCAACTTCTAAAATAGCTTCATGAGTTCTTTTTCTCCAACCCAAATTGCAAGGACAACATCTTAAATATTCTTTATTGGTACAGAATTTTACCTGGACTTGTAATTATTATACAAGTTTATTATTATTACCATTTACTATGTATTATTAATATTATGATTAATAATACCTGTGGATTCACTGGTAATAACTGAGGGTCCAGTGGAAACTGTGGGTTGTCCCTGAACCCAGTTATATATGAGGGGGTGCAACTGGCCTTACTCTTACACTTAATGAAGAAATGCTCAGAAAACAATGTGATAGCATGGGTATGTTTAAATGTGTGAAAGCTGTGAATTTTAAAATTGTATGCATGTCAGCATGTTATGTTTTCATATTTTGACTCAACCACAAAGCTTTCTCTTAGTAGGGACTTCGGCTTATGAAACTGAAGCAGTCCTTACTGGCTCCCTCAGGAAAAAGCTGAACAAACAGATGGGCCTTCCTTGGAATGTCAACCAACAAGAGCCCTGCTTCTGCTGACAGAGGTTGTAAATTTTACTGGTGACCCCACTAGAACATAGGCTCCACTGCCCAGTTCCCCTGGGGAGCCGCAGCTAAAAATAACAAAGGCAGAGCCTATCTTTATTACACTGTTGCCTTTCTTTAAGAGGCCCAATAACCAGCAAGGCTAACACTATAAGTTGAGGTCTATTCTTCATGCCCCTAAAACTTTCTGCTCCCAACACAGCTGCAATGGTTACTGTCAAGATTTAATAATTTCAACTACATCAAACTAAAAAACCTCTGCATAGCAAAGGAAGCTATCACAAAATGAAAAGTCAACCTCTAGAATGGGAGAAAATGTTTGCAAATCACGTATCTAAAGGGTACTCACATCCCTAACATAGAAATATATCAAGAACTCATAGAACTCATACAACTCAATAGCAAACAAACAAAACAACAACAACAACAACAACAAAACAATTAAAAACTGGACAGAAGAACTGAATAGACATTCTTCTCAAAGAAGACATGTAAGTGACCAAGAAGTGTTATGATAAGGTCCTCACTGTCATTAATCAAATGCAAATGCAAATCAAAACCGAAATGAAATATCTCCTTATACCTGTTAGAGGGACTATCATCAGAAAAACAAGAGATAACTGCTGGGAAGGATGCGGAGCAAAGCGAACTCTTGTGCACTATTACTGGGTATATACATTGATGCAACCACTGTAGAAAACAGTATGGAGTTTCCTCAAAAAATTAAAAATAGAACTACTATAAGATCCAGCAATCCCACTTCTGGGTATTTATCCAAAGGAAATAAACCACTGTCTCAAGAAGATACATGTACCCAATGTTTGCTGCAGCATTATTTATAATAGCCAAGACATGGAAACAACCTAAATGTTCATCAACAGATAAATGTACAAATAAGATTTATATGTATACATATACACACACACACACATACACACACACACATATATATAATGGTATGTTATTTATATACACACACACACATACAGAAAATGGTATATTATTCAGTCGTTAAAAAAAACAAATCCTACCCCTGGGGGAAAAAAATATATTATATGTTTATAAAAAATAAAATTAAAAAAAAAAAGATTGGCATTCCTGAAAAAAAAAAAAAAGCAAATCCTGCTATTTGCAAAAATAAAAACAAGGATGGATCTTGAGGGCATTATGCTAAGTGAACTAAGTCAGGAAAAGACAAATAATGTAAGATCTCATTTATATGTGGGGTCTAGAAAAACAAAACTCATAGATAGAAAGGGTTGGTTGTTTCCAGAGGTAGCTGGGGGTGGGGGAAGAATGAGTAGAGGAGGTCCAAAGGTACAAACTTCTAGTTATAAAGTAAATAAGTCCTGGGATGTAATGTCCAGCATGCTGACCATAGTTAAGCATGGGGCACTGTGTATGGTGCATAAACGATGAATCTTGGAACACTGGGGAAAAAAATAGAATATTGTATTGTGTGTTTGCAAGTTGCTAAGAGAGTAAATCTTAAAAGTTCTCATCACAAGAGAAAAACATCAAAGCTACATGAGGTGATGGATATTAACCGAACTTACAGTGGTAGTCATTTTATAGTATATACATATATCAGATCATTGGACTAGTACAATGTTCTGTGTTAGTTATAGCTGCATGAAACTAGGGCAGGGGAATCTACCCAATACTTTAAATGTTGCTATTTGAAAAATGATCTTTTTAACTGATAAATTCTCTAAGGAAAACCTAGGAATTTTGAGTTACAAAATAATTTAAAAAAATATGATTTACAGACCTGTACCTCTGAAACAAATAATACATTATATGTTAATTTTTTAATAAAATAAAAATAAGCTTGAATAAAAAGTTTATAAAGCTTATTGATTCAGATTTTCCCTTGGGTTTGTAGGAGATGAAGACCTTCTCTAGTCTCACCTCTTGGATGATACTTCTTAGAGAAGAACCAATAAACTCCATGCTTGGGAGAGGATGAGCAGCCTGGCCAAATGCTTTTTTCATCCATTCCTAAACTTACAGGAAATTTTAAAATAACTTTTAAACTTTAATAAGTGTCAGACCTCCTTTGCATAGAATAATCTTATGCCATAACCTACTGTTTTTAGTATTGAATATTATTTATAGAAAAATGGATAATATAAAAGGATTAAAAATAACCTACATACCCCAAAATTGGGGAAATTGGGAATTAGTTATGGTATATCCAGACTGAAAAGAAAAAAAAAAATCTAACAATATCAGAGACGAAGTTGATGAATCCAGAAACCTTTCTTTGTTAACAAAGGATTCCGGAGTTTATTGAAGAATTTCTCTTTTCCTTTAAGCTGAATCCCATGAAACCCTGCAAATGTCCCTACAGCAGCAACCTCTGCTTTGCGCAAGAGATTTGGACTCTGGACAGTGATTTGTTAAAATGAATTCTGTAAAAAGCATTACTCTAATTCCTGAGTTGGTTTAAGAGATATCTTGGAATTTAAACATTTCTTTCTTTTTAAAAGATTATTATAATCATTAAGAATGAGCCAACTTGATTTCATAGTGAATTATCCATCTCTTGTCTTGTCTTTTTCTCCAGAGTCTTAATCATTTCTGTAAGAGAGAAATGAGCCAGGAACACCTTGTTAATGCCAAAATGGCTAGAATGTCCTGGCTTTGGGGGTATGCTGTATACTAGGATGCACCATATGACATTGCTAATATTTGACCATTTTTTTAATTTTCAATGATGGTAGTTTTATATGGTTCACACAAAGACATCTTTTCTCCCCATGTCCGGTGAGCATTATCTGGGCTTTCAGATATCGACAGAAGAAGCTCTTCCTCTGGCTTCTCCCCATTATTGTGCCAACAAGGAAGTTGAGAGGGTTAATGCTGGTTTGTCTCTCTCACTTAGCTTCGTGAATACAGAGTAATTGTGATAGTGTCTCCAGGGGGCTTTAGTTTATGGGCAAATGTGCCAATTTAGGATTTTTAATTGTCATATCTTTTCACTAGCTCATCATTTTGTTGTTGTTTCTTCTCACCCCTGCCCTTGCCAGTTAGTTCCCTTTCAGTTTATTGGCCTCTGTACTTTGAGAAGGCAATCAAAACCATGCTTTTAGGAAGACTCTAACAATCAGCATGTGGCTTCAGTCATTCCAAAGTTTCACTTGATAGAGTCATGAAGGATTTTCCTTTCAGACAAAGCTAATGGAAATAATGTGTGGCAGGAGTGTGCCAATCTGTTTTGTGAATGTCCAAAAATTCTTTTATTATTTAGTAACAAATGTGGTACACCTTTAATTCTGCACATAGGGTTCACTTCTCCTGGGGAAGTAGCCTCTTATTTATGGGTGTGTAGACCCTGGAGGGATTTTGGGAATAAGTGAAAATACTCAGAGGTTCTCAGCATTGGTGGAAGACTAGGGACAGTAATAACCTCCATGTCTGTCTTCTGTCACTCTGATCAATGCCCGTTCATTGCTTCCTGTGATTCTCTGCCTCTTGCAATAATAAAATACGAGATCAGGAAGTGTCCTTAAAAGTCACCTAAGACTACAGTTGTTGACATTTGCAAATCACATGAAAATAATGTGATTTTGGATTCTCTATAATAATGTGATATAATAATATGATTCTCTAAATAATGGAATAATGGATTCTCTGTCCAGGAAACTGAAATTATATAACCACTACATTTTGAGCTTTATCTTAGAAGTTTTAGGCAGCTCTTCCAGAACCTAGGGAGTCTGGTGAAGATTCCATGACTTGGGAGTCCTACCATCTTTTTTACATATAGGGAAACTGAGGGCCAAGATGACATAGTGACTTGCCCCAGAATATAAAACTTCCAGTCACAAATTAGAGAGTGACTAAAACTATGTTCTAGTATTTCCATTTCTAGTTCTCCTCTCTTTCTTTGAGATTATTTGCCTCATTGTCATTTGCTTTCTTACATGTGGAACCCTAAAACCAGGTTGTAGGAGGGGGTAGAAGAATTTGACAGAGGAGAGTTTTGTGGGATCCCCACTTCTAAACCATGCAACCAGGAAAGGCAGGAAAAGACTATACCAAAGGCATTAATAAACTTGGTCAGTTTGTTGAAAAAAATACTCCATTTTTTTAGACAAAATACCAAATCATTCATGTTTTTACTTTTTGGTTGGATCAGTTCATGCCCTACTGTAGTTTATTCTCTTTATTTCTGCATGTTCACCAGCCCTGAAATAGGTCTAATTCTTCTTGCTTTATTTTCTTCTGAAAGAAACAACCTAAAACAAAGGCTGTGCTTTAAGGAAATTATTGCATTGACAATGTCATTTTCTAAATGTCAGCTTTATCCCAGCACTGAACCAAGTTACCAGCTCTGCCTGGTTGGGTTTATAGACAGAAATGTCATAGATTTGGAATGTTTTTCAATGCATAGATCACTATGCACTAAATCCTCCTCTAACTGGCTTTGCTTTTCTGGTAATAAATGCTAAAGAAATGAAGAGGAAAGATGCAGGTATAACCATTTTTGGGCCAAAGTTTATGTTTTATCACATGCAAATTATTGTGGCCTTCCTATTTGGCATTCAACATGTCATCGGACGAAGATAAAACAGTCACTTTGTCATTTTTTTGTAGGAGGCCTTTGTTAGGAACCAGAAGCCTTTCATGGCTCTCCTAATTTTACAGTCACTTAGACTGTAAAATGGGGGGCAGGGGGGGCGGAATGTACTCCTGTCTGAGGAGTTTGAACAGAGGTCACCAAAGAGCCCCCTAAAGACAAACAAAACAAAAGAAAAACAAACTTCCAGGATATCCACACTGGGTAGGAGGATTCACACTGTTGATTATAACATGATGCTTCAAACCTTGTGTTTTTGCTTCATGCCTACAGTGAGATGCAGCTGACCACCACTGGCATTACTCCTTGTCAGGAGAGCCCATGCTCCTGGGCGGCATTTCCCAGATTTCAGGCTGTTATATATCACCTTCATTGTTTTTGTCAGAATAATTTTCTCTAAATTGACTTTGACTTTTCTTTTTTTAACTGGAGTGAATTTTTTTTTGGGGGGGTCATAAAGGGAAAATTAGGGGTATCTGGGTGGCTCACTCAGTTAAGCATGTGCCTTTGGTTCAGGTCATGATTTCAGGGTCCTGGGATCACCCCAGTCCAGTCAGGCCCCCTGCTCAGGGGCAGTCTGCTTCTCCCTCTGCCTCTTTCCCCTTCCACCACTACCCCCTCATCCTCACTCTCCCTCTCTCTCTCTCTCTCAAATAAATAAATAAAATCTTTAAAATAAATAAAGGGAAACTCTTAAGTGACTAAAAAAATATACACGTAACTATGAAAATAAAAATTGTCGTGTGCCTTTAAAATTGTTTTGCATTCAGAATATGTTTACCCTCCTTGGAGATGCCCTAGTCTTGGCGATTTTAGAAACTGAATTCCAGCTTATAGGTACTGGCTTGGGGGTGGAGTAAGGACACCAAACTCTAAGAATTTGCAAAGCGATGGAGTGGTTTTATTTCCAGGTGCAAATCAGGGACAGGATGACCAATAAATTTAGCCAGCTCACACAGCAAACTGATGTGGGCCTTGGCTGGCTCCACCCAGCATGTTCTCTCCTTCCCCACCTCTCCTGGTCTCCTGGCTAGGACCCCATCTGTGCCTTCGGCTTCAGCTGCGTGGTTTCCTTTTGGCCACCAGCACTCATAGTGTGGATTTCTGCTTTGGTCCCTGTTGTTTGCCCTTATTCTGCTGAAGGACCTGGGGCTTGGGCTGCCAATTTTATAGGGGAAGCCCTCCTCTTTTTATAGCTTCTTGCCTTGCAGGGCCTTGATTCCATTAAAATCCCAGGGGCTAAGCGCTAAGTGTTGCTTTTGCCTCCCCCTTCCTCAGCAGGAAGCGGGCGTGGCCTGGTCTCTGGCGGCAGGGACGCAGGGTTCCTTTACCTCTGTCACCACTTCCAGGATTCATTGTGGGCCCGAGTTAGACTGACCTACACAGGGCGTTCATGGTGGGGATTCTGATACCGAGGGGCGTTTGCTGTTTTCTGCACAGTCAGATTCGAGGAGCTGTATATGTTTGGAAGAGGAGCTTGGAAAAACAAAACCCAGAATGATCTGACTTTTCCTATGGATTTAGACTCCCCAGGTCTGTGCGCACGACTCTGGGCTTCTCATAAGCCTCAGTTCCCTTCCTGTAAGGGAACTGGGGGAGAAGAATGGAAACCCCAAGGCCTTGCTCTCCGATTCTTCAGTCCCCTCCTTCCCCTCTGCCGTGCGCTGCTGAGACCTGCATCTGCCTGGTTCTGGCAAGGGAGACTCCTGGTGTCAGGCTGGGCCTGGGACAGGTCCAAAGCCTTTGTCCTGCTGCCTGAGGTCTTCTCTGAGAAGGAAGCTGGACTGACCGAGAGCTGGTCTTACCTCTTGTGCTGAGACCTGAAGTCAGGGCAGCCTCTGGAGTCCAAGGCCTGGGTAAGGGGGTGTGTACAGCTCAGGGGTTGCCCCACATGCCTGCTGAAAAGGGTGACTCCTTTAACTGAGGATAGAATGAAGGGAAACAGGCTGAAGTTCTGCTGTGCTGTGTGGCCTTAGATACAACCCTTAGCGTCTCTGAGCTTTCTCAGCTATAAAATCTATGTGCGGAAGAGACACAGCAACGTCTAGACTAGGGAGTTCGGTAGGTGTCTTCCAGTATCAACATTCTTTGCTTCTAAAGAGCAAAGAATCTGAGTCTAAAGACTACGCATTTAAAAAATGATTTTATGTGTCACAAACCCTCAATTCAACACTCATTCCATAGTCTCCCCACTATTAGCAAAGTCTCTGTTTTATCGAGAAAATAGACATGTATTGGAATGAAGTTTCTCCATGATATTCTGAAGCAAGAAATGTCATACTGCGCTTATTTTTTTTTTTTTTAAGAGAAAATTAAGTTCAAAATTCTCTCTCAAGAGTGGCAGTGCTTAGTAGCATTCATTACTGGAGCCCATTCTCTCCTGTCAGGCATCCCAGGAGAATTGCTAAGTCCAAAAAAATTTGAGGAGAGACATTCTTTCTCCAGTCTATCATGGTCATGGCCTAGTTGTTTATTATCTGGGCCAGAACGGTCCATTCTATGGCGGGAGTCTCTAATCCCCAAACTCACCCACCCCAATTCACCCCTGGCCCAACTCAGCTCCAGTGGCGCAGGCCTCATGACTGGGGAGCTCAGGAGACCTTACAACCATATGTTACCTCTTCAGAGGTACTGCCGTGCTTCAGGGAAGGGCCTGGACTTCAGACACTTGCACAACTTGCAGCCCCCAAGCCCCTTCCTCTATTCCAAAAAAGTCACCTCCACGGTCTTGTCACTCACCCTCTTCAACCTCAGTGCCACCTCTACTTCCACTCCCTTCGGTAGGAACACAGTCACATGGAAGTTTAATGACCGTTTGTAGAATCCCAATTAAATAACAACTTCAAAGGAAAGCCTGTGAAGGAGCTGCCATCCTGGTATCCCAGAAACTTGCTTTCTGCCCCAGAAGCACAAGTCATTCTGGCCCTTCCAGGCAAGACCAGGAAAACACAACACAAAGGCTGACTCGTTCATTCATTGGAGACTACTAGAGTAATAGGAGTAATGTAAAAAAAATTCTCAATAAGTCATCCTGCTACAGGGGCAACTGAGCATAAGCTCCTTTGATTCCTTGCCTCCTGCATACCTACAAATTGAAATGTACCCACTCCCCTCATTATCCTTCTCCAGTCTGAGAAGATGTGGTACCCCTCTTTGGTTCTGGGCCCACCCATCTTCCTTGCCAACATCAGGCTCCACAACCATGTTCCCTCTTGAAACTTCATTCTTTCCTCTTGCAAGAGTGTGCTCCTTCCAGAATATAAGCTTATTTGGCTCCCTCCTATTCATTGGAAAAGAACTCTACCTTTGGCCTCCTGTCCCTCTGGCAAATGCCCCATATCCTCTTTCCTGTTATCAAAACTTCTTAAAGGAGTAACCCGTACACAACGTGACCGCTTCATGGGCCACGTGTTCCCTCTGCACCTCCTGCTACTTCTCCTGTTCAGGCTGTGTTTTTGTAACCACAAAATCCGATGGCCAATTTTTTTTCTTTGTGTTTCTATATCTTTGGGGGGCATTTGGCAATGTTGATTATAGGCACCATTGTCCCCGAAAGTGATACACTTTCCCAGTTTGTCTCATTTGCGTCTTTCCCTTCTCAACCCTGGGCTCCTCGCTCTGTCCACCATTTCCACACTAGTGGTCCCAGGTGTCTGTTTTCAGCTCACAGCTCTTCTCACTATTGACTCCCTTGTTGGTGAATTTATCCATTCTCGGGAGTTCAACTGCCATCTGTATGCTAATGACTCTCTGATTTAATCTCCAACTCAATTTTCCTCCCGCAAGCTTCAGACTCACCAACTCCATTATCTTTCAGGCACCTTCACTTGGGTACCCTTTGGATATTTCAGATTTGATTTCACAAAAACTAAGTAGCACTTCCCTCTAACTTCGGCTTTTATTTACTGTTTCACCTCTCTTTACCCTCTTTAAAATGTGGGCACCAGGGTGGCTCAGTCAGTCAAGCATCTGCCTTCGGCTCAGGTCATGATCTCAGGGTCTTGGGATCCAGCGCTGTGTCAGGTTCCCCATTCATCGGGGAATCTGCTTGTCCCTCTACTCCCCCTCCCTGCTCCTTTGCAGGCTCTCTCTCTCTCTCAAGTAAATAAATAAATACTTTTTTAAAAAATGTGAGCCTTCACTTTTCTCTCTTTCTCACCCTCTTCATCCAACTGAGCATTACATGCTCATGGTTTCCTCTCCTCTGGATTTCTCAGATCCAGCCTCTCCCTGCCACTCTTACTAACACTGCTATCCTATGTCAAATGTACTTTCTCTTGTGTGGACAGTACAATAGCCTCCTATCTCGTCTCCTGGTTTCTAGCCTTGTTGTCCTCCATTCAGCTCTTTACAGAGCTACCCAAATGATCCATTTAAAACATAAATCTGACCTGCCTCTCACTGCTAAGCCATTCCATGGCTTCCTGGATTCTGTATGAGGAAGTACAACTTCCTTTCCTGGCATGCACCACCCTCTGTGGCCCTCTCTTGCCTACTTCTCAGGCCTTGGCTCCTACCACTCAGAATCCAGCAATATTCAACTAACAATAGTTCTCTTCACGCATCCAATTCTACTGCCCTCCCCCTTTTTTTTGCTTCTGCTTTAAAAAATTAAATGTTTTACTTTAGAGTATTAGGTTGATCTTACAAAGGAAGCTTCAAGTTCATTTTATACTCTATATTAGAGCTTTTGAACTTCGGGAAGGAGGAAAGAAGAGAAAAGGCCAAGGTTATATACCTATTTCAGTGTCTTTCTCTCCTACAAGGCCAAAAAGGGTACTGGACCTGAGATATTTGTGTGCCCTGTTTGATTTAAAGCTCTTAATAAGTATGTCAAACATTTTAGGTTTTCACTCCAGGGAGTTCTTCTAAACCCCAGAGAATCTATCTGTTATGAAGAGTGCACTGCCCTCTAGAGGTGGCTTCCAGGGAAGGAACATAACAAATCCAAACTATGAAAGCATTCTGCAGTTTCTCATGTAAAGCAGATTTTTGTAATAAATAATAGATTTTTACTATTATAAAAAATTATAGATTTTTTACTATTAAAAAAAATAATAGATTTTTTACTATTACTGCCATTTGTCCGAAATGTGCTTTTTCAGATCACTAATTCTGATTCGTATGTTTTCAGTCAACTTCAATATAGTGTTTGGGGAGAAAATACACGATGCACCTCAAAGAGCACTTGATTTGGAATTAAGGGACTCAAGTTTTAGTCCTGCTTTTCCCGTTAACGTTTGCAAACTTAGATCTCTCGTCCGTTAATCAAGGTGTGCACGATCCCATCCACAGATGGGAATTATCAGAAAGTATATTTTAGGAATAATTGGAGCAGAAGTATCGGGAAGTATTAATCATAGACTAAATCTATACAAGGCACTAGGCTCAGAGCTGTTTTGCAGAAGTTTTCTGTTTACATTTAGATCTTTAGAAAGTTAAGTGAAAGGTATTTGAAAAGAAATTTGGAAAGCATTTGGGGTTTCAATTTAAATGGAAGAGATTAACACTGATACCATGAAAACCTGAAAATGAAACTGAGCTAAAAGTAAAACTTACTCTGGGGTTTCCAAGAGTCTATTCCAGTATGAAAGCAGAAATGAATCATACACACACTTTAATTTTCCATAAAGCTCTGGTATAAACCCCTTTTAGCCTGATTTCCCCTCCCCTATTTTCAACAAAGAGAAGAAAAAGAAAGTCTTTAATTTAATGATAACAGCCAGCTATGATCTGTGTATATCTACAGAATAATGATTGACAATAGGTAAAATTGTATGTATTATCTTACAACGGCAGATGGTTGCTTAGAATTTCTTAGTACGTTAAAGAAAGGGAAAAATAATTAGGACACCATTTGTGTTCATAGCGACCCTGGGAGGAAGATGCCACAGAGCCTGAAACACACTAGCTGAGAGACAAGAGGTCTGCATTCCTGTGAGTCTTTCCATACTTGGAGGAACCTGGGGACACCAGGTGATCTCCTGTTGTGCAGGAAACCACATCTGTATCCTATGCTTATAGGGCTGCTTCCATGAAGTAGATTGTTAATGCCTTCTTTGGCATCCATCTCCTTAGATGACAGATCCTGCCAAATTCAGAGCTGTCCTGCTGTGTTAGGACACCAAAACCTGAATAGACAGAATCTTTTTCAGTTACTGATCTATCTTGGACCCAATTTATGACATCAAGTCGATCACTTTATCTCTCTCTTCATCAGGTTACTGTCTCTAACTTTACGAAGTCCTGTGGGCATTATCAGAGGGACATACCAAAGAGACTATCCCAAACATTTTGAACACATACAAGACATTATTACCTGAAATTCTTTCTTACGATTGCATAGCTAAGGAACCCTTTAAAAATGTGTGTGGGTAGGTGGGTGGGTGGGGGTTGGTCTCAGCCTAGTCTTCTCGTAATTTCTTGCTGGAGGCACAGTCTTACAATGAGGAATGAAGGGAGTGAACAGAATTTACTAATAATGTCTACTAGTGTTCATATTTTTATTCCTGGGAATTGTGGCCCAACAGTTGTTAGACCACAATCATTAAGAAATTATCATCAGGGCACCTGGGTGACTGTGTTGATCGAGCAACCCACTCTTGATTTTGGCTCAGGTCATGATCTCAGGGTCCTGGGATCAAGCCCTGCAATGGACTCCGTGCTCAGCAAGATGTTTGCTTGAAGAGTTTCTCTCTTCCTCTCCCTTTACTGAACCCTTTACTGAAAATTTTATATTTTAAAATATAAAATTATATTTTAATTAAAGTATAAATATTTTATATTTATATATAATATATAAATATATGTATTTATATACTATATATAAATACATATAGTTATATATAAAAATATTTATTTATCAATAAATAAATCTTAGAAAATAAATACATAAATTCTCAGCATCACCTTCCAAGTGTTAGGCTGAAAACACCAAGAAAGTAATGAATGAATAAATAAATAAATAAATAACAATAGAAAACAAGGACCTGGTTATATCCTGCTCTCATAATATCTCAAAAGCATCTCAAATTTGCTTTCAAGTATTGTTAAGGCCAGAATCTTTGCTTGCTGCTATGGGATTCTCTGATTTGTGACTTAATGCCATATGCCACCTCATGCTACTTTGTCTGCCCTCTTTAGGGTTTGCTTTCACTTATTATTCTTTATCCCTCTTCCCCCTTCCTTTATAATCTTATAATAATCAGTTATATATAACCGATATATATATATAACCTATTGCTATAGGTTATATATAACCTATATAACCCTATAACTAACTGCATAGTTAATAGAACTTTAAATTCCCCCGCGTGTGGTCACAATGCAAGTAACTCACGAGACTTAACGGTGTATTTGGATAATGAAAAGTACTGAACGCCGAGTGGGAGGTGGGGGGCAAAGTTGTTCGTATCACTTCTCCCTCAAAGAAAACTGCTCTGAGATTCGGTCAAAAGAGACTGAATTCTCAGTCTGTAGAAATGTGATTTGCTCAATGGTCTTGCCTGCTCTTTCCGTGGTATATCCTGTTGCTCTTCCTAGAGGAGAGCCCTGGGGAGGAGGGTGCATTAGGAGCAGCAGCTGCCCTGCCCAGAGGCCAGGGTAATTGGAAATGCAGCAGAACATCCTGTTCCTGGGAGACCTTCTGCCTACTTGTTTGTGCCCTAGAGATTTGGCTCCCGGCATCCTCGCCCAGACCTTTGGACTTTGGCAAGGCCCGTTCTTTGTTTCTGTCTTCATCTCTGTGCTCTTCTGGCTCCTCACGAGGTTTCGTTTTGTGTGTGTTGTGGCAGTGAAGGCTGCTCGGGCAGCCTGGCCAACGCGCTTGCCCGTGGACACTCGGTAAATGGCATAAGCAGCAACAGAAGATTAGCAAGCACTTAACTTGGAAACACAAACTGACTTAAGCAAGAATATTACAAAACGTCTTTCCTAATTCTTGCCAAAACAATGAGGACCAGGTCTCTGGCTTGCACGGTGATTATTAAAGTTTTTGACTCCTGCCAGATACCACTGCTAAATACTTTTAGTTGTACATCTTGATTGGAATAGTATATGTGGGAAGAGCACGAGCAGAAGCTTTGGAACACAGACCGCCAAGTGAATATGGGAACACATTATCCTAGGGAAGTCCTGCAAGCATCTTGGTGGTGCCTCGGTGTCTGTGTCTATAAAATGGAACCAAAATATGAAAACAGCATAACAAACCTTCCTCTTTGGGGTTTTGGGAAGGATACCAGCTAGTCCTCATGCAGTATCTCACGTCTCCTAATTATTGGTTGTAACATTGCGTACTACAGATGGGAGAGGGAAGAGTGGAATGACAAAATAAAAATCACACAGTGACCTGGGAAAAATCCCAAAGTAGAGAGAAATCCAGATTTCAGGAAACATAGTCCCATCTGGGCAAAGCCCCAGAGTTTAAGTGACGAGAGCACTTGAAATAGAACCTGAAGCCACAGGCACGTAGACGAGTTGCACAGCTATCCTTGTTAAACAATGCAGATGGAGTCACACTATTCTCTGTCTTTGGAGAAGAGCAGAGGTGGGTCCTGCGATTGACTTGCAGGTGCAGTGAGCACGGGACCCTCTGGGAAGTCTCCCCAGGTTCTTGATGGAGACAGGTAAGGAGGCCGTAGGCAGAAAGGGACAAAATGCCTCCAGTTCTGTGCAGTGGGATCCTATCATCAACCCCTAGCCACTAAAAGTGTTGTCCAAACGCATAGCCTTTTAACTGGGAAAGCATCACAGAGAGACTTTATGGCCATTTTTATGGAACAGGAAAAGATGACTGGGCAAGACTTTTAAGCAGTGCAAAGAAAAAGAAGGAAATTCAGGCAAGGTACAGTCTTTGCTATTTGCCTCAAGGTTTTATTTCGCAACACATAATGGCAACAATTAAATGAGGACACAATATTATCTCATTTGTGCTGTTTACTTCCAGGATGTGGAACATTTTCTGCACGAGCCCACCTTTATCTCTAGGAGCTTCTGGCAAACAGTTCTGTTTCAGCTCAGGCCTTTTTGTAGAAGGACTTGATGCTAAAAGCGGCTGGCTGCGGCCCTCAGCTCCCCCTGGTGGTTAACACGTTTTTCATCTTTGTCCTGAGTTTGCTCTAGTCTGGTTCAATTTTTGTTTCTGTTAATTTTTAATGAGCTCGTAACTCAATGATACTGGCTCTGAGTCTCTGGGAGCATGGATTGTTAGTAAGGATTGAATCAGCTTGTTGGCTCTTAATAGGCTCTGAAATCCAGTAACATTCTCGGTGTGTTTATTTACTTGGGTAGTTACTGGATCCCAGTAGGAGAAAGAACTGAAGAGACGAATCCAGTCAAAGCCTCTCTAGTTGCCCAGAGAGCTCTAGTCGCACCACCTCTGCCCTCACTGAAGCATCACCCCTCCAGGGAGGATGTTCCCAGCCCCTTCTATTACTGCTTACCCCGGTTTATGAGAACTTCCACATCTTCCAAACCAGTAAGCATTTAAGATTTGCTTCCAACTGTATTAAATATGTTGCTATGATGATCTCCTAATTAGAAATTAAATTACTTTATAGCTGTAACTGTAGATGCTAAACCTATGCAGAACGATAATGGAACTTAACTGAGTAGTGAGTAATTTGACCCCGAAAGTTACCATTGTCACATATGCCAAGGGAAGTACTAGTGAGTATATTTAAGATACATTTAAATGAAAAACAAGGGGTGCCTGGGTGGCTCAGTCAGTCAGGCATTGGACTCTTGGTTTCCACTCATATCGTGATCTCAGGGTCATGAGATCGAGCCCCCTGTTGTTGGCTCTATGCTCATCGGGGAGTCTGCTTGAGATTCTTTCCTCCTCGTTCTCCCTCCTCCCTGCCCCTCTCCTGATTCAACACGGACATGCGTGTGCTCCTTGTCTCTCACTCTCTCTCTCTCTAATAAATAAATAAAATCTATTAAAAAATTAAAAAACAAAACAAAACAAAAACAGAAATAGTACACTAGAGAAATCCTGACTGTAGGACTAATAAAGCCATATTTTCGACTCGGATGCTTACAAGATTATATACAGAAGGATAATTTGTGCACAGCATGTAAATAATCATGATTCTCAGTGGGGATTATTTGTATTTTAATTGCTACTGGTAATGGAGAAAGTTGTGTCTTCTTATTTGTCCTCTTGTCATTAGAAAGAGTAGTTTACCATAAACTTAATTCAAGTTTTTAATCTTAAAAATGGTATTCTAAAATCTTGGTCACAATCTCCTATTCGCCCTCTAGCTCTGTTTTATTTTTATTTTGTTATTGTTGTTTTAAATCAACTGTTCTAACTCACTGAGTAGGGCACAAAGATGTTTGTATGTGGTTTCCTGAAAGCCATCCTGAAGGTTGAATTAGGAATAGAAATCATCTCTCTGAAGAGAGGAGCTGAATTTGAAGTCTCATTAGTTTAAGTGCGAGAGTAACAACCCACAGCCATCCTTAATACAGTGGTTCCTTTTTGCACACTATATCCTCAAATCATCTCTACTATAATTTTCTTAGTTTTTTTTTTTTAATGGAACACTTTTCACTGAAATAAACTTTCTTTAAATGAAACTTTTAGATGATGGTTTCAGTTAGGAAACCAGTATCCCCTGCCACAATAGGTGATAACCACAAAAGGAATTAATGGTGAAAATAAGAAAGCATTATTGAAATCTAGCTAAAAGCTGGAGTTCACCAAGGCATTGAGCCTAAGGCTGTCTCTCTCTTTTGTTTTCATTCTCTCTCTCTCTCTCTCTCTCTCTCTCTCTCCTTCTTTTTTGGTCAAGTGTTAAAGATGTGTTGAAGACACCAAATGGATACTTTCTCTAGACACATAGGAGTGAAGGGAAATTGAAAAGGGAGGAAATTTCTCACAACGTGATTTAGTGAGACTAAAACCGTACCCCAACTCCACATTATCTTCACCTTAGTAAAGAGGAAACAGGTTTGCCTCAGGAAAACCACCTCACCTCTCCTAAGTTTAACAGCTGGGGGTGATAGTGGATGACCCTCCAAGTGAAGCCATGTTGGACCTGGGGCTCTTTTTCTCCAAGATTCTTCTTCCTCTTGGGAATTCTCACAATCTGCTGCTGCTGCCCCCCACCATGCCTCAGGTGACCCCCCGGGGGCATTCTGCTTCAAGCATGAACACAGGCTTCCCTCCTTATTTCTTCTGAGGATACCTGGGGAAAGACTAGATGTTTAAATAAGACTTTTTTTTTTTTTTGACAGAGAGAGAGAGATCACAAGTAAGCAGAGAGGCAGGCAGAGGGAGAGGGGGAAGCAGGCTCCCCGCAGAGCAGAAAGCCCCAGCGGGGCTTGATCCCTGGACCCTGAGATCATGTCCTGAGCCGAAGGCAGAGGCTTAACCCACTGAGCCACCCACATGCCCCTAAGTAAGACTTTTTAAACAAATGAACTAGCAAAAAGGAAATACAGAGAATGACTTTATCTTCCTTTTTATAGTTGCTTTGGAGTTTCCCAGAGGCAGTGGTTCTCAGACTTCAGCTTACATGGAAATCACCTGGAAGGCTTATTAAAACACCATGTGCTAGACCCCTTCCCAGAATTCAACAGGCCTGGGTTGGGGCTGAGAATCTACATTTCAAAACAAGCTCCCAGAAGAGGTTGGGGCTGCTGGTCTGGGAATCACACTGGGAGAACCACTGTCCTGAGGAGACCTGTTGCTGCCTGGCATCTCCTGCCTGCCTCCTTCGAAGCAGGCCCGTATCTGAGGTATGTGGAGAGACTCTTTAAGGGCCGGATCCTAATTCTAAAATGGAAAGGCATAGGGCATCATAAATAAGAGTTTGAATTCACTCTCTCAAGTAAGCAGAGATCAGCTCTTTCCTCATACTACCCACATGTCTCACTCTCACTGGAGTCACCCAAACACATTTTCTCAATTCTAAGGAATTTTACATCACTGCAATTGGCCTATGTTCTACAGTTATTGTTGGTCCCGTCACAGGTGCCCGAGTGTGCAGGAACCCAGTCCTGGTTATTCAAGTTATTGTTGCTTCATGAGTTAGGTGCATTTTGGGTACCACATGAATGGACTTCAGTGTCCTCTAAATTGTCTTTAAAATTATAATATTGTGATTAAGCATTGAAACAAAAAGTTATTGTGGATGAAGAAAGGCGTGGGAGTAGGACAATGGGGCTTACATTTGGTATTGAAGCAAATATTTTCTGCCTAGAATGATCGCAATTCCATATTTTTAAGATAAGCTACGATAAAAGTTTTATTTTTAAATAACAACACTTACAACACACGCATACATAGTTTGTAGTTATTTAAATGGTGTAATGGTGAAAAACATTAATCTCACCTTAAAAATAAGGCATGTTAGATTTTAAAAATTCCTTTAGGTGATACATGAGCAAAAAACTGTGAAAACCTCAGCTCTAGACTGCAGTTTTCCAAATGACCCTCACAGTACTGGCACCTGGCCAAAATAAATTCTTTAGCTGTCCATGGAAAAATGAGAAAGTAAGGACAACTTATTCATTTTTTAAAAATGGAGCTAAATGTTTTCAGTTTAAAGTTCTGCCTGGTATTCTGAAATAAGTTCTTTTCTACATTTTTGGAGGCGAGGAAGTTAAAATATCCTTTAATTTCAAAATTATGGTGTTAATACTCAACAGGCTTTTTTTTTTTTTCCTTTTCCGCATTTCCTTTTAAAGCAACAACTGCATGCATTATGCATCTACACAAGGAAGCTGCCCATAAATAGATGAAGCCGGGTTTCTTCTTGTTCCTGAGATACACACAAAAGTGTGGCCTATAACTTGTTAAGCATTGCAGTTTTTTGTTTTGTTTTGTTTTTTTTAAAGGGCGAAAAGATACTTGTAAAGGTCACAGTCCAGGGATACCGGTCTACCAAAAGATGAGGTGTTTGTATATGTGTATATATATATATATATATATATATATACACATATATATATATACACACTTTATTTATTTATTTGACAGAGAAAGCCCAAGCAGAGGGAGAAGCAGACTCCCCACTGAGCGAGGGAGCCTGATATGGGGCTTGATTCCAGGACCCTGGGACCATGACCTGAGCTGAAGACAGACCTTACCAACTGTGCCACCCAGGAGCCCCTAAGCATTGCAGTTGAAAGCAGAAGAAATTCCAAAATCCCTGAGAATATACAAAATGAATTCCAAAGCCACAAGACTATCATTTTAGGCAATGCAGTAGTTTAATCGGCATTATTTTTTTTCTTAGCGGTTCAGAAAACAGTAGTGTGAAGTACAAAAGATGTTGCTTTAGGTATGATTCAACATTCATCTGAGCACCTAGATGCACCAGTCTTCAATATATCCGTGCTGAGGGTGTTGGACTGAAACTCCTACTTGTCTGTGATTTTGAACATTTATCTTTGTGGCCTTAATGGAACAAATAGCCCTGTGTGGTCAGGGGGATAACTGTAAGGCAGACTAGGGGTATTGGGAGTTGGGGCAAGGGACAATATTAAGGAAGAGTACCACAAGCTCTAAAGCAGCAGGAGGGTTTATATCCCCGGTTTCTGAAGGCAGGCAGTTACTCAGGAGGGCAGCAGGTGTTGGGATGAGGAAGGAATAAGGGATATTCTTGTAGATCCTGGCATGTAGTCAGTACTTCACTATTTTGACGACTGGATAAGCAAATGAGGCATTTGAAAATTTTTCCCATGATGATTTTTTTCTTCTCACAAACCGTTGTGTTTTTTTTTTTATATTAGTCTCCTCACTCCTCCAAAGCTAAATAAGGTATCAGTCAAACAGTGTGAGAAATAAATCATATATTATCCATGAAAGCGAGCCGTGGCTGATATGTGACGAAAAGAATTCAGATTTGAATGAGCAAAAACCCGGTAGCGGGCAGGGTAAATATTCTAACAATTGGAGTGTGACTTACTGAGAAATGCATCATAGTCTACTTTTCCTTTATGTCCTCATTTCTTTTTGTTTGGTTTTGTGGGGAGATGCTGGATTAGTTTGCTTCTGCTGACTGTGTCCTTCCTGGAAGAAAGAACAAGTGACTAGTACCTAGCATCGCCTCTCTGCGGACGGCAGATAGGCTGACATGACTGGAGGGCAGCTAGTGTATGTTTTCTGTGGCAAGCACGATTTCCCAGGCTGAATTATATTTGAAATTTGTTTGTCTTGGTTCCTTCATTATTACACAAAGCAAGTTAAAAAAATGGATCAAGTGTTCAAGCACTGAATCACATGATTTAATGTCTTACAGACACAAGAGGTCAGCATTTCAACACAGACGAGTCTGTGGAAGCCTTGCATTTCTTGTTCAATTCTGCGGCTCTACGGTTGGCTTGATGTGCTTGTGTGTATGAAGGTAGATAGGGAAATGAAACTCATTTGGTATTTTGCACATTGCTTTCTTTTCCAGTGGAGAATGTTGATGAGTCTCTCGTAGATGCAATCGATCTGCTATTGCCTTGGGAATGATACCTAACAGTGAATTTTCCCAGCCTCACAGGTCCCTGGGTCTTCAGCAATCTTCAGTGAATTACTGATGAGCATAAATTTTCCTCTCCCCTAAAGAGATTCTTAACTCAAAGAGTCCTTAATCTATGCTTGCTTAATAATTATACATTTATTCCTAAACTGTACTAATTTACTGATGCCAGTTTTCCAGGGAAAGGGACCCTGGAAAGGGGCCAGTGAGATTATGTGTTGATTCTGGGCTTATTGAATAGGGCTTCTGACTTAGTATTGGGTTCCATGATCTTGCTTTGTCTTTGATCGAACATTTCACTTGCCATTCGTAACTCAGTGCAAGTGCATGGTACAATATCTCTTGGGATATGTTATATTTTTTCTCACAGTTAAAAAAATGCACAGCAAAACTCACTCCTTTTGGTGAAAAGTTCTTTGAGTTTTGACAAATGAAGGGAGTTATACAAAACCACCATAATGAGGGTAAAATTCTATCACCCCAAAGTCTTCTTTGCCACTGCACCTTTGTAGTTCCCTATCCAAACCCTAGACAATTACTGATCTGTTGACTGTCCCCATAGTTTTGCCTCTTCTAGAACATTATATAAATTGCATTAAATTGTCTGTAATCTTTGAGTCTAGATTCTTTCACTTAGCATGATGCATTTGAAATTTGTCCATGCTATTTGGTTGTTTTCATAGCAGGCTAGTATTCCATCATGCGAAGGTACTAGTCTGTTGATCCACTCACCAGTTGATGGACATTTGGGTTGTTTCTAGGTTTGCATGGTGATGAATAAATCTACTATTAACATTTACATACAGGTTTTTCTGTGAGCCTAAGTTTTCATTTCTCTTGGGTGGAAAGGTGATTTAAAATATTCTTTATATTCAGAAGTATGATGTTAATACATAACAAGATTTTCTCCCCCTGCCTTTCCTTTTAAAGCAACAGCTATGTGCTTTACAGGCCAGCACAAGGAAGTGGATGAAGCTGAATTTCATTTTGTTGCTGAGATAGTCACAAAGTGTGGCCCATATCTTCTTGCAAGGCAGCTGAAAGCACCTAGGAATGGAGTTGCTAGGTCAAGGGTACTCTATATTTGCAATTGCTTTATCATTTTCTTCAAAACTCTCCAAACTCTCATGAAACTTGAATACATGTATAGAATCTAGATTACTGCACTCAGAATGTTTGTGCACTTATAGAGCTCAGGCCAAAACAGTAATAATATTTTGAAGCCAGAAGAGATCTTCTATGACATTTAGACCTTATTTTATAAATAAGCAACTTGAGGCAAAAAGAAAGGAAGGGTTTTGCTCAAGGCAAACAGTCACAAGTCGATCTCGGGTTTTCTGCAATTGTTTTCAGGACTGTCCACTCTAATTTTCTTGCCATTTTGGTAAAGAATGATATTGGCTTCCAAATAGAGGTAACAAGAATAATTATTAATCAAAAGTATGTGCTTTTATAATGCTTTTAATGTATTAAAAGTATTTTTATTTTGCCGTAAGCCATCCCTCCCTAGTCTTTTCCATCTCTGTTAAGATCACCACCATCCAACCCAGTTATCGCTGATGCTCAGAACTTAGAAAGTTCCCTGTCACAGAGCAGACTTTACATAAATAATTGTTCAGAGGAGGAGTATGTGAACAAATATATGCAATTGAATGTCTAAAATCTGGTGTAATTCACACTTCTTTCATATCATAGGTTGAAAGGCATTCACATGAAGGGTTGGTCTCAAACATTTGTCATGAAAAACATTAGATGCCTTTTGGTGTGCTTATTTTTAAAGTGATTTGAAGTAATTGACTATGTTTCATAATGCAACATGAAAGATTATTTTTTTAATTTTGTAAACAGTCGTTTATTTCTGAAGCTTGGAATTAGTTTTATTGGTGGCTGGTAATACTCAGAATTCTGTTCACTACTATGCATTTTGTTAGGCTATATCAAATGTCTGTTTACATTTTATTTAGTTTTTTTTTTAAAGATTTTATTTATTTATTTGACAGACAGAGATCACAAGTAGGCAGAGAGGCAGGCAGAGACAGAGAGAGGAGGAAGCAGGCTCCCCGCTGAGCAGAGAGCCCAATGCAGGGCTCGATCCCAGGATGCTGGGATCATGACCTGAGCCGAAGGCAGAGGCTTTAACCCACTGAGCCACCTAGGCGCCCCTGTCTGTCTACATTTTAAATAACAGTTTGAGACAAAATGGTTTTAACATGGAATTACTTTTTATAAGGAACACCTACCAAACAAGTATTAAGTTTTTGCCTGAGTGTGGTATTTCTGTTAATTGATGTATAATTAACATAGTGTTGTATTAGTTTCAGGTGTGCAATATAATGATAATGATTCATTCTATACATTACTCAGTGCTCACCATGATAAGTGTAGTCACCATCTGTCACTAAATCTTATTACCTTATATCACCATTATATGCTTATTGACTATATTCCCTACTCTCTACTTTTGATCTCTGTGACTTATCTTGTAACCAGAATTTTGTACTTCTTAATGGCTTTCATCTGTTTCTTTAGCATAATTTATCATTCATTTTACCATTTATTCCCTTTCTTCAGGAACTATTTACAAAGTTCTTATCACATGGCAGACACTGTGCTAACACTGAGGTTAACAATCTGAACAGGAGAGTTATCTTTTCTGCCCTCAGGGAGTTGACAGTTTGGCAAGATAGTCTGACAGAACAGTGACACCTGGCCCTTGTCACGTTGGTATGATAAGTAAGGAGAGTGTGTAGCAGGGGGCTCAACTTAGTCTGGGATGGAATCAGTGAAGCCTACTGAGGGAGGTCACGTCTGAGGAAGATCTAAGAGAAGGATAGCAATGAGCAGAGCAAGAGTAAGGGGATGCACAGTCCAGGCAGAGGGAACAGTGTATATGAGGTAGGAAAGAATGTGGTACACTAAAAACAAAGAACCAAAAAGAAAGGAAAAAAAAAACAAAAACCCTTAGACAAAGTTCTCTGCAGTTGGATCAGGGTGAGTGAGGGAAAGAAAACTGTGATATGAATCCAGAAAAGCAGGTGGGGCCAGATCATGGGTGCTTCAAAGGTCAGAGTAAGGATTTTTTACTTAATTCCAACAGCAATTGGAAGCAAGTTAAGTGTTTAAATAGGAAAATGACACAAATTATATTTTTACTTTTAAAATAAAACTTTGGCTTTTGTGAAAAGATTGATTGGAAGAGGTAAGGAATGTACAAGTGGAGACCAGTTGGGAGATTTATGCAGAATCTATTATAGCATCATAAATTTTTCCAAAATTAGCTTCCAATAAACACTTACTGTCGCTTAGTTCATGTCAGTCAGGAGTCCATGCCCAGCTAATTTGGGTGCCCCTACCTCACAAGCCAGCTCTCAAGGTGTCAGCCAGGGCTGCTGTCACATTTGAAACTCAGTGTGGGAGTTGACACACCTGTGTTCATTAATGTGGCTGTTGGTAGGCTTCATTTCCTCATGGACTACTTGGACTGATGACTTCAGTTCCTTGCTGGTGGTTTCCTTCAGTTCCTTGTCTTTTGGATCTCTCTATAGGCAGCTCACAACATGGCACCTGGCTTCCTTCAGAGCAAAGGAGAGAGTGAGAGAGAACAAGATGAAAGAGTTCTTTGTAACCATTTAAGAAGGGACATCCCAATCATTGGCCCATGTATTCTATTTTTTTTTAAGATTTTTATTTATTTATTTGAAAGAGAGAAAGTGAGAGAGAGCATGAGAGGGGAGAAAGTCAAAGGGGAAAGCTGACTCCTTGGGGGCTGGGAGCCCAATGCGGGACTTGATCCGGGAACTCCGGGATCATGACCTGAGCCAAAGGCAGTTGCTTAACCAACTGAGCCACCCAGGCAACCTCCATGTATTCTATTTTTATTAGAAGTGAAAGGAGAAAGGATGACATAATGGTGTGAATACCAGAAAGTGAGGATCATTGGGAATGATTTTGGAGGCTGCTGCCACATAGGGTGTTGTAGGGGTCTCACTGAGAAATGACATAGTTTGAACTTGGCAAGAGCAGCAATGTCAAAGAGGACAGTGGGCCCAGGAACCAGATTTAGAATGAATAGTGGAGGCAGGGAGAAAATAAAGGCAAAAAAATAATAATAACGGTAGGAAAAAGGAAATAAGATGATGTATGGGGAGGCCATGGAGTTAGGGAGGATTTTTTTAGTTGTTTAAATTTATAGAGAGAGCACCTAACTTAGTGCTGTAGGAAAGAGGGGAAGGTGTGGAGAAGAAGAGGGAAGGTGAGAAGAGGGAGGCTGTGCATGATTTCTGAGAAGTAGTATCTAGAGGAAAGCAATCGAAGCCTAGGTGGAAGGATGGGTTTTGATGGTAAGAGACCAATCGCTGCACTGAAATAGGGAGGAGGAGAAAGGGATGGTTTAGGGATTTGGTGGTGGGAAGTTGAGGTTTTATATAGTTCCAATATGATGACTTACTTTCCCTGAGTAGGAGTGAAGGTCATTTGTTAAGAGTTAATGAGTTCGAGAAAGTAAGAGGTTTAAGAATGATGGACAGTGTCTGGAAGAAAGTTCAGTTCGTGTACAGAAGGTGGGTGAATGACAACAGCCATGAGAGGGATAGAGAGTGGCAAGGCTAGGTATTAAACATGGGGCTCAGCAGGTCCAAGGTCTGCAGAGGGTAGGAAATATTTGTCTGAAACATGGACCTGTTTCCCAGCTAAGGTACTTGGCAAATTAGGAAATATGCAAATTCTGTTAGAAAGGGCTATAAAGGAATTTAGGTTCAGCTATGAGCAGAAAGTAGAGCAAAGACAAAATTGAGAATGTAGAAGTGTTTATCAAAGAAATAGGGTTTCTGGAGAGTAAAATGAGGAGCTTGAGAGCAAGCATTGAAACAGGGATTAGGTCAGAGAGGAGAAAACCCAGAGCATTACTCAAACAAACAAAAATACTCTGTTCTGATTTCTTTTTCTGGTCTTCTTTATCTCTCTCTCTTTTTTAAAAACCAATAAAGACACCATTCTTTTCTATTCATTATTACAAACTGTTCCTTACCCAAGGCAAGCCAATTGGGGTGGATTGCAAAATTGAATTAAAATAAAGCCTAACTGGAATTAACATTTATTGGCTACACAGGTCTAAACTGAGGTGTTATTTTTAAAGATACATTTATGTTTGAGAATTAATATAGCTCACCATTTTGCTGTGATTTTTACTGAATATAATCATCTCCTTTCTCTCTCTCTTCAACCTCACCCTGACATGGTTGAATTTTTTGCTGTAATTTTTGAGTGATCTACATTTATTTGTAAATGCAGCATATATAACTGTTCATCAAAACTTAGCTAAAGATATTTTTGCCTTCCATTTCTATTAGAAGGTCTACTGCTACCATGAGTCTTTCAAAGATCACTTGGGTCACAGAGACACAGAAACTTAAAGAGAAGAGTAGATATGCCCATATCTTTCAAGATAAGGGCATATGTGCAGGTGAGAAATCTCATCATTATTAATTGCATACTTCATTAAACCTGAGAGGGTGGATTGAACAATAAAGACAGTAGGTTGGCTTTAAGGAGCTGAAGGAAGACAGTGACTGTCACCATTGGGACTGGAATTTCGTGAGACAACTCCCACTGCCGCCTGAAAGGTGGAGTAGAAAGGGACAGATTGGAGGTGAAGGGAAAGTAGGAAGCTGCTCTAATAGTCTAGGTGAACTGTAGCAGGAGTCTAATCTACGCATGTGACCAGGAATACAAAAATGGCAAAAGAAAAAATTCCTGTTTCTCTTCTAGTTTCAACACTTCTGACACCAAATATATGGGGTTTTTCTCCCCCACACCAACCAACTTTTCAATTTTCTGGATATGAGTTAAATGTCCTACAATTCACTTATGACACTAATGACCCGGAGTTAGCACAGATCCCACAGTTTAAGTGCTAAGTCCCATAAGACTGTCCCTTGTTCAACCTTAGATGTTAGTCTCAAGTCCAGATTGTCACCTGTGCTTCTGACTGACCAGTTATAATTAGAGGTTCCTGTAACTCCCCAAATTATCAAACTCAGGTTTGATAATTTGCAAGAACAGCTCACAGAACTCATGAAAATGATTTATTTTCTTAGATTATCGGTTTATTATAAAAGGATACAACTCAAGAACAGTTAGGTGGAAGAGATGCACTGGGCAAGGTATGAAAGAAGGAGTGTGGAGCCTCCCTGCCTTCCTAAAACGTCCAAGCATTCACCAACCCAGAAGCTCTCTAAATCCCTTTGGCTAGTTTTTTATTGAGGCTTCATTTCATAGACATGATCGATTAAATTATTGGCCATTGGAGATGAAATTTTTCACCCTTCTTACTCAAGAAATTCCAAGGGTTTCAGAAGCTTTATGCTAGAAACTGAGCACAGAGATCAAAATATGTATTTGTTATATCATAGTTTCAGTGATAGGGATGGATAAACTGAGGATATACAACCCACACTTGATTGGCAGCTGACTAAACTGCCTGACTGGCCATATGATGCTGGAAAGGTCATGATTCCTGACCTTATATTTTTTCACTACTCCAATTTCAACTTCATCCTCCCCATCTGCCCCCAGATAGCTTTCTGAGCCACGTAGAATTTGTGTGAAGAAGGAACCCCTTGTCTTCCGACATCCATATTATTAGGGAGGAGGGATGGGAAACAATTGCATAATTACTGTTACACAATCATGATGGGAACTGATTCTTCCAGCCTGAAATTGGCTCTTGGTTTCCCTGGGTGACATTTTCAGACCTTCATTATAAGTGAAGAACCTTGGTAACCATGTCACACGTTTTCCTGTGATCTAAACACATTCATTTAATGAGCTGATGACCTTTATTTATCTCCAAAATGTGACTCCATTAGGCTGTTAACCAAATATACAGAGTGAAGTTGAGACAATGACTTGGAACTCTGAATCTTAGGATAGTGATGTTTTTCTAAACAGCCTCTGACTAGAATGTTACAGAAATTGCCTCCATTATTAGGGATTTTGATATAAGAATGAATGCATTAGAACCCCTTGATTGAGTGTGTACAATAGACCGTATGACTGTTTACTGATAGTCCGTGCCCCATTTGCAAAATATTATCCTTCTCTGAACCTTTGAAGCGAGGTTTGGTCATAGGACTTGCTTTGGTCAAAGCCATGTACAGCAGTGACTGACCTATGCTTTCCAGGTGGAAGTTTAAGAACCTGTGCATTTTTGCAGCATTGCCTTTAGCCTGTCCTTTGGCAACTGACAATGCAGCCAGTGACTGCTTTCTCTTGTTGGGTCCCTGGATGAGGACAAAGTGATGTAGAGCCCTCAGCTGCCATGTGAGGGAAATGTATTACAGGCAAGATATAACCCTTTGTTGCTTTAAGCCACTGAGGTTGGGAGTTGTTACTACAACATAATGAACCTATCTTGACTGATAAATGGTATATATTTCTACTGCACATCTGTATTATATATCTGGAGTCATTTTTAAAAGAAAGAAACACTGGGGGGGAAGGTAGTGTGGGTGTAACAAGAAAAAATTGGTAGAAAATAGTCTTTAAATTGTCACTAGAAATAGGTGAAGATAACCCACTTGTTCTTTTATGTTTAACTACATCCTGCTATAAAAATGATCAAATATTTTGTTTTAAGTGCTTAGGGGTAGAGAAGGGGGAGGAGGAACTGGGATTTCAAAATAATAAATGTACAAAGAAATGGCAAGTTCTCCAGATTTTATAAAAGGATCAAAGCAGAGTGAATGAACGGAAATGCCTCTAACCACAGAGACCAAAACAACTGCTGGTTGAGTGTTTTGCTGACTCATCGTTTCAGATTGGCCTTTGCCTGTGTTGCCCACTCTGCTACTCAGATCTTAGAGGATCCTTTCCCCTCAGCTGGAATAGCGGGGGAGTCTATCAGACCCACCTATTGCCCATGGGCAAACTGTGATACTTGAAGACTGGTTGGAAATCAAGAAAGAAGTCCCCAAAGAACTTTTCTCTAAGGAGTTTAAGACTTTATTAGGTTGATATATGTTTTCTTGGTTAGAAAAGGTTTCTTTCGTATCTCTGGAGTGTTCTTCAAAGAGAACTGTGTCAATGTGGATTAAAAAGTCTGATAAGATACATGTGTATATTGCAATACCATCACCACCATAGGGTTAGCTAACTTCTCTCATGTCACATAATTATCAATTCATTTTTGTGTATGGCGTGAGAACAATGAAGATCCCGTTCTCTTAACAATTTTGAATTTTATAATGCAGTACTGTTCATTATAACGATCTATAAACGTAGCACGTCAACACCTTGCATTAAGCTTAAGCTTACACAATGTCATATGTCAATTACCTCATTTTTTACCCTTTCATTCATTTTTCTCTTTTGGATATGTAAAAATACACATAATTCAAAAGTCAAAATCATATAAGTAGGTAGACTGAGAGAAGTCTTCTTCCTATCCATACACCCCCACCTGCTTCCTACAAGTCCCACCTATAATTGTTGTCAGTGGGTTACAGATTTATCCCTTCTGCTTTTCTTTCAGCAAAAAAAGCAAATATATATACATATATATTTTATAAATATGCATATATATTTAAATTATTCCTTCTTTCTTTTTTTAAAGTTTTTATTTAAATTTCAGTCAGTTAACATACAGTGTACTATCAGTTTCAGATGTAGAATTTAGTTCTATCTCACTTTTTAAAAAAGTCTGAGGGAGAGGTTAAAATCTGGGCCTGATTTTAGTGTTACTTTGAAGAAAGTAAGCATGAGTTGCCTCATCTAACTCAAATGTATTTTTCTTTGTTTTGGGGTATGTGTATGTGTGTGCATGTAGAGGAGCTCCAAGGAATTATGCATAATGTCATTGACTAACAATGTCCAGTCAACTGTTTCCAGGGGTTGGTGAGGCTTATTTAATTGTATTACATGAGAAATATGGACTTCAAAGTTCATTGCAACAGCCGATCTGGTGCTTTTTCTCTAAGTAGGAAGTAATTGTTTTCTCCATCAAGGTTATAACATCCCTTTTTAGGCAATACCTAAAATCGAATTAATTCTGCCTGCAAGAACCAAAATCTAGGGAAGGAGTGCTTAGGTTCTCTGGGAAGAGATACAGTCTTGCCTAGCTATGGCCAGCATGTGCTGAAATACCAGAAAGATGCAACCACTTGAAAATACTTCTCTTCTCTTGGAGTGAGTGCATAAACAAAAACCAAGACTTAGTTCATCACTACCTGTAAAAGCAAGTAAAATGACTACAGTATTTAAAGGGGTAGGTAGGGAACTAAAGAAACCCACATTTTATCTGCAGCCTAGGTAGAACAGTCCTCTGGATGTGTGTGTGTAATCTGCCTACTAAGCAATTCCACACAGGTGTCTAACAGACATCCAAACTTAAATGGCCTGCCCACACTCTTGGTCTGCCCCTCCCTTCATCTGCCTTCCTGTAGTCTTCTCCATTTCCAGGAAATGGAGACTTCATTCTTCCAGCTCCTCTGGCAAAAAATTTGCTGTCAGGTTTGACTCTCCTTTTTATCTCACATTCTATATTCAAAGCATTGGTACATTTGGTCACCTTTATTTTAAATATGTATCCAGATTCTGACCATTTATACCATCTCCTAGTTCTCAGCCTGGTCAAAGCCATGAAGCCATCACCAGTCCCTTTCTGGACAAAGCAAGAGCCCCTACTCATCTCTTTCTAATCTTGTCCTTTTAGAGATACTTCTCCACAAAGCAGCCAATGGGATTTTTTTGATTTTTTTTTTTAATGAAGTATACATAATTTAAAGAGTCGAACAGTAGTCCCTTAACGCCACCACCCCCCGTTTACTTCCTCCCAGAGGCAGCCACTTTGAACTCTTCTGTCTGATTCTTTTAATAATGACCACATTTCACTAAATTAACAATGGCTATGTTTATATGAGGCAACAAATGCTGCCAGTTACACTGTGACCACTGTGGGTTAGACATACTCTAATTATGGGGATGTTGAAATGTGAAAAGATAATGTCTCTCAGAATTGAAGAAGAAATATGGTAATTTTATTTCTCTGAATAACCTACTCCTATGTAAATTCATATTTGTGTGTAAGTGTATACACATAGTGTATTTATATACACACACTATATTTCATATATATAATATATATACACTATATATACACTATATATATATAAAATACACTATATTTCATATATATATATATATATATATATATATATATATATATATATTTTGCTATGTTCCTGGAACTCTCAGTCCCTCTCTCAACAATCCCTGTTCTTGGATCCTCATGTTCGTTCCTGATTTTCTTCCTTGTGTAGCTCATTGTATTACTTTTCTGGGGATGTTTCAATGTAATGTTTTGAAAGCTTGCATGTCTAAAAATAATTTTATTCTCCGCTATATTTAATTACCTGGGTATGAAATTTCAAGCTAGAAAGAATTTCTCCTACTATTTAGAAACTATTGCTCCATTTTTTTTTCCCTCCAATATCCAGTATTGCTGATCGGTGAATTCTGATTTCTCCCTTTTTTGAAAGTGCTCCTTTCTTTGTGGCCAGGATTCTGAAACTTCACAGTGACTTGTCCATAATTCCTTGAGTTATTTAATTGATTTCATCTCCCCTCAATATCATCTTCTCTGTCTTTTTAGATTTTTATTATTTATTATTTAGAATATTGACCTTGTAGATTATTGTCCTTTTTTTACATATATATTTTATATATTTTTTTTCTGTTTCTGATTTCTCATCTTTGCTTACTTTTCTGTATTTTCTCTATCTTCTAATTTCCTAGAAGATTATCATTAACCTTCTTGCTGGATTATTTCCTTTTTTATAGCATATATTTTATTTCTTAAAATTGTCTTATCCAGTTGTGTTTTAAACAGTTACATATCTATTTCTTTTATCTCTGAGAACACTGAAATTTGTTGACATTTTTTTTCTCCTTGTGAAGACTTTGTTTCCTCTAAGTACTGTTTCTGCTGGTTGGTTTTTTTCTTCTAACCTTGAGATTAGTGGCTCCCCTCAAATATCTGTCAGTCCCAGATATCTTTTCATATTTAAGTGCTGGACACTGAAAACCTCTTTTGGAAGCTGTGGGACTGGGCCTCATTCTAATATAACCTGGCTGAGCCATTTCAATGAACACACAACATACATCTCTTTAGATATTTTCTTTTGGGGTAATCATATTCTTCATAGAAAGATCCCCTTTGAATCTCCTTTCTGAGGTCGAATTACACCACTGCCAAAAATCTGGGAGTAAGGGAAGATAGCTGAGAATCTTATCTACTTAACACTCAGTAGGTAAGTTTCACTCAAGTCCTCCTTCTTGCAGTTTGGTGCGCCTTCCCTCAAGTGACTCTGTCTCTTTGTCTTGCTTTATTTTCCTTCTTAGCACTCTTTACTGCGGGACCCATCTTATTTTCAGCTGTTAATTTGTTTATTCTTTGTCTTCTCCAGTTGGAATGTAGGGTCAATGAAAACATGGCTTTATCTCTTTTTGTTCACTCCCATATCTCCAATGTCTGAAAATACCTTGTACATTGAAGATGCTCCATAAGAAATTATGTGATAAGTTAGTTATGTGATTATGTGATAAGTTTAACTATGATAAGTTAAATCATAGAAAATGTCTGCTATCCAACTGTCTTTGACCTTTAAAATGCAAATTCATATAGTTCAAACTCTTTTTTTAAGATTTTATTGATTTATTTGACAGACAGAGATCACAAGCAGGCAGAGAGACAAGCAGAGAGAGAGAGGGGGAAGCAAGCTCCCCACTGAACAGAAAGTCCGATGTGGGGCTCGATCCCAGGACCCTGAGATCATGACCTGAGCCAAAGGCAGAGACCTAACCCACTGAGCCACCCAGGCGCCCCCATATAGTTCAAATTTAATAAAAGAGGAGCCAAACAGCTAGGGATTATCAACGTTTTCCTAATGATAGGGAAGTGATTATAGGAGGTATTAAATATCTTTTATAGTTTGTTGTATAAAAGTAATCTGATAGTGAGAAAACTCAAGACCAGAGAATTTAAATGACTTGCCCCAAAACACACAATGTGAGGCTGTGATAGAACCAGGACCGGAATCTTATGGATACCAGCACTATTCAAGGCTCTGAGGTTAAAGCTGTGACTAAAATAGACCTGGTCTCTGCTGGGTATTTCTGGAACAAGAGAGGGTGGAAACAAGAAAAGAAGGATAATAGGGCATTGAATGGAATTGTTTTTATTATCTTTCAGTTTTAGCTAAAGGCTCCAAACTGGAGACAATAGGCAATATGAACCTCCATAAACTAAAGAGAACAACGTGGAAGTACCAAATACCCCTCCAGGACCAGACCGGTTCTTCATCTCTCTCCCCTACAGCTGCCTCTAGCCTATGTATGCATAATACTGAAATTCACAGGGAGAGGGGTGCTGGTTCACTATAAGGTGTAGACCCAGGAATGGAGAGTACCATTGCTTTGTCTGTGCCATCTCCATATTTGTGCTGGGGTTTTGTGCTGGGGTATAGTAGGGAGTTTGGATTATAAGTGCCCACCCAGGCTGCTTCTACTACATGGTGCAACTCCATGCAACTTCTACTACATGGTGCAACTCCATGCAACTCCATGTGAAACTCCATCCAGACAGGTTTGTTGTGCTAAAATTATTAGCATATGAATGATAAACCTTCAAGCAAAATGACTAAAGGAAGCCTATATTCCTGTTTCTCCCTTAGAAGAGTGAGAAAGCTTGAAGCGTTAAACTACAGATTTACCTTCATGATGTAAATCAAATTGGAGGGCTCTCCACCCATGTAGGCCTAAAAGAAACAAAGTTGATGTTCATAATACACTGACTTACTCTTCCAATTCCTGGTATTTATCTTCGTATTTAAAGGAAATGTAAAACATTTATTGAGCAGATGGCAGTCTACCTAAAGGCCCATGAAATACACCTGTGTCTCCCAGGCTGCAGTTACAATGGAAACAGCTGTTGACCTGGACCATCATGTGTTAGTTTTCCATTAGCTCACAGTGTTCACCAGGCCATCTGTAGTTCAGAGCTAAGTAAATGGAGTCATTTTCCATGGTTGGCTCATTTCCATAGGTTGTTATGTAGAAAAGCTGATAAAGCATGATTGCTTCAAAAGGTAGAGGGGGGAAAACCCTCAGACATTCTGGTGAAGTTTCCAGGAAGGTCATCGTTAACAAGGCTGTTCGATAAAATCCCCACTGCCTGCAGATACTTGATTGATCCTTTGGGAGAGGGTAGGTCTACTTAGTTTGCTGTCAAATGTCAATGAGGTATGGGTCAGAGACTTAGCATGTTCACGTTTATTTTATTTCCTCATGGTACACTGTATCCTCTCTATCTTTTCTTTTTTTCTTCCAGAAACATTTTTGCCAGTGACATCCTGATGAAGTATTTTATAAGGTGACCAGATTCTCAGGTTCTCAGGGTGTGAAATAGCATGTCACTTCATCTTGAGGTCAGGAGGCTCTGTGACTCTTTCATCTGTTGAACTATACTTTTCAGGAAGGAAGGAACCATTTTGAGTAGTGGGTCTCTATTGTCTATCATAGCATCTATCTAGCATGTAGTAGGTGCTCAATAAATACCCTCTGGCTGAAATTATGAATGAATTTTATATATGCATTGTGAGGAATTTTAGTCATAAGTCTAAATGGTCAATATATATTAGTCTTTTTTTTTTTTTTTTTAGTTTCAGCGGTAGAATTTAGTGATTCATCAGTTGCATATAACACTCAGTGTTCATTACATCAAGTGCTCTCCTTAATGCCCATCACCCAACTACCCCATCCCCCCACCCTCCAGCAACCTGCAGTTTGTTCCCTAGGGTTCATCATCTCTTATGGTTTGCCTCCCTCTCATCCATATTCGTCTTTTAATAACACACTAGTTATATAGGTTAAAAATACAATTAAAATGAAGACAAGCAGAAACAAAATCCTTAAACCAACAGGATTTATAATTTAGATAGAGGTAAAAGGTACTTTATATTCTAATACTAAGGCATTATACCTAGCTGCCTTTGTTATCATGTATATAAATTCCTCTAACTCGCTTTCTGATTTTTCTTTCAAGAAATTGCCCTTGATTAGTTTCTTTTTTAATTTTAATTTCAATGCATACTAAACAAAGCACTTTCTGCATCATCCTCTTAGAAGATTAGCTCTTGGATGTCTGACAGATGTATACTCAACCCAGTGAAATAGAACTTCACTGGTTTCCTGACAGTCTATGTCTCTACCCAGTTTTGGTAACAAGAATGGAGTCACTATATGATGCTTCCTGTAAGCTCACAATTACTCTCAGTTCCCCCCATCTCTGAAAGCCCACTTTCAGCCCATCCTTCTCTTTGTTCTTTCTGATCTGTCTCCTAAGCTGAACGCAGCAGTTCTTTGCTTACTGGCTTTGGTTTTCCATTTTGAATTTATGTAGTGAAATGTCCAGGCTTAGCTAGAAAGGAAATAGTTTGCTAATTGGGGCATGAACCACTCTCCCCCTCCACCGCCTCTTTTGAGCTAGTCCTCTATTCTCTTTGCTTTCTGTCTCCTAAAAAAATCCTTAACATCTGCTTGAAATCAGGTATGTGTATCTTTCCACTGTAATACTTTGCATTTGACAGGCAGGATTGTCTTACAAGGAAAAGCTGAGCACTCTGACAGTTGATTACGTTACACGCCTTTTTAAAATTTTGCTCCTAAAAGAGGACTGGATGACAGTGATGATGACCTATGAAAAGCAATTAAAGCTTCAGGATCATTTCTACTTGTGAGCTGGAAATGAGATGGCAGAGAACACCGAGGAACTGTTTATAATGGGTAATATGCTCTTTAAGTAAGGCACAGGGTAGGACAGGAAATATCTCAGGTTCTGTAACAATGAGTTGTTTTTCTCTGCCAAAACAGGTAGACAAATGCAATAGAACTCCCTAACTTAATATTTTCTTTTTGTCCAAAAATATTCCACAGAGTATAGATATTTGTCTTTTTCAGGAACAGCAGGTTTTTCTCTTAGTAAGGTAGAGGGCTTTTAGAAAATTGTTTAATATACTTGAAGATTTGCATCCCTGTGGACATTTCCAAAGGGAATAAGAACAGCTACTCCTTTTGAAGACAGACTTGTGAGTAACTTCACATTTGAGAAAGGAATTATAATATTTGAAAACCTAACAGGAGCAAGTTTGTCATTTATGAGGCTGGTTATATTGGACATGGAACATGTGATTTCAGATTGGTGGAATGTGAATTGTTGGAGTCTTGTCATTCTTTGACTCACTGGAGGAAGTACCTTGAGAGATTATTTTCCTATTTTTGTGGGGGGAAGAAGCCTGAATATGAAATTTCAATCTGTCAGGATACCAGAAACCATAGGTCTTGCCCGCTATATTCTTAAATTGGTTGTTTTTGCTGAAAAGCATTGGATATTTTGCCTATTCTGAGTATGCGTAGTAGGATGTGCTGTTCAATTTAGCAAATGAAGTTGATATGAAACCTCAGTAAAACTTCAGTAAAAACACTAAGATGGGGCACCTCATGTAGAGAACCCATTATGTTCCACAAAATTGGATGCTTGCCAGCTATTCAAATATACTTGGTGGAAAAAAAGATGAGTTTCCATGGCACCAAAGCAATGTCTGCCTGAACCATATGTTTTCCAATCCAAATGCAGGATTTTTTGGATTCAGAATGTTCTCCCCCTATATTTATCTGATTTTTGCTGATATTACAAGTGAGAAAACAGAGGGAAATATTTAGTACCATGTAACACAGATCTATTTTCAGAAAACAAGCCAGTCCTTTAGAAAAGGGTGTTGTAGAAAAACTTCTATATACCTATGGATATGGACATTGAATCTATTCTGGAACTTTCGACATAGAGAAGGTATAATGGGGAAGCATTGTGGACTGAAAGAATTTCTGATTTGCCCTTTCCAAGTGAGGAGAGGTGGGAATGCTACACAATGAGAACACTGTCCAAGCCTTCTTTGTGACTCACCATATTATCTACTTCAATCTGAGTAATCCCTGTGTCAGTGAATACAATAGGCCCCTATAGCTGCTCAACATCTTTTGAAAACACTCTTAGGTCTTGATACCTTCCACATTTTGAGTCTTACCTTGTTAAGCTATGATGTAAAAGACTGCATCAGAATCCCTTGTTCCTTAAGGTACAAAGGCATATGACCTAGATTACCCCCACTTAGATGCAACCCAGACAAGATATGGATGAGGAAGGGAGCAGTGTTAAGATATGGTCACACAGAGATTCATCTCCTGGTAGAGGGCAAGAGCTTCTGGGTCTTCTGGGCTTAAGTGGTGGTGTGTCCAGCACCCAGTACCACATGTGCTCCATGCCTGGTGTTTTCACTTGGACAATTCCCCTACAGGTAATCGGCATGGCTCTTGTGTATTTTATCACTAGCTAATTAGCATTTTAAATATAGCTCTCTGGTGGTCCTTGAGATTCTGATGATCAATTCCTAATGTACATTGATATATCCTCTTTTGCTTAGATTAGTTAGAAATTATCCTGTGATTTGCAGTTAAAAACTCCTGACCAGAACAATGGAAACAAAACATGGTAATAGAGAAGTAATTTAACTTCAGCTGCAATAGATGGGCATTGGATATGGAAGATTTACAGGGTCCACAGAATAAAAGAATCTGATAGATTTCAAAGGTCTTCAAATTTGGAAGGTTTGTTTTGTTTTGTTTTGTTTTTGATAAAACATGGGATTCTCCCCCCTTCACTTTCTCCATAGTTATAAACAGAAAGGCAATGGGGAGAAATTCTTGAGTATCTTTAAGAGCTTGTAAAATAGCAAGAAGAAATTAAAAATTGTTCTCATATAATCATCTGGGGTAACTTATTTTTGGCTCCTTCTGCCCCCCCCCCCGAGATATAATAGCCATATAAAACTGTTTACATTTAAGGTATACAATATGATGGTTTGATAGATGTATACATTGTGAAACAATTATCACGATAGAGTTATTCAACACATCCATTGCCTCACATAGTTATCTTTATGTGTGTGCATGTGTGCATGTTCATGTGTTGAGAACTTCTAATACCTACTCTTAGCAGTTTTTAAGTATAAAAATACAGTATTATTTACTATAGTCATCATGTTGTACATTAGATTCCCAGAACTTATGGTCTTACAACTGGAAGTTTATACCTCTAAGACCACTTTAACCACCTCTTCTCACTGACTCCCTGCCTCTGACTTACTTCATTTAGCACAATGCCTCAAAGTTCATCCATATCCTCTCAAATGGCAGAATTTGCTGCTTGTTCCTTGCCTTGACATGTTTCTTATTTTCACTGAAAATTTCATGAGAATGACCTTTGTCATCCATATTACTACCAACATTCTCTAGAGGATTATTTACGTATCTGGAAAGATGATAGCTTTTCTTTCAGGTCTTCTCTTTCTGATATCTCACCAGGATCACTCTTAATGTCCATATTTCCATATGCACCTCAAAACTCTTCCAGGTTCTACCCAATACCCAGTTCCACAGCTACTTCTAGATTTTTAGGTCTTTGTTACAGTAGCATCCCTCCACCCCCACTTAATGGTAGCAATTCCTATCCTAGTCAGTTGGAGTTGCTATAGCAAAGAACCATAGACTGGGTGGCTCATGACATGAAAATTTATTTTTCACAATTCTTAAGAATGAAAGACTGAGCTGAGGGTGTCAATATGGTTGGGTGTAGTGAGAGCCCTCTTCTGGATTGCAGAATTCTCAGTGTATCCTTACATGGTGGAAAAGTGGGTTAGGGAGCTATCTGGGGTCTCTTTTATAAGGATACTAATCCCATTCATGAGGGGTCCACTCTCATGACCCTAATTACCTCTGAAAGCTCATGCCTCCTAATGCTATCACATTGGGGCTTAAGATTTCAGCATGTGAATTTTGGGGACACAGAAACATTCAGTCTATTGCACTATCATTGAAATAAAATATTCAGATGATAACCATAACTCCAAGTGTTAAGGCTTGTTTATATTGTTGATGGTGTGACATTGCTTAGATATGATGGTAATCAAAGAATGATCAAGGATCACAGTTTAGTACAGAGATGCCAGAAATCTTGTTGACATAAAATATTTGGCTACTTGGTCTTCCTAGGTATCCCAATCTGAAAGTGAAGTAGAATAATGGATTAAGGCCATATATTTGTGTAAAATGCAAACTGTGTTTGAATGCATCCACACCGTTAGAAATCAAGGAATAATTAAGAGGATAGATGATTTTAATGATAAAGACTTTTCTTCAGTCTCTGTGTTTTTAAAGGAGGGGACATTTATAATATTCCATGATTTTATATTTGTCAAGTGGACCTATTAAAATGTTAATATCAAAAAATGACAATTTCCTTCTTTTTTCCTGAATAATACTGGCTGAATATACATATATCATCTTTTCTTTAACCCTTCGTCTGTTAGTGGATACTTAGGTGGTTTCCATGCCTTGATTATTATAAATAATACTGCAGGGAACATGAGGGTACAGATATATCCTCAAGACAGTGATTTCATTTTGTTCAGATATATACCCAGAAGTGAAATTGATGGATTGTATGATAGTTCCATTTTTAATTTTTAATAGAAACTCCATACTATTTTCTGTAGTGGCTACACCAATTTACATTCCCATTAACAGTGTACAAGGATTCTTTTCTCCACATTTTCACTGACACTTGTCCTTTCTTGTCTTTTTGGTTAACACCCATTCTATCAGGTGTGGAGTGATATCTCATAGTGGTTTTAATTTCCATTTTGCAGATGGTCAGTGATGTTAAGCATCTTATCTTGTACCTGTTGGCCATTTATATGACTTCTTGGGGAAAATGTCTATTCAGTTCCTTTGTCCATTTTTCATTCTGATACTTGGTTCTTTGCTATTGAGTTGTATGAGTGTCTTATATATTTTGGATATTAACTCCTTAGAAGATATGTGATTTGTAAATACTTTCTGCCATTCTTTAGGTTGCCTTTCTATTTCATTGATCATTTATCTTGCTGTGCAAAAGCTTTTTAGTTTAATGTGGTCTGACTTGTTGATTTATACTTTTGTTGCTTGTGCTTTTGGTGTCCTATTCTAAAAATCATTGTCAAGACCAACGTCAGAAAGCTTTTTAATTAGTTTTTTTTCCAGGAGTTTTATGGTTTCAGATTTTAGATTTCAGTCTTTAATTCATTTCAAATTAATTTTTTGAGTGGTATAAGAGTTCAGTTTCATCCTTTTGCGTGTGAAAACCCAGTTTTCCCAAAAACGTTTATTGAAGAGACTGTGTTTTCCCTATTGAGTATTGGCCTCCAACAGGATAAGTTGACTGTATATTTGTGTGTTGATTTCTATTGGTCTGTATATCTGTTTTTATGCTAGTACTAATAGTGTTTTGATTACTGTGGCTTTGTAGTATAGTTTCAATCCAGGAAGTGTGATGCCTCTAGCTTTGTTTCTGCCAATATTTCAACAAAATCCTAGAAAACCAAACTCAACAATACATTAAAAAGATCACACACCAAGATCAAGTGAGATTTATCCCTGGGATGAAAGGATGGTTAAACATATGCAAATCAATAAATATTATATATCTCATTAATAGACTGAAAGATCAAAAGATCAAAATTATAGGATCTCAATAAATACAGGAAAAGCTTTTATCAAATTTCAACATCCTTTCATAAAAAAAAAACTCAACAAATTGAGAATAGGAGGACTGTACCTCAGTATAAGAAAGACCAACTGTAAAAAGCCCACAGTCCACAAAATACTCAATGGTGAAAAGTTGAAAGCTTTTCCTTTAAGATCGGGAACAAGACAAGGGTATCTGCTCTCACTACTTCTTTTCAGCATAGTATTGGAAATTCTAGGAGTCCTCTCAAAGTATAGTCCACAGACACCAGGCAGTCCTCAAACTCTTGACACGCTTTAAGGGTGTGTGCAAAGTCACAACTATTTTCTTAATAATCCTTACATTATTTGCCTTTTTCCACTTTGTTGACATTTGCTCTAATGGTCAACACAATAGCAAGATTCAAGGCAGTGGCCCAAACTGTACTAATAGTCATTGTATGCTTCACCATCACACATTCATAGTTTAAAAATAAAACAAAAATAAAAAAGACAATGGCACTCAAGAATACTCTGGTGGCTAAAATAGTGACCATTGAATTACATGCCTTTTCAATAATTCAGTTGGCAAAATGGGAAATCTATATAAAGCACTTTGCTGTATACCAAATTATCATGTTGTCACAAGGACAAATTTTGTACAGTTGTTTGAGATGCAAGTTAAACTACTTGGGGCTTGTTTTATTTTCATGGCATGCTATTTTTACTAAAAAAAAAAAAAAATGACCAACCGACAAAATGTGGTTACTCTGACCTGGTTATGAGGCAGAAATTTTCTTGCAAATGATTAAAGAGAGAGCCTGTTTTTTCAAAAATAACAATTAGTAGGATTTGTTGTTAATGATAAAATTTAAACTTTCAGAGGAAATTAAAATTTTAGGAAACTTATATCTACCATAATGTGCTTGACAAATTCTTAATGCTTAAAGACTTGTCTGAGACTGGTGATGACATTAACTAGTGCATTTTTAAAAAAGATTTTATTTATTTGACAGAGAGAGAGACAGCAAGAGAGGGAACACAAGCAGGGGGAGTGGGAGAGGGAAAAGTGAGCTTCCCCGCAAAGCGGGGAGCCCGATGTGGGACTCCATCTCAGGACCCTGGGATCATTAGCTGAGCCGAAGGCAGACGCTTAACGATTGAGCCCCTAAGATGCCCCTAGTGCACTTTAAAAAAATATATCATAGTGTGATGAAATGTGTCAACATTTAGAATATCTGCATTACTCATTGATTCAGTTTCCCAAATAACAATGCATCGTGTTATAGAATTATGCATGGGTAAAAATGTTATTCAAAGTTCAAGATAGACCATTAGATTTTAGTTTCAGAGAATGTAAAGGGGCGCCTGAGTGGTTCAGTCATTAAGCGTCTGCCTTTGGCTCAAGTCATGATCCCAGGGTCCTGGGATTGAGCCCCACATAGGGCTTCCTGCTCGGCGAGTGCTTCTCCCTATCCCACTCCCCCTGCTTGTGTTCTCTCTCTCACTGTGTCTCTCTCTGTTAAATAAATAAAATCTTATACAGAGAGAGAGAAAGAATGTAAAAGTTTATTGATATGATTTCAGAGACTTCATTATATCTCCTCTTTAGGAAACTACTTGTTGAGCCTTGTTGTAGTATCAAAAAGGAATATTTATGACTATACTCTCCTTTTTCAGTTATGTATATGCGAGGTTACATTTTCTTCATATATTTCAACCAAAATATCATTTTGTAGCAGATTGAATGCTGAAGTAGATAACATAGTCTAATTTTATTTTCTTAAACCAGACATTAAAAAGATTTGCAAAAATATAAAATAATCTCATTCTTGTAACTTTTTGTTTTGGAAATAGTTATTTTTCATAAAAATGTTATTTATATTAATTTGCAAAGGGTTTATTATTATAACTTAAAAATGAATAGATTTTCTCACTTTAATTTTCCAATAGATATAATGCATATCAACAAAAACTCTTTGGGATGCTTAATAATGAATGTATAGGGGACTTGATTTCAAAAAAACCTTAAGAATCACTACCCTAATAAATTCTTCCTGGGGAATTTTGCATATGAATACCATGAAGCCATACCAAGCAAGTTAATAAATTCAGCCGTGGATTAGGATGACCAGATTTCAACGTAAAATTGGGCATAATGACCAATAACAGTCACATAATAATTAGGAGAAATCAAAAAGAAAATCAAAGCTTTAAAAGTTTACTTAATACTTCGTTCATGTGCACAGATGACTCCAGGATTTGGTTACTGACCTGTGGCAGTGAATGGGCCTTGGTCTCCTAGGGAGGCTGTTTGCTTTGCCGTGTCACACGCACACTTTTTTGATCTCAGATAATACTCCTCATCTGTCTGACTCCCTTGTGTTTAATGCATCTGACATATGACTTGTTTCTTTGTCTACTTTTTATCACGTGATTGCATCAGGATTCTTTGAAATCAGTATGGGGAGTGATCAGCAGACTATAATTTGGATTTAAGTGCATTTCCTTATCAAAATAAGTGGAATTATCTGGCGTTCTTATGTCATCAGTCGAAGCACTGAATCTTAGACTATGTTTTATCCAACTTTACATTATAACATAGTTAAGTATTATTACCTAATGTAGAACATAAAAACAAAAGAAGTAAAGGTTGTACAAGATCTTGATAAGTAAACAGCTGGGTAAAAATAGAGAAAGGAAAGAAAGATATCTTCCTGCTGCTTTTCTGATGTCAGTGTTTGGCTTTGTGAGCTTTAAATTTCTCTTCTCATTTCCTTTTTCTCTGAGACTCTCTTTTCTCAGCTAGAGTTTAATATATCCGAAGGGTGCTACCAATATAGTAAAGTTACCTGTGCTCAAATTCATCTTCACCATTTACTTGGCCTTGATCAAGTAACTTTAGCTGTTTGTGCTCTATTTCCCTTTCTATAAAATGAGGATAATAAGTGGATCTATTTCATTGAATGAAGATTAAGTGAAACAATGCATGAATCATGCCCAGTGTTCTGCCTGCCACCTTTTGAGTCCTCCATGAATATCAGCTATGATTCTTCTCCACTTTTACTCCTTGCAGTTTCATTTCAACTGTGCATTAAATGAATGAGAAAATAAAGAACTCAATCACATCATTCAACAGTTGCATATTGAACTATTTTATACCAGGCATTGTGCTAGTAATGCTCGGGATACAAAGATGGATAAAAACATGTCCATGAGGGTGGAGGCTATGTCCTTGTAGTACATTACTCTATTTCTAGTCTTTCTCAGAGTGCCTGACATATGGTAGATGTTTAACAAGTATGTGCCAATAAGCAAACAACCAACCGTATGAAGTAAGTGTAATCACTCTCACCATTTTATGGGTGAATAAGCTGAGACTTGGAAAGGAAGAATCATCCAGTGTCACCCAGGTAGTAAGTCACAGAATCAGAACTGAAACCACCTCTGTTTGATTCACCTTGGAGCTAGTACCTATGCATCTCCAGGAAGGGAATGCTAGCGCTAGCTACTCATGCTGCTCAAGAAGTATGATTTAGTTCTTTGTTCCTAATTTTCAAGGCATACCATTGCCTGCAGTGCTTAATAAAATATTCCCTAAGTAAACCCAATGCTTAATAAAATATTCCCTAAGTATTTGAGTATCCATCTTCTTAAGGAGGTTGGAGCAGTTAACATGAGAGATGTTAGTGGAACTTACATTCCAACCAGAGGGACAGACACGAAAAAAATGAGATATGAGATCATCCTTGAGATGCATACTCTATAGGAGCGTATGTCAGAGGTTCTGACTTAACCTGGCATACTGGTCAGAAAGGCTTCCCCAATGAAGGGATTTTTAAATTGAGCTCTGAGGGGCACCTGGGTGGCTCAGTGGGTTAAAGCCTCTGCCTTCAGCTCAGGTCACGATCCCAGGGTCCTGGGATGGACACCTGCATCAGGCTCTCTGCTCAGTGGGGAGCCTGCTTCCTCCTCTCTCTCTGCCTGCCTCTCTGCCTACTTGTGATCTCTGTCAAATAAATAAAAATGTAAAAAAATAAAATAAATTGAGCTCCAAAAGGCAAGTAGAACAGAATTAACTAGAAAGGAAGTGGAGAAAGTTCATTTCTTGCAGAATAGTGTGTCCCCAAGACTTCTTTGGGGCATTACAGTTAAAGGAAAATGGCCAGTGTGTTATACCCAGAGAGTGAGTTAGGCAGTAAGATGACATGAAGCTATAGAGACAGGTTAGGTCTACAACTTCCAGGGCTTCAAAACCAAGTCAATGTTGGCCTTTTCCTAAGTGCAGTGGGTTTTAGAGAAGAGAGTAATGTGATAAGATGCACAATTTAGAAATATCACAGTATGAAAGGAGATCAGTGAGAACTTTGTTGAAAGAAGATGGTAATATGGACCAGGATAGTGGCATTGGAGATGGAGATAAGTGGGTAAAAATTGATTTTATAGACTTGGTGACTTAGATCTGAAAGGTGAACAGTAGGCAGATCCAGGTTTGATGAGACCCAAAGCTTATGGAATTAGGGAGCTCCTCTAGAAATGGACTTACTACATAAGGAAAAGTTTCTAGATAGCTGGGGAGATCCAGGACAACATATGAAGATGCAACAAGGTCTGGATGAAGAAAGAGAGGCTTCTTTGTCTGCATTCCTTTTTACAAAGGGAAAATACTTTGTCCAGAATCCTTCCCATCACTCTGAAATGTAGGAAAGTAGGTAGAAAAAATAGATAACTGCTTTCTAATTTGGAGACTCTCTGATTATGGCGGGTAGAAAACAATTTAGGTAAATTCATTATCTGCAAGTTAAGAAGGGCATCCATACCATGCACTATTAACAAGATATAATTATTGTCTAACAAGATACTTTTGAAATACTAATTTATGTTCAGACACAGAGATAAACTGAGCTGTCCTCAACAAAATTGGGGCAGTGGCCACTCTGTATTATGGACACAAATGACTGGTAGTTTCTCTCTTTTCCCCACATCTCTATAGCCGCCCCTCAAGAAGACGAGTTCCAGCTGTCCCTCAGTAACCAGTTGATGGGCTCTGACTCATTTCTTGCCAACAGTGGGCACCTGTTTTCTGTCAGTTGACTGGCACTGCAGCATTTTGCACTAAGAGGAGGAGAAGGCACGAGCTATGAGCTTTATTACAGAAATTATCAGGCACATGGGGATCATAAGCCTTACTTCTGATAGAACCTGGAATCAAACTGGGAAGTTATTAACTAAGCTAGAAGATAATGTCTACCCAAGTGAACTAACACTCGTCCTGGATGATGGTCTAGGAAAAAAATGATTCTGACTGGAGAAATGTATCCACATCTTGGAGAATTACAGTGGACTCTAGTATTTTAAAAAGACTTCTGAGAAATACAATGAATAAATGTGAAAATCTCAGTTTTTAATTCAGCATTTTACAAATGTACATGACCAGGAAATCCTTTTACTACACACACACACACACACACACACACACATTCTCTCTCTCTCTCTCTCTCCTCTCACTCCCATATACCTACACGCAGACCCCACTGATCAATATGCTGCAGAACATACTAACACACTTCAGGGAAACAAAGGGCAAATTAACATCAATGTAGGAAGGCCAAGGAATTGGAAGGCAAATAAAATGTCCCAACATAGTAGAAAACTCTGAGAGTTTGTGCCTAGACTGTAGTGTCCTAATTCTCAATATGGTTTAGCAGCTCTGGGTCTACACTACACATAAATTCATGAGGATGATTTTTTTTAAAGATTTTATTTATTTATTTGACAGAGATAACAAGCAGGCAGAAAGGCAGGCAGAGAGAGAGAGAGGAGGAAGCAGGCTCGCCGCTGAGCAGAGAGCCCGACGTGGGGCTCGATCCCAGGACCCTGAGATCATGATGTGAGCTGAAGGCAGAGGCTTTAACCCGCTGAGCCACCCAGGTGCCCTGAGGATGATTTTTGATTTAAAGGATGCTTGAGCTGTCAGGCTGGCCTGTTGTCCCCCTAAGAGAAGAAATTTGATTTATTCCAAGATAGGTCAAGGAGTGATGACTGACAAAGACAACACCCTGTACCACTTTCAGATTTATTGGGATTTCTAAAATTAGAGGTAAAGAAGCAATATCAAATCTATCTAGCTGTTTCTGGAAGCATGAAATTACCCGTTAAGGCATCAATTCAAACAATTTAGATATAAAGTTAAAAACACATTAGCATAGTGAAAAGATGGGGTCAGAGAGACTAGTTTTAAAATCCTGGCTTATCCATGTGACTTTGGGCAGATGATATAACCTTCCTGGATCTCAGTTTCTGTATCTGTAAAAGCACTTCACTTGCAGAATTATACAAACATTAGAAATAGTAGGTTTTATTCTTATGAATTAACTCATCCTTGTGAAAATATATAGTGTGTGTGTTTACTATATTGTAGTAATAATCCAATAAAAGTTATTTCTATTATTTCAGATAGCAGAAAAGAATTGATCATATAAGATACACAGAGCTCATTAGATTCTCATACTATAAATATCTTTTAAAATTATGTCACCTTTCTGTCTTGCTAATATAAGGTATACAACTGGGATTCTGGAATAACTGCCAAGTTAAAATCTCAACTCAACCACTGTGTATCTGTGTGACCTTGAACAAACCACATTACCTCTCACTCCCTCAACTTCCTTGTGTACAATGCAGGGACAATAACATTATTTGTCTCCTATTTGTTGTATAATCTTTAAGAAAATTCAGTTAGAAAATGTACTGTGCTGTGCATATAGTTAAAAACTCATTGCTTTTCATTGTTTTTAATACTAATGTTCAATGCTGGATAAAATGTTTATATTTGAAAACTGGTATTACAACTCATTACACAAAAGAAGATTGGACAGAAGACACAATTAAACAAATGATTTCCTTTTCTTGATACCTCCTTGCTCTTTACTTGTCATCTCTGGCTTTCCCTGGCCTAAGGTAACTGCTCTTTTAGTGCCAGCTGTCACTCTGAGCACTCCTTGTCATTGTAGTCTACTCCACATTGCCTACAATGCCAGTGTGAGAAGAAGGTTCACATCGGAATGACAGTTCTCCAGGCAACACCATCTTGACCAGTGAAAATTTATGGTATTCCTCTCTTTTTCATTGATTCCAATATTTTCTTCTGTATTGAATTTGTAGATAAGAGCTACAAATTCGAATCTGTTTGGCTCTAAAATCCATTTTCTTTTCATGACACCACAATAATAAGAGCAGCAGTTTCACTAATAGCAAAAACTAACATTTATTGAACTTTTACTAGGTCCAGGAGCTATGCTAAATTATTTATCTGCATTATCTTATTTAATCCTAATAGCAAACCTGAAGTGGTAGACTTCTTTGTTATAAATGAGGAAGTAAGGCCCAGAGAGATGTAACCTGCTCAAGGGCACAGAACTGGGAGACGAGAGAGCCCAGATTCAGATTCACTTGTGGCTGTCTCGAGAGCCCACACCTCTCACCACTTTGGTTGGTATTACAATTTCAGACTTTTGGGGGGCCCTTTAATGATTAGAATAATATCCTTTACAGCAACCAATTGATAAGCTTATAGGGCCTTGTGGTTTCTGTAACTAAAAAGAACATCATTAACAAAGTGGCAACAGGTTCAGGACCATTCATTCATGTTTAGTAGATGCTGGTAAGAAATGATCAGAGCCACGGAGTGAACGTTTAGATAAACAGGGTGAGCTCGATCTACCTGTGGGAGAGATAAGTATCTGTTGGAAAAGATAAGATCTCAACAGTGCATTTTCTTCATTCTGATTCTCTCTGATAAGCTAGCTAGAAATAGCCCATACATTTCTCTTTCACTTCTAGCCCCTTAAAAAATTTTGGTTCAAAATTTGTACTAACCAGGGCACCTGGGTGGCTCAGTGCGTTATACCGCTGCCTTCGGCTCAGGTCATGATTCCAGGGTCCTGGGATCGAGTCCTGCGTTGGGCTCTTGGCTCAGCAGGGAGCCTGCTTCCCTCTCACTCTCTCTCCCTGCCTCTTCGCCTACTTGTGATCTCTATCAAATAAATAAATAAAATCTTTCAAAAAAAATCACTACATCTTCCAAAACAAACTGGCACACTACTGTGGAGCACCCAAGTGACACCTGCTGTAAACTGGAAATTGTGCATGAAGTAGGGAAAGTGCTAGACCCTCTCCAAGAACAAGTTTCAGGGTGGGCCCTGGCGGTGTCTGGAAAAAAAGTGAATATGTGGGGCACCTGGGTGGCTCAGTTGTTAAGGTGTCTGCCTTTGGCTCAGATCATGATCCTAAAATCCTGAGATCAAGTCCCACATTGGGCTCCCTGTTCAGTGGGTAGCCTGCTTCTCCCTCTCCCTCTGTCCCCCTGCTCGTGCTCACTTTATCTAAAATAAATAAATAATTTTTTTTTTAAAGTGATGCTGCAACAAGTAACTGTACAGGATTTAAGGTAAAGCCCAAAGGCTACCTTGCTTACTTTAAAACATCACCTAGATTTCTAAATCCCTTGTCAACGGGTCTCCTAGGGACAGGGATGAAGGGATGGAAGGTAGAAGGGAATAATCACAACATCCCTCCAGGAATAAATCTGAGAAGGTTTCCCCTATACTCTTCAATGAACAAGCGCTCCTTTTGAGCTTGTGGCCCCCCTCTTCAGGTAAATATTCAATTAAGATACTTGCAGTATGGGCTTAGATGAAGGTACAGAGTGCATAGGTTTTGGAGGAGAGTGGAGGGGCTTTATGGAGTTCCAGGCTGCAGATTGTGTGGAAATAACACACCTGGTAGAGGCTCAGCATAGAAACCAGGAAAGTGGGAATGCCTGGCTGGCTCAGTCAGTGCGTCTGCCTTCAGCTCAGGTTGTGATCCCAGGGTCCTAGAATGGAGTCCTGCATCAGTCTCGTTGCTCAGTGGGGAGTCTGTTTCTCCCTCTCCCTTTGCCCCACCCCTCTGCTTGTACTCTGTCTCAATCTCTCATAAATAAATAAAATCTTAAAAAAAAAAGAAACCAGGAATGTGATTTCTGCTTCCCTCAGACATGCTATGACTAATAACTATAGTCAACTCCTTGTCATTAATTGATGTTAGAGTAATGCTTTCATAATATCTATATGTAGCAATATTCAGGTAATGCAGACTTTATAAATACACAGATTGCAATCCAAAAAGTAATGTAAAAATTACTTCATTTTTTTTTATGAGAGATCTTTGTTTCTATTAAGCATTGCCTTTCTTATAAGTAGTGTAAACTTGATCTGAGTCAATCAAGTTTTCTTTCCTTGCCCTGGGGTTGCATCTAACTTCTGAGAGAGGTTAATGGAAGTATCAAGACATTGGATGGGGTAGAAATGGGGGAGTAAGGAGAGCATAGGGTCTGTTCTGAATTATCTTCTACCAGTGATATTATCAGTTGAAACACCAGTTCTAGTCTTTGGGAAGTCCTGGGCTAGATCAGTGTCACTTAATGTGACTCTCAGGTATGTGTGAGTCACTTCTGCTCTCTACTGTTACCTCCTAAATAAATTACCCATACAAAAATCATTCATTATCTTAGCTCTGGTTTCAGGATGAGCTAAGCTAAGGCATAACTTTAAAAAAGACAATTTTAAAGTTTGGACAAGGTCTTTGTTTAGCTATGGGATCAACATTAAAAGGTGTATGATTTAATATTAGCTCTTTTTTGTGCGTGTGCTCTAGGCTCAGGAAGGCACAATTTGAAAGGGATGGATGGTATTGGTAGTATAATGTACAAATGGAACTTTTATTGTATAGTCAGTTTTGTTGGCACAGAAAGGCTGCATGACAAACTACCTCAAGACTCAGTTGCTTACAACAAGTATTTATTCTCATGCTCCTAAGTTGCCATGGTGACAAGTGCGACTTATTTAGGCAGCTGTGAGTTGGCTGGATTTGGTTCCATAATGTGAATCTGCTCCATATACATTTGTTCTGGAAACGGGCTGTAGGGACAGTAGTTCCCAGAGGCATTTACTCTTCTCATAGCACTGGAACACTGAAAAGCAAGAGCCAAGCCAAACTGTGCAGGCAAATTGAAGGTCTTTGCTTGCATCACATCCATTGGCTAAATTAATCACTGGGTCAAGCTCAACATAGATGGCCCAGGAAACTACACCCGGTCCACAGGGGTTGAGGGAGTGGAGAAAATAATCATCATCATCATGTGTATTAGTACTGTAGCCTTGCAAAATTAGGAGGTGGTTAGGAAAACATTATTCTTCTTCCTTATGGATTTGAAATTGTATTTAAGAATTAACATTTATCTTCATATGTATTTGGATTTGTACTTGCAGCCTGCATATGGCTAATCTAAAAAATTACCTCATGGGCATTCAAAGCAAAATAGAGAGCTATCTTCAGCTCTCCTAGTGGGTAGACTTTGAAGATGGCTGGATTTCAAGGACAAAAGCCAGATAGAAGTGTTCTTCTGGAATTCTTGAAAAAATTATTTTAGTTTGACTGAGTATTTATGATTCGGGAGAAAGGAATGGAGTCTGGGGAAAAACCAACCCCCTTGGGAGGAAGAGGTCAGGTTCTGAAGTAGTAGGGTGGTCATTCTAGCGATGGAGGTTTGAAGCAGAAGAGGGATGTGGACCTGAGGATGGGAGATCAAAGTTGGAAGTTGGAAGTTTCTGATGAAGTGGCCTCTGGGGATAGTCAAATGTTGAGCTACTATAGCTGGCCTATAAAGAAATCATTTTTTACAAACTATTGCAAGTCCTTTCACACATAATCAGTCCTTTAGTTTTTGTTCTTTTTTTCCTCAACACTTCAGTGAAGGCTCAGTCCTATAACTTTGGATGTTGTGAAAAAAGTAAAAGACTGAGCTATGAAGGAAAATGAAAATACTTATTAAGGTAAATTCTTAAATTGCCTTTGAGAAAGCCCATTTTTCTCAAAAGAAATTAGCATCTTAATATAAACCCTCAACTTTTCTTTTTTTACAGTTCATTTGGAAAACACAGTAAGAGAAGGGGATCTTGTTTTTGTTGGAAACATGAGCTTTTTTTCCTTTTTGACTTAGTGAGAAACCATTTATTCTTATGTATAAGCATATTTTACATATTCTGGTTAATACATCAAGTGTGTAATGTGGGAGTTCCCTTAAAAATGCTAAGACAACACATGTTAAATTCAACTACACATTGTATTAGGCTATTAGACAAATGTCACTTTTAATATCGCAACACATACATATTATACTTTTTTTTTCACTGACAGAGGAACATGCCTTTCAAAAATATTTTATTGGATGAAACTTTCTTATTCTCAGGAAATTTTTGGTTCTTTAATATAATTTATTATGCCTTTTAAAATTCTGATAAAAGCATTGGTACATTATAAATACCTGTAAAGAAAATAGAGTTTAAAATTCTGAGGGAATTATTATATAAGTTTCCTCTTTTACATTTTCACAAAAATCCACACAGGCACTGAGAAAGACTGACAAAAATATATTATGCCTGAACAATATACTCCAAGTTGGGAACATTCAAACATGACTTTATTTAAATATTAAAGCTTCTCTAGAGTGAAACTTTGGCTACAATCCAATGCGTTGGTTGGCATCTTAACCAGGAAAAGATACGTTAGAAGGATAAAAAAGAAAGCTTCATACAGTGAGCATGAGAGTAGGAAAGGGGAAAAGAAGAGTTTTTGTTTATTACCATTCATTGGCCTCTCTGGGCCTTAGCTTTGTTTTTTTAGTTGACAACTTAACTAATAACTCTCTGGTTCTTTCTGGCTTTAGTACTTCTTGATGTGCTGTAATTTTCAACACTCTGTCTCAAACAACATGTGAAACTTCTAAGGATAGAGTGATACTGCAGCTGTTTGAGAGAAACATCCTTGAAGCATCACGGGGATTGCTCTGCAGATACTCCTCTTGTGCACAAATACAAGTGGTAGACTAGGAGGTGAAGCTTGGTCTTACCCACCACACTTCAAACCATAGCAAGTGACAGACTCTAGTCTTCTTTTTCTGCTAGTTCATCTGTAGCATCCTGAAGTTCCAACTTTACGAAAGAATTACGAACAACAAATGCAGTGGGAAAATGCCAGCTTTGTAGGTGACAGGAGCCTTTGTGAGTGCCTAGAAATTGGGAAGCTAGGGGTTGGCAGCTCGTGAATTTGGTATAAACGGTATTCAGGGGAGGCGAGATGAAACAAATATATCAAACTGGATTTCAGAGGTACTTTTAGGGGTCTCAAATGCCATTTTTCCCCACCTATAATTTAACCGGATCATCATGGCAAGTTCTCATAGTTATTGATTATACAGATCTTACCTGAAAGAAGTAGATGATTTTTTTTTTTTTTTCTGAATGCATTTACACTTTGTATGTGTTGTTTCATGCAGCAGTGGGAAAAATGGAATGCTTGTTGGGTGCCGACCGGTAGAGTTGAGGTTGCTACAGTGAGCAACACGGAGTGGGGCACGTCGGGAACCTGGCACTCAAATCTAGCTGGGCAGCGGCTATGCAGCACTAGCCAACTGTTGCCAGGAGGGAAAATGGGTCTGAGAATCAAACTTTATGTGAAATTTCATATTTTTAGTAATCACATTTTGAAATCATTTGACATGCCAAACAAAATCTACCTGAGGGACAAATGGGACCTGTGGACTGGAGTTTGTGGCCTCTTGAGTTAAATCCTGGAAGCAATTTGGTAAACAATTGAATACTATCAGCTGTGAGATTGGGGAAGAGCCTTCAGTGGCAAGGAATGAACACCCAGTCTTAAAGATCCAGAAAAACCTGTTCGAATGAATATACTTTAAAAGAAAAATCTCCCCATTATAAATATTTTCCTGTTTACATTGGTTCTCTGTGTCATGAGTGGTTTCCTGTTAGTATTGTTAAAAAAAAATATGACTAGGAATTTGCCAAGTCCCAAGTGTAAGTTTTATTCTAAGAAAGTAATATGGATTAGTTCTCTCAGTATTCAGCTTGTGGCTGAAAAAGGAAATAGGTAACAAAAACCTTCATAAGGGGGAACCTCCATAAGGGGACAGAGCACACACAGGTCCTGGACACCTTTAGAGTCACAGAGCCCTCTACACGGCTCACTAAGCAAAGAAAAATGGTCTAAAACTGTCCAAACTGGGTAACACAGATTTCGAGGACTGTTTCTAGATCTCAGTGACTCTCCTTCTTCCCAAAATGGCCAAATGACCACTCCCTGAATGCGTAGTACTAGGAGGTAGAAAAGCCAAGGGAATGGGTCTAATTGTGAACTCTTTCACTTAGAAATTTTCTAAACCCACTTGGGCATCACAGCTCAAAGAACCACGTGGCAAAGACAAGGGACAAGTCATAAGAGCAGTTTTCTTTGTTCTCATTCTTTGCAGATTATGTCTTCAAATTAATCTCTAGTCCAGGGGATGCCTTTTCTTTTGAGAAATGAAATGGGAGGGCTCAAGGAGGCATTCTAGTGTGGTGTGAGGACCATAAGTGAAATAAACTGTGGCTCCAGAAAGAACACAACATTTCACTTGTGCACGCATGGAAGATGTGTTTTGAAGGAGCCATGATCAATTCAGGAAGTGGGATTTTCAACCTGAGCTCGTCCCTTTTACATGTCTAGTTTGGGAAGCAAAAGCAAAAGTACCACCAAAGGATATTATAAGCATAAGAACCAATGGCAAAAACAACCACTTCAGACACAGGCAAAAATCTAAGGGGAAGGAGGAAGCATGAATATTTCCAACTCAGGACCACACACGGATGTCAATTTTCTTCCCTCAGAATGTCCACCAGAGCCTGCAGCAGCCGGTCGTCTCTGTGCTTATAAGATTTCGTGTTATAGAAAACATCAACGTAGTCATTATATAGACTGTCCTCAGAGTCTTTAAGCTGGGAAGGCTTGTTCAACTTTTCCAGAGCTTCATAGAAATTTTCGTAAGGGATGTGGAGCTTTGCACTTGGAGACTTCTTTGGTGATTGCTTTGGGGGTGAGTTTTTGCTGAAAGCACTTTGCAGGAGTCTCAACATAGCCTCCGATGGGGCTGCCTCCACCAGCTCATCCCTTCTGCCCCCGGAACTGCCACCGTTGGGGCTTTTTGATGCAAGGGGGTTCTTTTTCAGGTTCTCTTGCGTGGGCTGCTCCTAAAACACAGAATGCCACCGACAAAAGGAAGAAAAGTCCTCTTTAGAGCGAAGCAAGCCAGATTTGGCCCATGCCTACTGCCTACTCCATGGGAGACCATTGGAGAAGCAGAGAGAGCATGAGGCTTAGAAACATACTAACTCAGGGATCAGTCTTAATTTTTGTGCTTACTGATATACCCCTGACACCTGTTTCATCTTTCTGAACTTCGCCTATAAAATGGGACCAAGAATACTTTAATGTCTGGTGGTTTTGAAGACTGAATGAGATGATGTATGTATTGCTCTCCTTCATTTGTCAGCCTGCTGTAGTAGAATTCATGTCAGGGTATTTAATAAATTTGAATTTGTTAATTTAAATTTATAAATTTTGGATGAAAGGAAAAACATTTTTAAATAATATAGCTTCATCTTATGGAAAGTAAATAGTTGACCATTCCTACTCCCTTTCCTCCCTGCCCATGTTTTGGGATGATATTAAAATATTTAATAAGTCCCAGAGAAGGCACTAACAGTGCTGCATGTGGAAGAAGTTTCCTGGAGGCCCCTTGTTCTGTCAGGAGCTACGCTTTCAGCCCCTGAGTTTTAAAAAGGGTTCTTGGGAGAGACTAGGGTGATGGACTGGCTAGGGCAGAACTGGATAGAGCAAAGAAGAAGCTCTTCGTCAACCATTGTGGAAGTATCTCAACGTTTTCACAACTACTATGTCTTATTAATAGCCCTTAAGGAATCTTGGAGGGAGAAATACCCACAAAGTCAGCTTGCCTCTGGGATTGTGAAGAGAAGGTCCTTGGAAAGGTGGGGAATAATAGGGGGGAGATACTTTGCAGGATACAAATGGAGGCAGAATCTGAGCTGAGGACCTCACACAGCTAGTTTATAAGTTTCTTAAATAAATATTATGTCTTTGTATCTTCCAAAATACCCATCACTGAGTCAGATGTCAGGAAAACTCATTCTGGGAATTCTGATAACCTACTTCTTACATCTGAGGCTCTGTGCTAGATGCTGGGCGATTAAGAGATAAAGAAAATGGGGTGCCTGCCCACTGTCTGATAAGGGAGAAGCCAGCAATCTCAGTGAACCGACACTGACAGGAATGGGAATGACTGACTAGCTATCCTATGAAATTTTCTCAGAGAAATTGTGATTCAGTAGCTTTCCTTGGAGCTGCCAAGAAATGTCAGCTAAGGAATTAGTAAAGAGAAGCCTATAAGACTTGGTAGTTGAGCCTTGTTTTTCTTTTTGGAAAATGAACATACTAATGCCTTCTAACCTTCTAACCTTCTAACCTTCTCTAGGTTAGAGGGGTCACTGATGAAATGGCACAGTGTCAAACAAACAAAACAAATCAAAAACTCAAAAACCAAGTGTAATACAGATGTTAGGCATGTGTGATTGTGCATAAAGAGAGCCGTCTTTACAATCTGTTATGTCATAAACGGAGAAAAGTCATGTCAGAGGATTTCATAATTTTGAATTCAGCGATTTTAATTTCTAAATTCTGGACAAAAGAATAAACTTAAGAAATATTAGACCTTTATGGAAAATGGTTTAGCCCTCCCTTCCCTTTCCTCCCCACCCATGTTTGATTTACTCCCTGCCTGAAAGTTAGATCTAGCTCCCCTCACTACATTTTGACTAGGGTTCAAAGAAGAGTGTGCCAAGAACCCTCAGGTACAGAGCCCCACAGACCTCCCCTGCGTCCACCATCTTCTCCACTCCTCTTCTGTCATTCTGAACAGTATTGTAGGAAGTGTACACACGAGGCTGTTTCATGTGTTCTGGCTGAGAAGAGGTCCCATGCAAAATCAGTTTCCAGTTGACAATTCTTCCTTCATTTTGCATTCTTCCAGACTAAGGAATAAGCATACACATAATTTTAGGATGTGTTCTAAGAAACGTCAAACTCCTTAGAAATAACTATTAAGGTCTAATTTAAAAATTCAGAACATTCCATGGGTAGAGCGCTATGTACATAGAAGCAAGTCACTGGATTCACTGTTGCCATGAAAAATGGCATTTTATAGGTTGAAGGATTTAAAGCATGATTATTGGCTTCATTTGATTAAAAAAGCAGAACTCTTTACATGAATGTTCTTTTCTATTCTGTTCTTGGAAAGTTGACTTTACCTTCTATAAATAGCATTATATTTAATAATTATCAACTTGTAGAAACATTCCAGTGGGGAGGAAAAAAGCCTCTACCAAGCATTATGAGTAGCCTTCAGTATTAACCAGCCCTTAAAAACTGTATATTTATGGAAACAGTAATGATTTTCAGAAGCTCAACAATTATGCTAAAAATAATATGCTGAAATGTAAAATATCTAAAAAAAAAAAGTCTGCAAGTGTAAAGTCAGATTTTATAGACTTGATAAAAAATAGTCTCATCTTGATAAGCATATTTTCTCGGTTTTCTTAAAAATTGGGTTGGGGCACAGTCAGTTAACCGTCTGACTCTTGATTTTGACTCAGGTCATGATCTCAGGGTGATGAGATGAAGCCCCACAATGGGCTCCATGCTCAGTGAGAAGTTAGCTTGAGATTCCCTCTTCCTCTCCTACTGCCCCTCCTACTGCCCCTCCTGCTCCTGTTCACTCATTCTGTATAAAATAAATAAAATAACCTTAAAAAAAACTGAGTTAAAGAACAGAGGTCAAGTTCAAGAATAGGACCATTTCCTAAGAATATTTTCTTGCTCTCTCTAAGGAAGTAGGAATTTTACAGATTCTGGTTCTAAATTACAATTTTAGCAGTCTTTAGGAGAAAGGTACTCTCAAATAAAAAAAAGGAACAATGACTATAGAATTTGTATTAATTAAATGGAGATCTTCAGAAATTTAAAATCAATTCTTTTTAAAAATAGTTATCTAGATTTTGAAATCTAGTGCTGATACTTGTAACATTTCTATCTTGGGAAAGGTCAGACCAGAGCCCTATTCATTAATGTGCTCAGGCTGTTAAAAATGCTGGAGAAATGATGCAAAGGTAGATAATTCAGATGTTTTTGGCTTTTTGTTCAGACACTCCTTACTCTATTTTTGTCACCATGAGTTACAATTTTAGAAATATACCAAAGAGTGTTAGTAAACAGAGTGAAAGAGAAATGAGAAATGCTTTTCAGCTTGTTTCATAACTGAAACAAAAAAAAACAAAGACGTCATATTGAATAAGATATCTTGTCCAACAAGTAAATAGCACTGCAGTAAATATTGGTAAGAATTTCTTTGTGTGACCCCAGCAGAATGTCATAGCAAAGGTTTTGTAGCATTTCTCTACCTTTGTTAGTACAGGTGATTCTGGTGGCTGAGCATGTCATAGGGCTGGCTGCGTTCTGACTTTGGAACACTTGGATTTGTCACACTGTAATATTACTAACCAATGTATCTTCTTTTCTTTCTTATAATATGTCTTATTTATTTATTTAGTCAATCAATCCAACCAATCTATGGAGCTAAGTGGGCAGAGATTGAAACACTACACCTTTGCCTTACTTTACTAGGGAGTGACCAGAGTTCCTTACGGCTTTGATGAATGATGATACGAAACTTAAAGGACTTCAAAATGTTTGAAAGTGAGCCTGCAGTCCTCTATCTTTTCATTTATACTTACCATGTCTGTAATTCGCAAAGTCCAGGTGCCTATGGGATTCTCTCCCCACGTGTGAACAGACATGAAGTCCCAATTCTTAAAGCCATTAGGAGATGTATCCCGCTCTCTTTCAGCCAACAGTACAGTGCTGGTCCCTATTTTCATACAACAAACATCAGTTAATGAATGTCCTAACAACTCTAAAAATAGGATAAACTCTAGCATCTGCTAACTGAAAATGAAAAATGGGAGAGATTAGCCCCCCTAACTTTCCCTTTTTGTATAAGAGCAGGATAGAGACATTCATTTAAAAAAATGTTTTTATCCATAGCAGTTAGCATATTGCCTGGCATATAATAAGTTCTCAATAAATATTTTGGTAAAATATTGAATGAATATATTGATTAAGGTTTATTTGAATAAGGAGAATCCATAGAACTACATTTATAAACTATAGAGTCAAAGATCTAAAATATGTTTTAGTGTAGACCTAAAAAAATAAAGCTATATCAACTTAGTAATTTCCTGTCTAGTATTAGTACTAATTGTTAAACCTAAGTTTTCAAATTTAAGTTCTCTCTCTATATCTCAAAATGAAACGGTCAAGTTCATACTAGGGCCACCAATGAAAAAACATCCCACCCATACTTCAGGCCAACTTCAATATATCTAGAAAGCATTACTCCAAAATTAACAGAGTCCAGTCCAAACCTCTAGGAAGTTTATATCCTGGAAGGAGATGATAAAGACAGCTCATCCTTCCTCATACGTAGCCTATAGCAATCGAATTTAGTTAGGTGAATCCTACTAAAACATGAAAGAGGATTAGGAAGCATTTCCTGGTTGGATTATAGTTCATGGTTCACAAGCTCTTCCCCATCCATGATCTCATCTGAGTTAGTACTTTCTCAGGGAAGGGTAATTGCCTGTATATGATATCGTATGGCCTTTACAATATCATCATGGACTATTTGTTAGTTTTCTCAGTCCTCTTTCGTGGATCAGAATTCCTAATTTTTCAGTTGATACCTAGGATGTATCTGATATATCTGTCAGCATTATTAACTATCAGAGTAACTTTCACTAATGTGTTACCTAAGAGAAATGAATGATATTAAATGAATGATAAAAATGAGAACATTTTTAAAATATATAATTCCAGAAAGATTAATTGATATTATTTGAATAGACCTTATTCTCTGCTTATCGAAGGACAAGTGGGAATGAGTAGGCAGAGTTCTGATGCCAAGAAAAATGAAAAATAGGCATACATTTTTAAGCCCTGAAAAACATCTATTGGGAAACTCAGTAATATAAATAAAAAGAAAACCATAGATTTAAATTCATTCAATATATTCTTAAAAATGTAAACAAATGCTTTAGAATAAACGAGATATTTTTAAAAGGTTTACCAGCAGCAGAAGTGAGTGTAACATGAAGGTCTCCTCTTCGGGAATATTCAATCGTTGCTTCAAATTGCACGTGTTCCAGGGACTTGATGGCATTTTCTTGTCCTTCACAGGCTCTTGTTGGAATTTCAATAATAACTTCTCCATTACCTTTCAGGGATCTAAATATATTTTTTTAATCACTGAATAAAGTACATCATTTCTTCTTTGCATTTTAAGCAAATATATACACATTAGTCTTGATTAGATAGTCAGCTAAGCTCTCCCTGTTAATGACTAGAACCCAATTCAGAAGTAACTATAAAGTATAAATGCTAAATGTTATTACAGAAATAAAAAAATAAAAAATAAAAATAAAAAAGGTTATTACAGAAATAAAAAAATAAAAAATAAAAATAAAAAGGTTATTATAGAAATTAAAAAAATAAAAAATAATAAAAAATTTAAAAATTCTATACTTTTTATGGTTCACAAAAGACTACAAATAGCCAAAACAACCCTGAAAAAGAAGAACAAAACTGGAGGCATTACAATTCCTCATTTGAAAATATATTTCAAAACTATAATAATCAAAACAGTATAGTACTAGCACAAAGACAGACATAGACCAATGTAACAAAACAGAGAACTTAGAGTTAAATCCATGTGTATATGGTCAACTAATCTTCAACAAGGATGCCAAGAATACTCAATGGGGAAAGAGGAGTCTCTTCAGCAAAGGGTGCTGGGAAAACTGGATATCCACAGGCAAAATAATGAAACTGGACACATATCTAATGCCATACAAAAATCAACTCAAAATGGAGTAAAAACTTACACACAAGACCTAAAATAGTAAGTATAGAAGAAAACATATGGAAGAAGCTTCATGACATTTGTCTTGGCAGTGATTTCATGGTTAAGGTGCCAAAAGCACAGGCAACCAAAACAATTGGGAATACATGAAGCTAAAAATCTTCTGCATATCAAAGAAGACCATCAACCAAATGAAAAGACAACCTACAAATCAGAAGAAAATATTGCAAACCATATATCTGATAAAAGGTTAATTTATAAACTATATAAAGAACTCCTACAGCTCAATAGCAAAAAAAAAAAATAATAATAATAATAACCTGCCTAAAAGAGCCAACTACTTAAATAGACATTTATCTAAAAAAAGACATACCAATGGCTGACATGGAAAAAAATTTTTTTCAACTTCACTAATCATCAGGAAAATGCAAATCCAAACACCTATCAGAATGGCTCTTACCAAAAAAGGCAAAAGACAGCAAGTGTTGGAGAAGATGTGGAGAAATTTGAACCTTGCACAATCAGTGGGAAAGCAAAGTGGTACAGCCACTATGGAAAACAGTATAGAGGCTTCTCAAAAAAATTAGAAAAGAGATCCAACAATCCCACCTCTGGATATTTATCCAAAATAATTGAAAACAGGATCTTGGGATCTCGTGTTCATTGCAACACCATTCATAATAGCTAAGATGTGTCTATTAACAGATTAAAGGATAGAGAAGATGTGGAATGGAATATTAGCTTTAAAAAAAAGGATATTCTGCAATGTGCAGCAATATGGATAAACCTTGAAGACATTAAGCTAAGTAAAATAAACAAGCCACAGAGAGCGATATACTACATAGTTCCACTTACATGAGGTATCTCATATAGTCAAATTTGTAGATTCAAAAAGTGGAATTATGGTTGCGTGGGGGTAGGGAAAGGGGAAAATAGAGTTACTAATCAATGGACATAAAATTTTAGTTAAGCAAGATGAATAAGTTCTAGAAATCAGCTTTATAACAGCTGTACTTAGAATCAACAGTAATGTGTTGTACACTTAAAGATTAAAGAGGGTAGATCATATGTTAAGTGTTCTTATCACAGTAAGATAGAATAGAAAAGAAGGTGTTAAGGAACACAGATACAAGAATACAATACTTTTTGCTGTGGGGTCGAATGGCAGGTTTGCCTTGAACCCATCAAAAAGTGGTCCATTACTGCTCTAATCGACCCTCTTCAGAAATGATACTATCTCCATAATGAATGTACCCCAGGGCTCCCACCCTCAGACATTTTGTGTGAGTGGGTCTTTAGTAAAATCATGGTTGCTTGATGGACTCAACAAAACAGTCACTCTAGATTCTGCTTCTGTGGCCAGATCTGGTAGGCTGGATATAGTCTCCATAAAAGCAGTATGGTAGAGAATATCTCATAGAAGAGAAATCATGAATCACATAGTACTGTGGCATGAAGTGAGGATCTTCTGGAAACAGGTTTGGGATAACTCTGGTTGACAAGTATTGCATTTAGTCAATTCTAAGATGCATTTTTTTGAAATAAAAATTACCTTAATATCTTTGAATTTGGGATCAATCTTCAAACTGATCATTGGTAACAGTTTAATTGGCAGTGATTTTTCTTAGTGATATATAAAACAATGATACATCTTAACCTGAATATAGGTAGGCCAGGAAATGGAAAAGGGCAATATGCTAACATGATTTGCAGATTTCCGATCTCTCAGTGATTCCCATGGACCCACAGGGAACTATGGCAAATGCTATCTCCATCCGCTTCAGAAGGGTAGGTAAGAAAAAACATAGACAGGGTGACAAACATTATAATCAAATATTGCCATGGGTACACATTTCTTTAAAAATCCTGGAAACACTCACCTGGGCTCAAAGTTGTTATCCTTTACCACACACTCTTTCTTCTCAGGCACACTGGTCCAGGTCCTGGGATCAGCTAAATCCACCAGAGCTTTGGCATTTAGCAACCCAAATCCAAATCGACTATTCACCATCAAGCCTGCTCCATTCTTTTTCCATCCAGGGTTATTGGCCAGTGGGTCATACTCAGAGGTCCAGACAACTAAGTGCTGCATGTCTCGCCAGGTGAGATTTGGGCTGGAGGGGAAGTGACCCAGAATATTTTTCAGGGACAAAAAAAATGTTTCCTTGTAAAATTAAGTGTTAGAAACAAGCATCTTCTATTTACAGATTATAAAGTGCCTTTTCCAAGTGTACTTGTATAATTCTGGTATGTATTTCTTTTGGAATGTCTTTTCATTCAGAATTTAAAATATATACTGAAAACTTCTCCCATCTAAGTTAAGCTCCTACTATGAGTAAAATTTGGTCTTCAATATAGTAGAAATGTGGGATTTGGCCCCTGATTTTTAATTACTTAAATTTAAATGAACAAAAATTTTAAATGCCAACACTTCCTTTATGTCTTCAGTCTTCTGCTATCTGTTAACAGCCTTGGTACTTTCAACATTATGTACCCACAGATGAGGCCTTGAATTTTTCTTAGGAAGACTCAGATTTTAAAGACACAGTCTGGTTACCTATCCTTAAATCCTTTTGCCTCTTTTCCTTATATATAAAAATTAAGAGTATACTTATCTTGAGCACTGAGTAATACATGGAACTGTCGAATCACTATATTTTATACTTGAAACTCATATAAGACTGTACATCAACGACATTCTAATGTAGTTCTAATGTAGACTACAACTAATTCCAGTAATTAAAAATTTAAACAAATTGTCAAGAAACTCTTAGCTACTTGAGATCACTCTTGCAAGGTACTACACTGAATACTTTGGGGATATTGAAGAAGGTGGTTCTTTCTTGTCTTTAGGAAGCTTACAATCCAACAAAGGAACTAAGCCTTTGTATAACTCTAATGTATCTGCTGACTGCTGTGTTCATGGTGTCATATATTACAGGAATTGAGAGGAGGAAGAATTCTGGAGATGGAAGATCTGGGAAAGCTTTGCTGGAAGGAAGTGTTCTGTTTGAACTTCGAAGACTGGGTAGAATGTTAGGGAGTGGAGAGATGGAAAAGGGAGATGGAAAAGAGAGAACCAAACCTACAAGGGGGAAAGTGTAGAATGTGGCTGGAGTACAGTGGGTAGTCTGGTTGGTGGGAGCAGGGAAAAGGTGATAGAGTACTGAGCCCGATGGTGAGGGCCTTGCATGCCAGAAAAAGGAGATTACCCTGTATCCCTTGGGCAATGGGGAATCAAGGATTTTTGAACAAGAAATGGTGTAATCAGAAATCTTGGTAAGATTAATTTATCAGCAATATAAGATACGTCAGAGACACTTGGGAATGTTGGATCTGTTAAAATGAAGATGCACCCTTCCCAGGTCACTCTATTTAAAATTTCAGTTCTCCTCACAAACTCCTGATCTCCCTTATCCTGGTTCTTTTTTTTTTTTTCTTTTATAGTATTTACCACCATCCAACTTACTGTGCAACTCATATATATGTTTCCTATATTAGTAACATCCGTCTCTCCTTCTAGAATTAGCTGTAAGAAGGGCTGAGATTTTTATCTATCCAGTTCTCCAGTGTGTACCATTCAGAAGAATGCCAGGCCCAGGGTATGTGCTGAATTAAACGTTGGTTGGTTGAATGACTGAATATGCCTGAGTGTTAGGTGGCCCCAATAATTTTAAAACTTATTACTATTTGTCATTAGATTCTTTCAAGATCACAAGTTTTTCCTTAGCTTTGAGACTTTTGTTGTTTCTATCAAGCCAATCGAGTATTATTCAATAAATAAATACCCAAGTGTGTAGTCTTTAGGTTTTCCATCTTAGCACTAAGTTGTGTAACAACCATCAGGGGAATCTGGCTCAATTTGCTATCTTCCCCCAGAGCCCAAAATGTGCTGGTTAAGCAATCCCCTGTTGACAAAAAAGAGGCAGTGTACCTTCTTAAACATTGAGGAGTCTGGTTTCTGGTTAAAATCCCCCTTGTGATTTTCAGATCTCTTCAGAAGCATGACAAAGGCTCTACCTGGGAGGCTTTCTGGGGAAACTGCTCTCCGCATGCCAGCCTGGGTGCACAGCCCATGCACTGTAGTCTGTGGAAGGAGTTGTCATCAAGGACTTAGGCTCCCTACCCAGTCAAGCTCGTCCCGTATTTATATTCCCACCCCTTGTGCCTTCGTTTCTAGGTCACCTTATCTAAGGTGGTGGGCAGAGGTTTTCTTTAGGTGTCTGTCTGTGCCCAAGGCCTCTTTATGGGGAAAGGAAGAAGAGAACTTGAAGACACTTTTACCCACTTTGACTCAGTACCCTGTACCTTCCTCTCATTCTTCACTCTTGCCTCACCCCAGAGTAAATACAACTAGCAGGGCTTTCGGTTGGGGTTCCCTCAACAGTGACATGACCCCCATGTCTGCAGTATTTCAACCTCCCCTTCAACTGTACACTCTTCCATGGGAGAGAATGGAATGGGGTGGGGGACGTCAGCATTATCTCTGATTTTTGACTCTTGCTTAAAACATTGTAGTTAACAAAGGCTTAATTCTTTGATTTCTGATTTATTGCTTTAATCAGCTCTTCTGATACTTGGTAGGCTAGTTCTCTCTCTCTTCCATCTCAGCTCCTGACAAACATAACAGTTAACTCTGGGGAGTGACTGATAGAGTGCATAGACTTAAGAGTCCCAGATGGCTTGCATCATAATTACCTGTTAATCATGTAAATAGTGAAAATTCCTAAATCTCATCCTAAACCTATTGTGTCAAAACATCTGTGGATGGAGCACGATTTTTATATTTATATTTCAAAAAACTATCTAGCCAATTCTACGTCATAGCTAAAATGATAGGAGTTGGAAGAAAGCATATAGGCATATAACCAATTCAGACAATTAGAAGTGATTTCAAATCATGAGGCCAGAGTAGGGAGTAATAGAAAGCACAGCAAACCATATCTTACCAAAGACCTACGTGATCTTAAGCAAGTCACTTCATTTCCCTTGGCCTGAGGTGACTCCTCTGTAAGATGAAGGGGTTGAGTATGATAATCTTCAGAATTCTTTACAATCGAGATTTCTATTTGCCCAATATCATAAATACCTCATTTAGATTGTGTTTCCATGTTGGCCAGCCCACATTAAGGAATAATTAACTAGCTGAGCAGAAATGGCTATTTTCTTAATGCAGAAACTAATTCTGTTCTATGAAGCATTTTATTGAAATTCTTGCTTCCTTCCGGTTTTTTAAAGGAAGTTTTAGGTAAAAGCCTATTATCAATGTGGTCAATGGGAAACATTAGTTTCCCATTTGGACCATCAGGGCAAGCAGGTGTGTATATGGAAGTTAGGAAGAGGAATTGTACTAGGGTGGTATAAGGAAGGCAGAGTTATAATAATCAAATAGACTTTCTATAGAAGAACACTTACTTTATATTTAGTTGCAGGTTTTATTATTTTTATTTTCTTTTACCTATTCTTTGCAAAATATTCAAGGGAGCGTCATTGTCATGCAATTAGGAAAATTAAGCTTGTTTTCCTAACAGAGTTATTCTTCATTTGTGTGATTGCATTTCAGAAATGAAAAGGAGCTGCTAACAATAGTGCATCCCATTCCTGACAGCCTTCCTTTGTTAATTAGTGCTCAACAGCATCCACAATAATTAAATTTTTTAAAACTGCATTAGCTTGCTAATCAAGGATATGTTTATAGAAAATAAGGGTTATGGAATTAAACACTGAAATTAAGCATTGCTTCTAATTAGTGTGGGTAAAGTAATCTGGAGACAAAATTCTAATGTGAAAAATCTTACAGGCTACCTGGTTCAGCCTCTAAACACCTATAAGTAAGCCTTGATATTAAAGATTTTCTAAACTGGAGACTTGCCAACATTGCACAACTCTGAGTCAAGGATTTCTTTGATGTGCTTTATCGAAAGGTTTTATGCAGCATTGAAATTCTATTTCCCTTCCTCTAGCCTTTCATGGAAACAGAAAATTGGTTCATCTGTACAATAAGACTACAGTTATTGCCTGCTATCTTTCTTAAGTATACTGACCACTTAGTAATAATGGTGCCAGAGTCACTAGTTCAAGGAATTCCTGTCTCTCATTATATATATCTATAAATATATATAATATGCCTATTAAGTGCCCTATCGAGCATCTTAACCACAGCTGGATGAGATTATAGAAAAACCTTTTTACAGCAGTTGTTTCTTGAAATTTAGTAACAGTACTACCAGCATTGAAACTGGCTGGGATACTTGTTAAAAATGGGGATTCCTAGGCCACATACCAGATGCTTGTGAATCTGAATGGCTGGCACTGGATTTGGGAGTCTGTCTACTAACTAAACTCCTAAGGTGATTGATTATGCTGGTATTAAGAATCACTCCTCCAGGAAAGGAAAGTATTCCTCTATACACATTTGAGCCAGGAACCATTCTTTCTCCTTCCTTCTCCTCTTCCCATTCCCCTGCATTCCAGCTATGTCTTCTTTAATGTAACATAATAAGTAATCTGCTTGTGACAAAGAACCATTTATGAGAAACGCAGGAGAACACGAGTCATGGCAGTCCTTGATCAGCATCGATCTTCTTAAGGCCGCTTTCTCTGAGGGGATGATAGACTGCCCTTCAGCATCTCCTCCCCCTTGCAGGGCTATGGGAGGCAATGAGGGACAGTAGCTCATGGCTCAGGTTTGAGCTTACACAGACCTGAATTTGCATTTCTTTGTGGGATCTTGGTTACATTCTTCAGCCTCTCTAGCGTCAATTTCTTCTTTTATAAAATGCAACTAATAATATCCTTTTCATGGGGGCAGGGGGTAGGGAGAAGGTGGAGGGGTTATGGACATTGGGGAGGGTATGTGCTATGGTGAGTGCTGTGAAGTGTGTAAACCTGGCGATTGACAGACCTGTACCCCTAGGGCTAATAACACATTATATGTTAATAAAAATAATAATAATAACCTTTTCACAGGGCTGTGGTAAGGATTTGAATTAGTGTTGTACACAAAGAGGTTAGCACAGTGTCCAGCCCATAGGAAGACCCTGACAAATTGTTATTCTTGATGAATTTAGCCCACCATTGTTCTTCAGTCTCCATAGTTGTTCCTTGAGCAGCACCTGGTTAAATGATTTCTCCCAGTCTTCATTATCTAGGGGCACTTTTAGAAAAACTGGCCTTGAGAGTTTCTGGAATAGTCATCTCCCATATAGACAATTGAATAGTGTTCAGAAAACTGTCTATTTGAGAACAGACACTTCAAGAATTTCTCCCTGCTTTGGCATGAAGTATATGAAATGTAAGCTAGATTATATCTATCTTACTGATGCCCAAATCAAAAAGAAAGGAATTAATTCTTATCATATGTACCAGAGAGATCACAGAGTCTTAATCTCTCTTAAATTTAAACAGTGTGAGAATCCGATAGACCCTATAGACCATTCCTTCAGAAAAATGTTGTGCACACAAGCAATTCTGCATCCAGTTTCAAAGAAGCTCATGAACTGCTGGAAAATCATCCATGTTATTTCAGAGCAATCCATGAAGCTCCTGCTTTAAAAATGACCTATTAAAAATTAACCGAGTCAATAAGGCTAGATCATTCTTAGCTCATTTTCTCCCTGCACAGAAAAATGTTTGAAATTTTAGAAATCAGAGGTTACAATTTTAAATTTTCAGTTCTTATACTAAATTAATATTACATCTGTTCATGAGATGGGTGTTTCTATTATTCTGGTCACTAGACAAGGATCGCTTAGGCCTGGCTAGTTATATTTACATGCATCTGATAAGTGTTGGGTAGAGAAGACTTAAAATTTTAAGGATTTTTTTTTCAACAGCTCCCTGGAACTAATAGCTTATATCCTCAAATCATAAATATTGAAAGACTGTTTAACCACCTGCATGAAACTGCTTGCCTTCAGTGAACCTTACTTTTTCTACTTGGGACTTTTCTCCACCAAACTCAACAATTCATGTTGGATGACCTTTATTCACTGATACCTTCAATATCACATCAGAGAATCTTATAAAGCAACGAGGTTTGAAAAAAGTGGTCTGCTCTGACCCCTCCATTTTCTAGATGGTAAATTAAGCCCTCAGCTGGAGATTAATTTGCCTAAGGTCACATAGCTAGTGATATGCCTAGAACTTGAAGTCCTTTGTCCCTCACACTTATGAGTGCTTAAGTTATTTTTCCTTGAATCCAAATTCAAGGATCTGCTGACGCCATCTTCCCTTGTGTTCATAAACTCTGCCCCCTGTCCATTCCCTTCCTGTTACAAATGAACTCACATTCTGAACACATCTCTACTGCTGGACCAGAGCTGCCAACACCCCTGTTTCTGACTGAGTCACTGGATTTGCTCTTCTCTTACCAGACATCTTCCCAGCCCCTCCAAAGAGGTAAATTCTTGGTACAAAACTTGCTAGGTCTGTCTTTCTTAGCCATTGTGGCCATCTCCTGGCTGAGACACCAGGACAAACTACAACTCCACAGGTGGCCCCAGGGCTCTTAGATCTACATTGGACTCTGCAGAACCAAGAGTTAGCAACTTCAGGGTTTTTCCACCTGTGGCAGAGGCTAAGGTGTTCTACTTTTCTGCTCTTATGAACCTCGTCTACTGAATATGACATGAGGAGAATGTTTTGTTCTCTCTCTAAAGAATATAGATATTCTTCTAGGATAACCTTCTGATTAGGAAGGATAACAGTAACTTACAAATTTGACCACTTCCTCTGTCATGTAAACATAACGCCTGACTTGACGTTTAAAGTGTTCTTACCACCAGAAAGCAAAAACAAGGACAAATAGAAAGCTGTGGATACATAGTGTGCAGCAGTTAGAATTTTTTCCCCTGTATCAATAAGTGGACTATTGGGTAACCAATATGAGGAAAAAAATACTGTTAAATATACTGTTAAATCCCTCTTTAACATCATACACTAAAATTCCAGGGGAATTTAAATGTAAATATGGTAAATGAAGCATAATAAAAGACATATAAATAAATGTTTATCAAATCTGAGATTGTAAATATTTTCCTATGCATGAAAGCAAAGGAAAACATCTTAAAGTATGGACAAATATAACTATATATATACTAACTTCATTGCAATAAAAAGTAGACATAAATAAAATTAAAAGTTAAATGTCAAACTAACCAAGCATTAGTAGCTTCTCCAAACTAAGGCCATTAAAAAAAAAAAAATCAAGGTAATAAACGAGCAATCACAGATGACAAATGACCAAAGAATAAAAGATACTGAGCTTCATTGCTAATGAAATGAAGGCATATAAAGTTGAGATACCATTTTCTCCTATCAATAGCAAACATTTAAAAGATGACAAAAGTAACTTTGGTAAGTAAACTTGTGCTTTCACATATACACTGTTGGGAAAATAAAATGATACAATCTTTCTAAACAGTGACTTGTCAATGAGTACCAAAATCATTAAAACATGTATATCCTTTGGGACGCCTGGGTGGCTCAGTGGATTAAAGCCTCTGGGATTGGGCTCTCTACTCAGCAGGGAACCTGCTTCCCTTTCTTTCTCTGCCTGCCTCTCTGCCTACTTGTGATCTGTCTGTCAAATAATAAAATCTTTTAAAAAACAAACAAACATGTATCCCTTTGATCCAGAAATTCTAATCAGGTGTGTTTGTCCTGAGGAAATTATCAGAGATGACAACCAATGTTTATGGATAAGAGTGGGCATCTAATCATGATTTGAAGACCTTAATATAATTTGCATTAATATAATGGGATACTACAAAAAGATAAAAATTCTGTTTTTAATTCTCCTGTCCTCTGATATGTTAGATCAGCTCTAGGACTGAGTTTATATAATCTGAAAGGAAAAAAAAAAAAGAAGTTCTATAAGCTTTTTGTTCCCAATACTACCCACAGGAAGTTATCTGCACAAAGTCGTTCCTGGTGGGAAGAAACAGAAGTGAAAAGGCCTTGCCGCTGTGTGGGAGGGAAATTGGGAGGAAAGCGTGAATTTGTAAAGGTCAAGAAACACTGACTTAGCCAAGAGAGCATGCTCTTAAAAGATTATAGGATAGATATTTAAAAATGACAAAATAATGTGTGTGCAGAGGTCTTCACTTTGAAAGGTGTGTGTGTTAAATCTACATTAAAATTTAAAAGGAAGAGAACTTGTTTTTATGATTATTTTTTATCATGTCCTAAGTTTTCTATTGTAAGCATAATTCAGCAAACAAGACATGCTGTTAATAAGAAGAAGGAAAGGCAGCAAAGGTGATTACAAGTTTCCTGGGCCTTACTTTGCTTCCAGCGCCAGAGCGAAGATGCCAGCAGCCAGGGGCGCTGAGGCCGAGGTGCCCGTGTGGGTCTCTGTGCAGTCGTTGTGCAGGTCAGCACTTGTCTAGGTAGCATCCGGAGGGAAAGAAATGCGGGAGAACACGTGAGGAGTGTGCCCCTGTCCCTGGGGGTTAACCCTACCTACGGCAGCATCTGCTACGATCAGGAAACTCAGCTGGTTGTCTTCCCTACTTCCTCCTCTAAACCACAGGCGGATGTTTGCCATCTGCTGATATTTTAGTTCCCTCTCCTCTATATGCAACTTGTCTATAATTCTGGCATCAGGCTGCCTTTTCTGGGGATGAAGTACTCCCACTATGAATATTTTCTCTTCTGAGATTCCCAAATGAATTGCTGTCTGTGAAGAAGGGACAGTTTCAAAATCACTGTGAATCATGCTGGCCCATTAATCAGCAGGTCCATTGTGTCTAGTCTGGCATATTTAGAAATTCTGCCTCATGCAAAATTCCCTTTTGCCTTGAGATTGACATTTGACTACCTCTTCGGCACAAGGGTGGAAAGCCTCTGACTTGGGCCATTTGAGCTACTTGCACAAAATGTGTTCAGTGTGTAGTTTGCACTCACTGTTGACATAGTTTGATGGCCCTGAGTTAGCGTCCATATTTGCATTTCGGCGAGAATGGTGTTTTTCAGCTGAAAAGTATGTTAGACTCTGATCTGGTTTCAAACCGTAAAACTGCTACTCAGTAGATGTGTCCCCACAGGCACGTCCCTCGGTTTCCCCATCTGTAGAATGAGGCTGACATATCCTGACTCAGATGCTGAGGCCAAAATGAGATCCTGTCTGTGAAAGCATTCTTACACAATATTACTGCACATAAGGAATTACCCGGGCTAATTTTAGCTTAATGAAGAGGTTGACGAAATCAAAGGCAAGAAACCAAAAAGACTTCCAATCAGACTGCCTTAAGGACCGTAGTGGTGCTGGCTGAGCAAGTTGTCAGGCCAAAGAATTACTAACAAGACACCCACCCGGGCTCCCGCGTTATCATTTTTAGCTAGAGATTTCAATGTGTGGGAGGGAGGTGTAAAAAAATAATTTGTTCTATTATCACCTCCTTTGGCTTCCCACTTGGAGTCGCTGAATTTCGCAAGTTATGGTGGCACTGCTCCTTAGAGAGCTGCGGAAGCGAGGCCTCCCTTTTTCCCTACTGACGCATGTAAGCCCCCAGAGCTGACTGAGTTGAGGACCTGGTTTGCGTAAGACAAAGACTACATTATTGCCAGCGTCTCAAATAGAATCCACCAGCTGTCTTCTCCGCTGGCTGATTTACCTAAGGAGAGAGCTTTACGAAGATGGAAACTTCCTCTGGCTTCAACGCGCGATAGCTCGGCTGAGGGCCAGTCTGTGAAATGCTGACTGAAATGCCTACCAGGCCATTTTCAGAAAAGCAACTCTAGATACCCCCAGGGACAACAAGAGCCAGGGGTCTCTGAGCACAAGGGGAACAAATGTCTGATAGGCCTCCTTCAAAGGCTATCAAATAGGCCTGCCGTAAACAATTTCTGGGTAGAACATCACCATCTATTATTTGAGTAATGAATATAAGGGCATGAGAGGGAGGCCAGTGCTTCTAAATTGAGCCAAGGGTTTTACCATCTAAACTAGACTAAGTTACAGAAACAGAGTTCCAGAATAGTGATCCTCTATGGAAAAGAGCACTGACAGGTGTTGGTTTTTGTTTGTTTGTTTGTTTGTTTGTTTTGAGATGCCATTCATAGGAATTTACACACATTCCAACGTCTAACTATTATAGGGTTCACTCACACTCTAATTGGATCATGACCTATTATTCCACTGAGATTACAATGTACATGCTTTAGCCAGTTGGTTCTTTCTGTATCAGGAGTTAAATTTGGGACATTTTAGAATTAAAAGTACCTTTCTCCATTCTCAGATCCCCTGAATGACCCTTCGTCAATGTGCCCTTCAAGGGAAATCCACTAATTGCCCTTGGCAGTCTGACTCATGGAAGAGAAGGCACAGCCAAGTGTGAGCTAGAGATGCTCTCTGGGTATATAATCTTCCTGAGCTGTTTATTCAGCAGCTAATAAGTTCATCTTGGGGGAAAGTTAGACTGTTATTTTCCTGCAGGTCACCCATTATTAGGAGATGAAGCTAGGGTGTGCTCTGTATTTTTATCATCTGCTAAAGAGCAAGCCAGACCATATCCCCGCTATTAAAGATCAACAAGTCCAAGGGCGGGACAGGCCCTACAACCCTGAAATCTTCTTTAAGGCTATTTTCAGGGAGGCATCACACAAGCAGAATAGACATTTGGATTCTTGGCTGTATGTAATGACAGCTTAGTGGCTTCTCAGGGGCAAGTTTAAAAACGACAGGCAACATTGTCTTGGCAGAGATGTCATTACCCTTGAGAGAGAAAACTTGCCAATATACACCGGCCTTTCAGGGGAGTATGGTGCGAGTCTCCAGCTGAGCCCTCAAGCTTAAGCAAATCAACTTTACCCAAGGTACTGACCCAAGGATCTTGTGGGACATGAGCCACGCTCTCCTACCTAAGCAGAGGAGTCAGACAAAAGCAACGTACGATTCGCTGGTCGGTGTAATCCCCACTGCTGTACGAGGTGGCCAGGGTGGAGGAGCACTTCTCAGCATACCAGGGGGACAGGCCTTGCTGTGAGGCGCTGCTGATGGAGATGGTGTAGATGCTGTCCGTGTAGCCGTCACAGTCACAGTTATCACCCTGACGCCCCCCGTTCCCAGAAGCCCACACGAAGATGGAGCCCTTTCCTTGTCTCCCCTAAAGGAAAAGCCAGACTAGATCACATCTGTCATCTCTTGGGATCGCTTTCATGCCCCAGTGAAATCCCCCACAAATACATGCAAGAGGTTCTCCGAGCTAGTTATTTGGAGTCGGTTTCAACGTCGGGTCCTCCGGCCTCCCTGTGGGAAAGCTCATGAGGCTGCAGCCTCCGGGCTGGGACTCTACCAGGCTACCTTCCTCTGGGCCCTCTCTGACATGGGTCTGAGGGAGAGTTTTTCTTTCTTTTCCTCACTGTGCAGGCCCTTAGCACTCTGGCCCTTAGCACTTGCTCATAATTTTGCACTCCTCCCTTGGCTTATGTCACCGTGTTTGAATCTTTGAACTTCCTCTCTTTCTTGCTGCTTGCATCTTCTGGCTGACTGATAGAATGACAAAATCAGGCATTATTCAGATCTGTTTTGCAGCTGCATTAAAAGGGACTCTTCAGCTGAATGCAACTCGTCAAGGCTACTCTTTCTATGACTTCTCAGTCTGTGCTCTCCGAAGTTCCTACTTTTGTTTGATCCTGTGCAGAATGAAGCCTTAGAATCCTGGCAAGAGTAGAGTAAACAGAGCAATACCACCAAAGCACAAGTCCACACCTGGCATGTACAAAATGAGAAGTAGCACGTAGCTTTATTTAAGGATGCATTTCTAAAGATTGGAAAGAAGTCTGGTTAGTAGTTTCCCTAGTGTACAAATCCAAAAGCAGCAGGAAAATGAGAAAGGACCTATCCAGAGTATTTCTTATTTTAAATTTATTTTATTAAATTTTTTCTGATTTATTTACTTTTTTTTTTTAGTTTTTTAAAATTTTATTTCCAGAATATTTTTTAAAGTAACTATTCTAAGAGTAAAGAATCTATGTTGCATGTCAGACCCAAATGGGGAAAACTCTCTGGACCCTTAACTTCTGTCCCTCTGAAGAATGATTTTGCTCTCTAAATGCATTTCAAATGGTAAATAATGACAAGAAACTCAAAGCCATTTCTTTCCATATAAGCTAAATGTTTGTCCCTTTCCTTCCTATCCAAATGGTCATGTTTCACTTCAGGTGGATCTGTGTTAAGCATCTTACCTGCTTGACACCATATTCAAAAGCTTTCTGGGCCAGTCGGCCAGGCCCCTCCACAGTTTTCCCATCATCATTAGGGCCCCAGCTGGCACTGTAAATATCCACATGTCCGGGATTGAAGCCAATTGAACTGGCTTCAATAGCATCAGTCACAATGCCATCCAACATTCTTATGCCTGAACAGTAAATCAGACAAAAAACACATAAGTGGATGTCAGCATGTACATGTAGAATGGTGTAATGCTCTTAATATTAATTTTATTTTTCTTAATATTCATTTTACAGAAGGCTCTCAAAAGAGTAAAAAACAGGGTAACCACTGGATCTCAAGTGCCTGTGATCAGGCTGCTAATGAGCACAGACGGAAGATACAAGTCACTGCCTCCATAAGCTTTGGTATCTGCCCTTTAGAGATAACTCTATGCACTAAGCAGTGACCATGATTGGTACTGATTACAAAATGTCTCCCCTCCCTTTGCTGTCCCAACAGCCTGAAAATGACAAGACAGCTTTTGAAAAAAGGCATTGAACAGCCCTCCCTTGACCTGTCTGTTCATGACTACACCACGAAAGACTGTTGCCTAGCCTGTGCCACACGAAGGATTCTGTTTGGGACACTGTGTGGGTTGAAAAGATCTACCCACAATAGGAAACTAGCAAATAGGGAAAGAACTCTTTTTGTTTCTGAGCCCTGATTAAAAATAACCCAGAGGCCATTCTTTTATGTGTTTGTGAGAAACCTTTTCAAGGAACATGCTTCCTTTTCTTCTAAATAATCTCAAGGATGAAATCATTGCGGTGGATTTTTCTCCTGAGGGGGAATCATTTTTCATTAGGAGAAGGCAGACGCAGTAGCTCTTTGTACTTCCTAACAGGCTGTCACCTGTCATCAGACTCATGCATTCAAGAGCCAGGAAGGCAAAAGCAATTTAGACAAATACGGACAGCTACCCAGTTATTCCTGGCTTCAGACTGATCATGTAGTAGAGTGCACAGCCTCATATTTGCATGCTATTATTTACTATGGAGCATAGGTAAAAGAACATGTAATTAACATAATTAGCGAAACTCATATTGATTAAAACAAAACTGGTTAAAAATTTACTTTGGGAAAAAGAAAAAAATCCAAGCTCTACTTACTAGCTGTGTGATCTTGGGCAAGCCACTTAACATCTTGTGCCTCAGTTTCTTCAGTCTTTATGGGGATGGTAGCAGCTTATGTGCATTGAGGATATACTATATGCAGTGACCATGCTAAGGCCTTAAAGGTACAGATTCCTCTATCATTAGGACAATGATTTGAGGTAGATGTCATAATTTCCCCCATTTTACAGGTGGACTATAAGTCCAGAGAGGGAGAATGACTTGCTCAGGGCCACCCAACTTGAAACTGGGGAGCTCGGACTTGAATCCCAGAAATTTGACAACCAAATCCCGCCTGTTAACTTAGAGCACACCACGTGTAATGTGTTGTAGAGTCAGTGGTGCCTAATAAGTGAAACGTATTATTAAAAAATGCATTCGGGGCTAGACCATCAAAGGGTGGAGTCATGAAAAAGTCTCAGCGGACTTGGAATCAGAAGTCTTGTGTTTTACTTCTACATTTACACTGCCACAAACCAGCTGTTACCTTGAGAATTTTGTTCCTGATTACTTCTCTATAAAATGAAGGGATCAGAAGATTCTCTTGCAAACTATAGCTAGTTCATCATGACTTAAAATGTGAAGTATTTCTCTAGGTGATTACCTGATTTGTGCTTCTGCCTTCATTTTTTTTTTAATTAACATAGTGCTTTAAAAAAAGGGAAAAAACACAGCATTTTGACAATGCTGATATCAGAGAAATCAGGAATGACACAAAATGTAATAGTGTGCTGTATTAGGGAGAGATTCATTATATGTGCCACGATGTGTGTTTATTTGATCTCTTAAAAAGAAATAATAATCAAACCCAATGTATACTTGTGCAGAGTTTTAAAGAGTTTTACTATCATTGGCATATTCTACAATTGATTTTTTTAATTGTAGTTTGGAAAACAAACTAAACGCAAAGTTGCTAGCGTAACTGTAAAAGCCCAAGATAGGGACAGTGAAAAGAGGAGAGACAATGATTATATTCTATGTGAGCCCTTGCTGGTCCACCATCCACCCATCTTCACAGGAACATGGACTGGGTCAATGGGTTCTCTTGTCTTCCCATGGGCATCAGTCAACTGAAGACCGTAGCAGGAGGGTGGGGGATGAGAGGAGAGTGAGGTAATCATTTGCTGGGATCCTCGTCGCCTAGAGGAAGCCCTGTTGTTGCACTCAAGGTCATAGCTCCTGTCCAGTGGTTCTTTCTCATGGCCCCAACTTTCTTCTGTTGCCACTGACCTCTCTTTCCTCTTGCTCCTTTAGGCCTAAAGATAATTACGTCTGTTTTCATTTGTTAGCCCTTGTTGGTTTCCCTTTACTATTTTTTTAAGTTTTTAATTTTAATTCCAGTTAGTTAGCATAGAGTTGGAAAACAAACTAAACGCAAAGTTGCTAGCGTAACTGTAAAAGCCCAAGATAGGGATAGTGAAAAGAGGAGAGATATTAGTTTCAGGTGTATAATATTGTGATAATTTCCCTTAAGGCTTGTAAAAATTTCCTCTATTTAATTGCCCCGATGGAATTTACCATATGTTTCTCCACAAAGACTCTGACTGAAACTACTAGATTTTAAATCTGTGCTGTCAAAGATAACCTTTGGCTTCTTCATGTAACCAGTATGCATTCTTTTATTTTCTTAAGACCATTATTTGCTATGAAATGAAGAATGAGAGAATTGAGAGGCAGGGAAAGTCTTTGCCTAAATTTACCTCCTCCTTCTGTTCCCTTAGCAAGCACTCAATAACAAACCCTTGTAAATTAGCACACAGAGAAAATTAGCTTTGGTTCAAAAGCTTTTCAACATTTCCATTTTTCTCCCCACGAAGATGTATAGGCTAAATTCAGCTATCATTTTTTTAGGAATCCAGAGCCATTGATTTGTTTTCAAATCACACTTAAATCCTACAGCACATGTTACATGGAATTCATTTCTCCTTCTGGTTATTGAAAACTCCCTTTCCCCCCTCATTTACACCAGGTGTTACAAAAAAAAGTTCAAAACTCTAGGAGCAACCCTCCGCTTTACCTCCAACTTTGGAATTGTATGCAACTCCGACCCCACACTTGTGATTATTTGCTTGCATGGCAATTTCTCCTGCACATCTGGTCCCATGTCTGAAGACGAAAAATAGGAATTATAAAACAGGAATGAGTGCAACTGTCATTTGCACATGAGTCCCTGGTACATGGCCATACTAATTTTTTGTCAACATTATTGCTGGTCTCCTGCCCGACAGTTTTAGATGAAGTGTAGGTATCAGATGATACAGGAACTGGAGCTGAAGTATGTGATTCACTTCCCAGCTTCTGCCCCTGACCAGTGGTGTGACCTCGAGTAAGTCATCTGTCCTCGGGGGTTTGTGACAACACATGCCATACTGCATGTAGAGAACTTGGAGTGGTGGCTAGTGTACTGTTTCAGAGAAATGGCTTCTGCTCCATACATTTTGGTGAAGTTGTTCCTCAATCCCTGTCTAGTGACTTCCTTGAATTAGGTTATCCTGGACCAGTCCTAGCAGGATAAATAGATTAGAATTCTCCTCTCAAGCCCTCTTCCCCCCACTCTAACCATCCTCCACCAAGCTAAAGCAACTGAGGGTTTTCTGGTACCGGGGGGAGTTTGAAATTTTCACAGGACACTACCAGCTAATTGGGAAACCAGGGTCATCCTGCAACTCTGATCAGAGCCAGAAGTCTGAACAAGACTGGTTTTGCCATCAGGCAAAGAGGATAATTGCTGGTTTCAAAGTATCTGGAGGGAAAAGTCCATCTCTAAAACAGCGCAGAGTCCACCATCAAAGCATCAATTCTGAAAATCTGAGGATAATCATCTTTTCCCACCACCCTCTGACCTTAAGAGGGTCAGTAAGTCAAGAGAACTTTAATGTGATTTAATGGCTTCATCCCGTAGTGGAAGCCCCTGGGAGCAGTGTAGAGGCTGTTGGTGCTTTGCAGGAGCCGCCATAGGAAAGAAGGGAAGAGTTAGCTCTCAGCAGCACTGCCAGCCACCTAGTTTTAGGCACTACTACACTAGACATCTGTTAATTTAGCCCAGCAGGAATATACAAATTCTACATTGACTACCCAAAATAATTCTGTTTCATTTCTCTCTCTCATTTTTTTTTCCTAAAGTACTAAAGATGATTTCTTGGTCTCCTTTTGCTAAATGATGTTTCTATTTCTTCATGTTAATACTGGAGAGGAATCCTAAGTCAGAACAATGTAATTATTTTTAATTCAAGGTCTTTCCTAATGTAGTGGACATCTGCTTCTTCTTCTTCTTCTTCTTCTTCTTCTTCTTCTTCTTCTTTTCTTCTTCTTCTTTTTCTCCTAGCATTTCCTCCTTTAGGGAAGTACTTTCTCATACTCCTTGTGATTCTGTCATGAGCCTCCTCTTCCCAGACAGCTTTCAAGGATTGTTGCATATTCTGGAGAAGAGAATTCTATTCTTTCTCTAGAATGTACAGCTTTGGGGCACCTGGGTGGCTCAGTGGGTTAAAGCCTCTGCCTTCAGCTCAGGTCATGGTCCCAGGGTCCTGGGATCGAGCCCCACATCAGGCTTTTTGCGTGGCGGGGAGTCCGCTTCTTCCTCTCTCTCTGCCTGCCTCTCTGCCTACTTGAGATCTCTCTCTCCTTATCAAATAAATAAATCTTTAAAAAAAAAAAAAAAAGAATGTACAGCTTTAAGTTCCATGTGACCCATGTGGATTTTGCTGCCAGGCCAAAAAAAAAAAAAAAATTCTTTTTAAGAATGTAGCTAATTGGAGGCAAGCAGCTAAGAGATAGACTGATTAAGGTCCTACTAGCATATTATTTGAGCTCTTGGATCTTGGAAAGCCCGAAGCTAGACCATCCCTTGGATGATTTTTTTTTAAATCCCCAGCTTACTTCATCTTTGAATTAGGATTCTCACTTGCAGCCTAAGCTGCCCTGACCTACACACCCATTCTCTGAGAATTGTGTGCACATTGAGCTCATAAAAGGAGCCTTATGCTTCTTTGATGGGTTAACTCTCTTTGCTTTCGTAGAAGGAGAAACTGAGTTGTCACCCTCCAGAAAGTATGTTTCTAGAAGTCACCACCCCCTCTATTTCCATTTCCCTAGGGCCAGGATAGCAGAATGTCCAGCCTGAGCCAGGATAGCAGAATGTCCAGCCTGAGCCAATAGAATCAAACTGTTGACAGACAGCACCTCTGTCCTAAGAATGATGCAAAGTGACAACACCTGTGATTTATCTCTCCTTACATACTGCAAATTATTTTCTTGAAAGGTGCAGTAGGATCATGGTACAAAAAAGGATTGATACTTTTCCCTCCTCTTACCCTCACTTCCCACCTCCACACCTTGAGAAAAACGGAAGGCTTTATCAAAGTGGTACTATGTCATTCTTTGTAGACCTGCAGCTTTTTTTCTTTCCTTAACTTAGGCTCTGAGATAAAAGAACTCTTTATTATTTTAGAACAATGGTAGTAACTGGCATTTAAACAAATTGATTTTTTAAAAAATTATTCCACAGGATAGTTTAAAGACTACTATTATCCTAGTTAAAATACCCTTGTCACACATGTTATTTAACTAGAAAAGTAATCTGTAATTGGTATTGAAATTCTGAATATAGATTCATGCCAGCTTAATAGTAAGAGTTACCTGCACTTTTGAGATTTTATTATTTAGTGATTCCTTTTTTGATTTGCAGAGGAGAATTCAAATGCAACTTCTATTAATCTCATTTACATAGTAATAAAGAACAGCAGCAACACAGATAGTTTGGAGAGATAATGCCCTTGGAATTGGGAGATAATAGGTCTCTAACTGCTATAAAGCCCAAGACAAAATGGAGCCATTCATTTTCTAAACCTCGGGGATTTATTTCTGACACATGCTAGAAGGGCAACTCTATTTTTTATTTTACCTTTTGTTAAATGATAGGGATGCTCCCTTTTTGGTGGTTAGGCAAGAGGACCCTGAGAGGTAGTTACTTATTGTGTAATTTTCAAAGAGCAGATTCTGAATTGGCTCAGAAAATGGACTTGTCTCTGTCACTGCTCCTCTCAGATGGTGTAATTCTTGTCATGTTGATTTCTTAGTGAAAGGAGGTCTGTCTTCGCTGCTAAATGAAGAGGCTTGGTCATCATCATCATAATCACCATAGCAAACAAAATTTTTTCTATGTACCAGATACTATACAAGCTAATTACATATATAAACTCATTTAATCTCCATAATAACCCAATGAAGTAGCTATTATTATTATCCCTTTTTAATAAATGATAAAACTGAGGCACTAAAGCAGTTAAATAATTTATTCAAGGTCACCCAACTTTAAAGTGGTAAAGCTAATATTTAACCCAAATCTAGCTGCCTATCCTATACTCCTAGATCTTTGTCTGTGTCACACTAACTGGACACTATGTGGGAGGTCCATGGCAGGCTTTGTTCTGGAAACTCCGTGTATTCAGGCACAAAGTAAGTACCATTATATGAGCTACTTCTTTGAAGGCTTTGGAGCCCTATAAATTGAGGGAAATGTGGCTATTGAATTGGCTATCCAGTATTATGAATATTGGATATAAGACTCCCCTTTTGGGGGGGAACAAGAAAGGGAAATCTGCGCCCTTCCTTCTCATGAGTAGAGAAACTCTTGAGACTATCATTTTATCAAGTATTTGGCTATCATGCAGCCACCACACAATTTATCATCCACACTGGATCCTGGGGCCAGACCTCGAGGACACGGCCTAGGAAGAAGGCTGACAGCTCCAGCTAATAGTCTCCTCAGCTGCACCCATCCAGCTGAGAGCAGATTTCTCTTTTGGTCTTGACCAAGGGGACAGAATGAAAGTTGTCATTTTTACTTTATTCTAACTTCTTAGAATAAACTGCCCCTTTCTTCTAAGAACTTATTGCCATTTCCTTAGAAGTTCTGTTCAGAAGGGTAGAGAGCAAGTGCCTTATCACCCATTTTGGGAGACAAAAGGAAAAATAGAGACAGGGAGAGAGGTCAATGAATTTCTCGAGGTCACCTTCTATACTGATAATTGGCAAAGCCATGACTACCAGCCAGGCTAACATTACAAGGTCAAGCTCCAAAGGAGCACACATTCCTCCTGCCCCTGCACTGCGTGACTTACAAATATGGCTGAAAATGTGTCTGGGGCTCCTGCCATAAGTTCCTGAGATATCCCAGTCTCCCTCAAGGGCACCCCCTGGTGGTTCTCATTGTATTGTTACTGGAGTATTCTAACTTCTAGGTATTGTTTCTAGTTAACCCCTTTAAGAAATAAACCCTAGAAGTAAATGGTACAGAAAGAAGCAATATCTTAGAACCCTCCCCAAGCTTCCCTTTCTCCCCAAGGAGGAAATATACATGCAGAAGTTGAGGTTAAGGGCATGAGCCTCAACTCTCTTCCTGGTGTTTGTTGGCCTTCTGGAGGGGGAAACCATCCAAAGAAATAACTTCCGGTCAACATTACTCCACCAACCACATGGGAATTCTGAGTGAGAATAAGAAAGAAAGGAAGAGGGAAGGATGGAGAAAAAGAGCAAGCAGGAGAGAATTCAGTTGACCCAAGTTGGGTAATAGTCCGAGAGAGAGAAAGCCATACAGAGAGAAAATGGAACCCCTTTATGTAGAATCTTTACATCCCAATTGTAACAACAAGCTCCAATTTTGCCTTGGTTTTTATCTATTCTGGGGCAAGTCTGGGTGGAGAAAATGAAGAAGAAATGAAAGAAGAAGAAATGAAATGAAGAAGAAAATGAAAATGAAGAAGGAAGTATGGAAGTCTTCTTGAAGTTTTGGGAGATATTGTAAAAGAAGGCTCCTCACATGAGACCATGTGGCTAAAGGATGAAGTCTCTTTGCAGCTAGGAAAAAATGGTTAAAAAGTCTCTTGCCTCTGGCTCTTTATTTGGCCTCTTGCTTCGTCAGGTCTGGCTCTTGGCCTCCCTCAACACTTTGTGGTTACTAGCAAGAATCAGGAGTCAGAAGATACTCTTTTTCTCTTCCCTTTAGTTTTACAGTACACAGCAAAAATTTGGGGAGAGACTACTGACTTGTCCAATGCCCCCAGAAAATGCGTTGGATTTGAGGGCCAGGCCTCAGAATACATCTCTGTTGTCTGGTATCTGGCCATACTTTTCTGAGGCAAATGGTGAGCGTGGCTGTGGCCACCAAAAGAAGTCATGGGAATTTGTTATCTTTGTCATCTATTTTTATTTCCACAACTAACACCAAATATGTTTGCTAATAGGAAAAGATTCATAGAGGAATTGCTAATAGGAAAGGATTCATAAAGGAATTGGTGTTGGAGAAGATGGGATGTAGGATTTTGCTCTTTAAGACCCAAACATTCTTTCTAAAGCTATAACTATCAGCACCATTTGAGGGGAGCATTGCATAACCTAAGAAGAAAGTTTAATTGAAATGTGGTCCTGGAAGCCAAAAGAAATATAAAAATAGAAATACTGGTTTCTGTTTTAAAAGCAACAAAATATTGTGGTGTAGATGGTGTGCATGAGAGCTGAAATATGGATCATATTTATAGTGTAATTTTCTCAAGTAAGATAAAAGCATTTTAAAGTACATATTCCCCCCAAATCCACATTTACTCACTTGTTCTCATTTGTGGGATCATAACGGGGAAATGGATCATGGTCATTATCGTTAAAATCGTAACTAGCGTCTGGATCCTAAAGAGACAATAGAAATAACCCTGTAGCATCATTTTAAAAAAGAAAAAAAAAAGTAGCACTTCCCAAGCCTTTTGCCCCTTTCCCTCCATCCTGGCTAATAGCTCAGAAATCTGCATTTCAGAGTTTCTGGCCCAGTTGTTGATCAGTTGTTATACCCATAAACCAGGCATAAAGGATGTACACAGAAAAGTGAGCAATCATCCAATTCTCAGTGAACATTAGCAAACCTATATAATTCCCTGAAGTTCATAGGATATTAGAACCAGAAGGAATCACAGTTTACTTAGTTCGACCACCTCATTTTTTAAAAGAGAAAACTGAGACCCAGAGAGGTTGAATGATTTAACTAAGCTCTAGAGCTAGTTAGTGACACTTGGATACTCATCTCTCTTAAAATTATAGGTGCAAATAGATGACTGTGGGGTGGGGCTCAGGTCTGCAGTGATCTCCTTCAGCCTTTCCAGTTACATGAAATAAACATGTAATTTAATTAAAAAGACTGTGCTTGAAATAGAAGACAAGCTTCTAGACCCCACCTCCTTTTCCAAACAGATTGCTCCACTTAAACATCTCCCACATAGGAATTCTGTTAACCAGTATTTTTCTCTACATTTTCCACATCTTTCAATAACTCCTATTTCTACTAATCTTTTTAATCTCTTCTTTTTCTTCCCTTATCCTTTGCTCTTTAGCTGGGGAATTTTGAAGGAATGGAAAGGATGAGAGAAAGACGAGGGACAACCTTAAAGATGAAACACTGATCTAAAGGCCTAAGATATCATGTAGTACTTAACAGACAAGCAGTTATCATTTACTTATTTTCCGTTCATAATAAACATTTCTTTTCTCAGCTTGCCATTTTTACACCAGGGGTGTACATTTTGAATTTGTATGGAAGGAATCTCGTTCACATAGTTTCACAATGTCAAAGATATTCACCTATAAAGGATGTGAGGAAGAAGACTGTGAAAATGATCTCAGGCATTATTCTTGATTTGCTTGTTTTAATGCCCCCAAGTACCAAGTGATGTAGAGTCTGAATGGCTTTTAATAATTTAGCTGGTATAGGTGCCTCCCCACTTCCTCAACACACGCGCTTTTGTGAAATCCTTGGCTCCACTGAATTCTTTCAGTGCTCACGGTACCAAAAAAGTTCATATTGCTGGCAGGAGGGTGAAGGAAAGAGCAAAGACCTTGGCCCTAATTCCTGAGGCCAACATCAGAGCAGTCTTCCACTTGAGAAAAGGAAAGCCTTAACTATGTGTGTTTGTAGACATCTCCCTAAGTTGTAGTCATGGGAGGGCCCAGACTCACATAATTTTCATAGATGTCTGTGTGATTCCACTCCAAGCCATCATCCAGGACTGTGATAACAACTCCTTTGCCTGTGATGCCTTTTTGCCAAACAGGTATCACATGGAGATCCAGTTTGGGCAGGGCTGCAGTCACCCTAGTATCTTGCTGGTAAAGAAAAACAAAGAATTGGTAAAACCATGATATACTTGCTGCAAAATAAGAACTGAAGCTCAAGTCTGGAGACCCATCTTTTTCCCCCTGCTAGGGTCACTCTACTTTTTAGAAGAAAGCAATTAGGTGAAATAAAAAACAAAGTTGATGGTAAAGCCAAGTGAATCATCAGAGTGCTGTTCTCTTCCCAGTTGTTCCAATGGAAAATCACTTGAAAGGATGAATCACCCTGCGCCCCTTCTCACTGAGCTACATAGCTTCTAAGAAGTTCATCCCTAAGTTTCATCCATTTATAATGACATGCTCAAGGTTTTTATCTACCAAAGTTTTATTTGGCGTTGCATGTTCCCATCTCTCCCCAAATCCTGAGCCACCCTTGCCACACTGAGCCTACTTTACATTGTCTGGTCCGTAGTCATTCATGGATGTTTTAACAACTTTTCTAAAAGCAGAACCTGGAATACTCAGGAGGATGCCTTCTCACCAGGACTTGCAATTTAATTGCCTATTTCCAAGTATGAGTGATGTTGTTTTTTTTTTCCAAGTATGAGTGATCTAAGAGAGTAAATATCTATGAGAGGGGATTTGAAGTTTTCTTTCTCAGATAAATTTTCTGATAGTTACAGTGTGTGGGACTCTAAGTGAGAAGAGCTGGACACCAAGGAAATAGAGAGATGAGCACATTTCCAAGCATTTGAGGGAGAAGCTTTAGAAAAGCGCCAGTTTCTGGTGAAAGGGACAGTAAGAAATTTATTAATAATAACAGCTTAAAGTATCAATGAATGAATTTCCCCCGACTGATTCTCCTCAAAAAGTAGGGGAAAACTCTTTTTTTTTTTTTTTAAGATGCCTTCATTCACTTTAGAGAGAGAGCACATAAAAATGAGGGAAGGTAGAGAGGGAGAGAGTCTCCAAGCAGGCTCTCAACGGGACACAGAGCCCAACATGGGGCTGATCCTACAACTCATAAGATCTTGATCTGACCTGAAACCAAAAATTGAGTGCTCAACAGACTGAGCCACCAAGGCACCCCAGTAGGGGAAAACTCTTAAAAGAACTTACTAGGCCAACATGAAACTAAATGATTTAGGAGGTAGGAGCTACACATTGATTTCTGGCCAAAGCCAGAGAAGGCCTCTGTGTCAGTTGCAAGAACAATCACACAGTGTGGTGGTTAAGAGTATGACCTCTGGAGCCATGAATTATGACCCTACCACAGGTACCCAGATGACTTTGGCAAGTTACTAAACTTGCCCATGTCTCTGTCTCTTCATCTACCAAATGGGTATCATACATCATTGTATCTACAATATGATGTGAGAACTAAATGAGTTCATTCATGTCAAACACTTAGAATAGTATTTGACATACAGTCAATATGCAAATGTTAATGAGTCTCTTCTACTGCAATGAGCGAGTATTGCCTAGGTTAAGAGAATGTCAAGAGGAATTGATCCCTTTTCCCATCCTTTATGCAACAAAGATATCTAAGCCTTAGCTCATGGTTGTCATGAAAATTTATCTTTTATAGTATTCTCAACAAAAATACCACTTCCATAAACATGTATTACTGACATAGAAGCTTCATATTAAAATGGAAGGGAGACGGGCATGGAGTAAGACTCTGCAGGCAAGAAAGAGCACTTAAAATTTCTCTACTCAGGGGCACCTGGGTGGCTCAGTCGGTTAAACATCTGCCTTCAGCTTAGGTCATGATCTCAAGGTCCTGGGATAGAGCCTCACATCAGGCTCCCTGCTCAGCAGGGAGTCTACTTCTCTCTATCCCTCTGACCCTCCTCCCCTCTTGTGCTTTCTCTCTCTCTCTCTCTTCTGTCTCTTTCTCAAATAAACAATCTTTTTAAAAAATTTCTCTACTCAATGCCCACATATCAGTGAGGATACGGTATCTTAAAAGTAAATCAGTTTGCAAGTCTACATATCTGCATGTAGATGACTTTTGTCTCTCCTTGTGTTCCTTGGTTCAGAAATTCTCACTTGTTGGCATGTAAGAATTGCCACTCAGGGCTGTGTATACTGAATCATGTTCACTGTGCCTTTTGGATGATTTAAAGGTTCTCAAGAGTAACTCTGACCAAATGTGATTTTTGCGATGCTTACTGTTTTGGAACTCTTGCAAAACATGATTCTTCTGCCTTTGCTCCAGATAAGCTTAAGAGAAGAAAAGTAACAATCCTTCCTCTCATAGCAGTTAAGATCTGTGTTTCAGACACTTCCACCTAGTAAAACAGGAGATCCAGATCATGGAAGTTCCCATCAGCTCTAATCTCCAGGTAAATTGGCCTTCTACTGAATTGTCTATCTTTTTAAAAAATCTATTTTGCAGATGTAACAAAATAAATAGCCCAGATCCTATTCAGTCCTTCTGTAAGTACTTACCAAGTACCACTGCTGATTCCACATTGGATCGTTGAAGAGATTTAGTGCTGAGTCTCTTAAAACTGAACGTTTACTTCTCTCTTTTTCATACTGTTGTTCAGCCCATATTACCTACAAGGAGTTTTATAGCAAGAAAATCAGCAGTCAGAAAGTCACCTCTGTGTAACCATCTTCCCTCTAACTAGCTCCAGTACCCTCCCCATCACAGTTGAGGCAGTTCAAAAATGTTTTCGTTTGACTGCAGATCAAACTGGCAGCTCAGTGAGAAGAAGGGACTACCCACTGCGGAGATCCACATTTCCTCTATTACAGTAAACTGTACCTTTAGGGGGAGGAGAAGGAGTCAGTGAAGTGATGATTCCCTCAAATTATTTATACTATGATTCCAGTGGAAGTAAAAGTTTAGTCTCCTGTCATCAGCATATGGACCATAAGACTGATTTTTTATTTCTGTCTTAGGGTTTTGTAACTGAAAATTTGTCCATTTTCATGGAATGAGTCAACAAGCTGGGATATTCCAGAGACTGCTGTTATGGTGCTCTTTTAGCTTAATTTCTCTTTCTTTACATGCAAAAGGTAGAAATTGCAGATGTTATGCCAGACAAGAGAGGTGCTGTGTCTTTGCAAGTCTAAAACTCTGACTCCCCTGTGCTTCAAGCTCCTGCTTAAGAGTATTTAATATGAGAAACAGATACAGGGTGATGAATGAGTCTACTGAACATGCACACTTACCATTAATTTAATCTCATGTATTATGCAAAGAGATCTGACAATACAAAAATTACCTTTCCCACATTTATGGCATAATCCTATTATACTTGAGACCCTGAGAGGGTGAGGGACTGCCTTGTGGTTATATTCATTATGAAATAATACTATGCTCTTATTTCACTGGGCAACATGACTCTTTCCTACCCAAAACATATTCTCTCTGTTGTACACATGATGACAGTCCAGTGCCTGGTGGGATGTTGTTAATGTGTGAATACTCATGAGTCCGATCCAAAAATAAAAACTAAAAAATAATTTGTTGCTAAAGGATAAAACCATCCACTAAGAATGTCCTGAATTTTCAATTAGAAAATTTATGGCAAACCTATTATAAATATTGGGAGGGACTTGAAACCTAGACATTAGTCATTATAATTTATTTTTAAAGGCCATGTATGTTCAAGCTTAATTGTTTTGGCTTAAAGTACCTCAATGCTTGGAATATACTGCCTGTCCTCTGAGTTGGTCTTTGGAAGCTGGCTGCTAGGGAACAAGTACTAATCCTTGATAGAGTCACTTACAGTTGGAGATTTCATTAACATACTTGTAAAGATAGCCTATTGCTGCATTTCAGAAGGCTATTTTGAAAGAATATTATCCCCCATCAAAAAAAAAAGAAAAATAAAGTGAAAATCAAAAGCAATTTTTAAAAAATGGAATATAAGAAGAGGCACTCCTCCATCTGATCAGATAAACATTCAGTTGTTGGAAACAGTGTTATGATTAATGCCCTTAACTCCAAATCCCACATTAATCTCTATTAAGAGCAGACCAAATAGAATAGAGGAAATTAGGGATATCTTTCTTTTATGTATATAATAGGTATCATGTACTTAAATGTAAATAATCCTTTTGATTTGGGAAGAGCATTAAAGGTCATCTAGCTCAACTTCCCAGTGCTACCTTCTATGGGTTCTAGGATATTTTCTAAAACAAAATAAAAATAAAGTTTAGAAAAATAAATTTTTCTAAAATAAATTTTTCATAAGATTATACGGACTCCTTTTTTATGAAGTTATGTTAGGGATTAAATTCTTAGTTTTTCTTCATTATCACTTGAGATTTTTTGCTCCCAAATCCACTATCAAAGAAATCTCTAAAGAATAGAACTGGGTCATTTGTTCACTTTAGTGAGATACTTTTAGTAATAATAACAGGTATTTCTCCACTCTGTCCAGTTTTCTTCTGTGAAGATGATAAGGGAGGTCAGTTTGACTTCCTTATGCATTAATGTCAGGCATGCATTTAGGCAGACAAGGAAATCTCTTTCTTGCTTTGCTCAAGGACTAAGCCTAGCCCAGAGTCTTGGAAGTTGTCCTACTTTTCACAGCCCATACAATGAGTCATCTGCTTTGGGATGGCAAAAGGAAGATTTCACTGGACAAGAAACTTTTCAAATAATGTTGAGCCTCTGCTTTGGTCTCACGTATCTACTGGCCGGGGTAAAAGTAGCCATGGATGCCAAGGAGTTGTGGTTCGCTGTCCGTGGTCCTGATATAGTGTTCCTTGCCTAGGTGTGATTGCTGGTAACCAAGGTCCAGTCATTCCCTACTCTGATAATTTGCCTTTTTATTTTTCCTTTCAGCTTTTAAAATTCTACCAATTTACTTAAAAATTCTATCAGTTTCAGAACAAATAAATAAATTATTTCACAGGGTTTATGAATTCCATGTACTTTCAATAGTTTTATCACCTTTCTGTCACTTATATTTTCTTTCTAGCAAGTTGAAAGGATGTATTCTATCTCTTCAAAGCTTCCATAATTCTCTGGAGTGTCCTAGGCAACAGAAATCATGATAACAGAAAACAGGCCAGCCAGGATAAATTTCAAACAGTATAGCACATTCTTAAGAAAAGGCAACATTGTGTATACAAATTTCAATACTCCCAATATAGTCACCATTTCTATTGATATGTTTGCTGATCTTGAAAACAGACTTCAAAAATTAATAGGTACACTAGATATACATTCAAATTGTCCTCACACTATTTACCTATATTCATTCAAGACATTTCCTGCTCTTGTCTCACCATTGAATATGTATACAAACAAGGATAAAAAGAGATCATATGCTTTCAAACATTACAATACTTTCAAAACAATACAATACTTATGAAAACATTTGGCTCATAAAGATGTGGATTTAAAACTCAATCATAAATACTAATTCCCCATATAACCAAACCAAACAGAAATGGAAAAAGGTGTTTTCAGTTATATTGAAATTTATTAAAATCAATGTTCACATGTAAATTTCTTTGGCATCCTCACACTGGACATTAAAATGATGACAAATAATAGGTGTATAATAAAATGTTGTTAGTTGATTGTATCAGCATTTTTAATAGAGCTGCAATTTAATTTTTAATATTCATTTTTTGTGCTCTTCAGCTGGATTTGTGAGCTAGTATTTTAAACATATACTTTTATATATATTATATGTAAAATTTATTTAACTCAATCTATCCACTCCAATCCAGTTATTATTATGTGCAATTATAATCCTATAGAAATAACAAGAAATACTACAGACAGATAGTTGTGACCACAATAAAAAATAATCATATTTGCAAAGTGCTTTTTGCTCTTGCTGGAAATCATAAGGCAGATAAGTCAGGTTATTGGTTTGAAGACAAATGCACAACACTTACACGATCATCATCAGATAATCTCTTAGTAATATGAAGGGCACTCCTTCGAGACCTTCGGGGATGGTTTTTATGTTTGAATAAATAGTGATTTTCAAGTGATCCAATCTATAAAAGAAAAAATATTAAAATAAAAACCCACTTTATCCAAAATAAATTTATATGGGTTGTTAGACTGAAACCCATGTAACTTAGAGGCAGGCAATTTTTATTAAGCCCATTCTTTATAAGAAGAGACCGATGGAAGCCCTTGCTCCCTTGTCACTACGTTGAGTAAGTTGAGCTTACAATTTTATCACTTGGGCTCATCGTATACTTGGAGGTTAATGATACCTCTTTTTCAGATTTCAGAGGAACTAAATTTGTTTCTGTGTGACAATATTGTGTAGGTAGACATTTCTTTAAAAAAATACCCACTTCATCAAATTTATCTTGTCAGAGAAGAATAATTTGTGGAAAGCTGGCAAACCCTTTGGGTACTCTATACGGTCAATGTTACATTCAGCTATAATGATTTGTCATTGTTATAAAATACAGCCATTGACTCAATGGTGATAATTTTTATAAGCTACTAGTAGAGACCATTCGACTTTCCACTAGTTCAAGGCTTTCCATACGTGGAGCTGGGGAGAGGGAAAAGGTCATCAATGCTTAGCTCTTCCTCTGCTATCAATTGGTTTTGCTTCTGGTCACCTCTCTAATTCTGTCTTTATCCTGAGGCCTTCAGAAGCTCAGGGTAGTGACACTAAATCACTGTAAACAAAGGGAGAAATAAACAGAATCAAGAAAACACTATCAATCTTTTACTAAGAATTATTATTTAAAATATTTGTTAGTAATGCCATTTTAACTGGAAATAGCTAGAGAAAATATAGCATATGCAAATCATATGTAAATATAGATTTCCCCCCACCCCACTATTTCTTAAAGCTTCCTGTGACCATTCCAACCCTTCTTTGAAGATCCTATCAGGAAAACTGATTTACTGTTTTTTGGTTTGGGATTTGTGATTTTTTTAAAGATTTTATTTATTTCTTTGACACAGAGAGAGAAATCACAAGTAGGCAGAGCAGCAGGTAGAGAGAGAGGGGGAAGCAGACTCCTTGCTGAGCAAAAAACCCAGTGCGGGGGCTCAATCCCAGGACCCTGAGATCATGATCCCAGGACCCTAAGATCATGACCTGAGCAGAAAGCAGAGGCTTAATCCACTGAGCCATCCAGGCGAGCAAAGGGATTTGTGATTTTAAAAGCAATTCCCATAATGAATGGCCAGGTTTGGAAATAGGCCTGGGGCTAACAGGTGAGAAAAAGAAAAAAGGATATTTTTGCTCTCTTACCCAATCTCTTTCCACATAGTTACCAGTGCTATTTAGCTACCCAAAGGTTATAGGATTAAGTCCCCAGTTATTCCCCCATAGGATACAGAAGATTTCCATGATGCCCACAGTAGCTACCAGTACAATTCCACCTACTGCTCACACTCTGCTCAGATCCCAACAATTCCTTTCAGTTTCTTCTAAATTCCTTTCTTTGTATCTTCTTTGTTTCCTACAATCTGTTTTCTGTGCCTTGAGTGCCTTCTACAATCTCACCAAGTTCTCCTGGCAACTTGTCTCTTCTTCCTAAACCCTCTACAAATGTTTCCTCCACTGGGCTGTCTTTTTTACACTCCTCCTCAATTCCTGTCCCTCTTCAATCCCTCAATCAACAAATATTGAGAATCCAGGTGCAACTTCTATTACACCAATTACCTGCAATTCCAATTATTTGTTACTAAACCAATCTCCTCTAAATTCTTGATTCCTTGAAAGTTTCTTTTCCTCCTATTATTCCTCAGCCCCTAACAGGGAGCCTGGCAGAGAACAACATCTGGGCAAAGCAAAAAGCCTTAGTCGGCTCCTGGGACACGGAGAAATCAAACTGCGTATTGATTTTTATGCTGGGCATTTAAAGGCAATTTGGCTCATCAAGTTGGGGAATGAAGCCTCTGGCAAGGAGAGGCGTATTCCCTAGAGGATTCGATCTATGGAATCGCCAACGCCCACGCCGATTACTCATCCGTGACTTCAGCTGCATCTCTACAAACCACCTCCAGAAAAAACGCGCCAAAATGTTTTACAACTCCCTCCTCCCCCGCTTTGAGGCACAGTTCCAAGGCGAGGGGCGAGGGCTTGATTCTGAGCCAAGGAAAATGAAAGCTTAGATTAGAAATCACACCCCCTGGGGTTCCCCCGGGAATCGCACACCTAAGCTGTCACTCTAGTAATGCCTTAACACCCTCCTCCCAGCTATCTATGAAACCAGCTCTCCCTTGCACAGACAAGTTTTTATCACAAGCTGACACCCTCGGGGAAGCTATTAGGCATTTGGCTGGAGAACAAAATAGAAAAGCTTTCCCCACAGTCATTCCGGCCCCTTGACCCTTCAGGGAGACTGACCCAGCAAAGTTGTGAAGCTCAGACTTTCCAAGTTCCCGGTGAAGACCGGAACGTCCCGGTAGAGGCGAGGGGAGTGTTCCGGTGTCTTTCGCGCACCTCTTCCTCGCCCGCTCCCCAGGCCACTCCGCGGGCCCCCAGCCTCTAGATCGTGAGCCCGGCCTCTGGAGCTCTTCCAATGCCCTGGGCGTGCCCGAAAGGCTGAGGGCGGACATCACCAAGCCTCTCTGACCCCTTGCATCAGGACTTAGATCTGATGCTGCCATATTGAAAAAAAAAAAAAAAAAAAAGGAAACAGCCGGCTCCTGACGCAGAGACCAGCTGAGTCCCAGGGGACCGAACGCAGTGCCTCTCCCGGGAGCTCTTGGTTGGTAAGAGCCTACATGCATCTCAAGTTCCGTGAACAAGCGTGGAGGGATTTTTCTCCCAAACCACGCGGGAATGGATTTAAATGCCAAAGCGGACGACAGCAAGAATAAGCTTTACCCAGCTGCAGCGGCTTCGTTCTGCCTGGCTGCTTCCAGCCCAAACAATAAATAATGCAAGCCTTCTTTCTCCAAGCGCGCCAGGAGCGAGAGCTGCAGAAGCTTCTGCTCTTTGCCACTGGGCTTAGGAGAGTGCGACCTGGGGCTCCCACTTGGGAGATCGCGCGTCAACCCCGCCAGTCCCCGTGGGCCCCAGAAAGTTTCTGTAAAGTGTAAACTCTTACCTGACCCAAAAGGTCATAGCCCAGCTCCTCCGCTATGGCCGAAGCTGCCTCCGGTCCCCCGGGGATTTCTGCCGCCCATTCATTCACAAATTGCCTCTTCGCTTTTACACTGTTCAGTGCACACCAAGCGCAAAAGAGAGCGAAAGCAGTACACTGCAGAGTCCAGCCTCTTCGCTCCATGGCTCACACACTCGCTTGCACACAAGTCGGAAGGAGATGGGGGAAAGAAGCAAGAAAAGATGCAAGAAAGGAGAAAAGCCAGAAACACTAGCCCTTTTCTCCCACGGACTCTGGACCACTTCTCGCTCCCGGTGGCTCTGCTGAGATAGGAGGCGCGCGAGGAGAGGCTGGGCGGTGGCGAGCGCTCTTTGGTCTCCCGGCTGAGTGGAGCCCCAGCCCTTCCAAGCCGGAATGGAAATGAGTGTTTACACGTCAAATCGACGAAAGCCATCTCTTGACGTCAGATCTACCTGGACTAAGATCTGGATGGTATTCCCGGCGGGGTGGAGAAGCGGCTAAAATAAGCAGGGAAGGATTAAGGAAAGGAAGGAATCGATTGCTGGGATCAGTTAAGTCTGCTCCCTGACTGACTGTAAATTCTGTAGCCATGAGAAACACCTTCACTTCTCAAAGAGAAGTGTCCCTATTTGAATATTACTACCAAGAACCGAAGGCTGGGAGTTACCACACACTTTGCTGCACTCCTGCCCGCATTCTTTTCATTTACTTAATTATCTCATGGTTTGGGGGGAGGGAAGGGGATGAATTTTTATAAGAGCCCTGTGGAGATGAGCACCTGCTGTGAAGAACAGGGGTCTTAAGTCTGAAATCGGACAGAGGCTGAGCAGAGAGGAGAGAAGCTTCTATTGCCCAGATTCTGATCTAAATTGCCTAAGAAAATAAGCTCATCTGGAAGACATTGTTAAAGTGATACTTTAAAAAAATGTATTCTCAACTAACATTGAAACCACCTTAAAGAAACAAGTTTAGTTCCTCGTGTCTCTCAACTTAGTAAAACAATATCTAAAATTTTATTCTAGATATTGCAAAGCCTAGTGTCACCCCTTACTGTGCTTATCTGAAAAATGATTAATCATTTTTTAAATTTTTTTAAGATTTTATTTATTTATTTGACAGAGAGGGAGAGAGTGCCTGAGAGAGGGAACACAAGCACAGGGAGTGGGAGAGGGAGAAACAGTCTTCCCACGGAGCAGGGAGCCCAACTCAGAGCTCCATCCCAGGACCCCAGGATCATGACCTGAGTCCAAGGCAGACACTTAACGACTGAGCCAGTGACCGAGCCGCCCCAACCACATGATTTTTTTTAAAGAAAATTACTTTCTTTAACCATCAACAAGGGGGTCTTGGGACCCAAACACACTTGTGTTATATCAGGGAGAGAAAGAGTGGCTTTTATTAATTCTGAACTTCACATTTTTTAATTCAGTAGAGCTCCTCTCTTGGGTTTTGAGCTGAAGCTGTACCATTACTTTTCCATAAAATGCACAATGTCACTCTGTGGAAGAATGTTTTTCCCCCCGTGGGAATAGAATTAGCAAAAAGTCTAAATGCCCCTTCCCCACACCTCCCACCCACCCCCACACAGACCCAAAGATGGATTCAGTCTACCTTGGCTGACTGAGGCTATCAGGATCCTCAAGAGTTGAACCTGGCTGGAAAAGCCCCAGTGTAGAGTATTCAGCACCAAAGAATGGACAGCGCCACACGCGGCGGCGGCCAGAGCGGCCCTTCCGTTTGAGTCTCAGAAACTGCTCTCTTTTTGCAGCTAACCGAGCTGTTTCTTATTTGATCTGTGTCTTTCCCCTCTTTAAAAAAAAAAAAAAAAAAAAAAAAAAAAGGCGGGGGGGAGGGAGGAAATTGACTGCAGGGAGAAACTGTGGTTACGTTCCTGATCGTGACTACTGGCGTCGAGCTCCCAGGAGCGTGTTGGACTCATCCCAAAAGTGAAATTGCGGAGGCTTAAAAGTCTTGTCTGTGAAAGATTTTTCTTCTCTTCTCTTTTCTTTCTTCTTTTTCCCTCTTCCTTCCATCCATCCTTCCTTCCCTCTTTTTTTTTTTTTTTTAAACTTCAAACCACCGGGGGGCGCAGACTATTATAGAGAAAGAAGAAAGAGGCTAAGATTGGAAAAGAAGGCATATGAGATTGAGGAGAAAGGAAGCGAGAAATATACTATACAGGAAGCAAGTAAGACTTGGTGGAGGAGGAGACTGAGTAGTGCTAATTCTTCATTTGCTTTCATGTTTGCAGGAATGTAGACTAGATTGATAATTTCTTTAAACATGAATCTTCTTTTTTTTAAGATCTTATTTATTTATTTGACAGAGATCACAAGTAGGCAGAGAGGCAGGCAGAGAGAGAGGAGGAAGCAAGCTCCCCGCTGAGCAGAGAGCCCGATTCAGGGCTCTGTCGCAGGACCCTGGGATCATGACCCGAGCCAAAGGCAGAGGCTTCAACCCACTGAGCCACCCAGGCGCCCCGAAACATGAATCTTCTTAACAAAAACAAATGTCAATGTTAATAAGCCACATGATCCATGAGATGTTGTGGAATGGGCTGAGATTAACGGCTCTTCTGTCTGCTCTGTAAATTCACATGGGTGAGTGTTGATGGCTGGATGAACTTCCGTTTATTCCCTTTCGTGTCTCAGCCTGAGTTGTGGCTTCAAGTTCTCTAGGGTGTTTCATTCTCACAGCAGACAAATGCTAACTGTGTGCTAGCAAGACAAAAGAAACTCCTGGCACATATTTAATAAAGGTAAGTATGGCTAGAGCAAGAATATATTTGCCCTTTCTTATTATTGTTCAAGTAAATCAGTTTGCAGAGTGTTGGCAATGAGTGTCTCATTAATGAGGCATTTGTGTCAAACGGAGCACTATACAAACCTGGAGTAAACATTTGACTGATTTGCCTAATAGGTTAAACTAAATTTTCACAGCAAAAGCAGAATATTCTCATCCAAACAATATATATAATCTCAGTAATTTATTTTGAAATTGTCTCAATTTATCTTATGGACTTTATTTGCCACAATTTCTGGGATACAGAAGAAATGAATGTTTGCCAAATCTGAAGATGCAAATAGATATAGAATTCATCTTTGTCATATCAAGGGCTAGTCCTATTCTACTATGTGCATCATAGTAATAACCTCCAGGCCCACCAGTGTTGTATTTTGTACTATGAATTAAAAGAGCCAATTATCACCTTTAAGTTGATTTTAATAGTGCTGGAGTCATCTGATTAATTTATATAGAAAACAGGATGATTCATAAACTGAAGAAAATTCTGTTTCTATTATGAATTATCAAGTGAGTGTTATGCCTTTCATGACTGCTTCCAACTGCCAAGTGATAAGGTTAATCATTTATTAAGTTTTCTTGGAGAGTAATAAAACCAAGGCTAGTATAAACAGGAAGTAAGAATATACTCAGAGAGCTATAATCACCATATCTTTTTAGTATTAGAAAACAAGAATTTTGGGGCGCCTGGGTGGCTCAGTGGTTTAAGCCTCTGCCTTCGGCTCAGGTCATGATCTCAGGGTCCTGGGATGGAGCCCCACATCGGGCTTTCTGCTCAGCAGGGAACCTGCTTCCCCACCATCTCTCTGCCTGCCTCTCTGCCTACTTGCGATCTCTCTCTCTCTCTGTCAAATAAATAAATAAATAATCTTGAAAAAAATTTTAAACTTTTGTTACTATGAAATAAAATATGTACACTAAAGGGCACAAAACAATGTGTGCAATGATTTATCACAAAGTGAACACTATGTAACCATTCAGGTCAAGAAAAAGAACATTGCTAGCCCTCTGAACAATATCCCAATTCCGTTTCAAGCACCATAGGAGGAGCAAGGAAATAACTTAGGTTTAACATTTATCTAGTTGTTATGTATACTTACTTGTTTCCTTTGAGTAACACTAACTGTATATTATGACAAGTTTATAATTAATTAGCCTGTAAATTAAGTAAAAGATATTTGGTAAAAGAACATGTTATAGAACTAAATCTACTTATTTCAGTGTTTCCCAATATAGAAAATAACAATATTTGTATGACAAACTAGAGTAAACTAGAGGAGATTTGTAGGCATATGTTTGGGATTCTGTATAATAATAATAATGGAATGATTCATTACATTACCTTCCGGTGATACAATTTTGTTAAGGAAATAAAATGGGATGTTTAAGGAAAGATATAAAAGTGAATGTAGATAAACTTAAATTTAGAAATATGAATATACTTCCATCAATATAACTTTTTGTCTCAGTTTTTATGTTTGAAAGTTTATATATAACTTCTAATCAAGACACTTTATCAATGATCTTTTCAAATTTGTTTATAGCTGCTGTCAACAAGAAATTGTATTTGTACAAATAGGGAATAAAAATTTTGAAACAACTTTCACAACCACTAAAAATTTTTCAACATTTGATTTTTAATATAGCAATTCTTTTATTTCCTCTCCAAATTTACCATTGGAATTTCATGGGGATTCTGGATGTTTAAAATTTGCCTAAATTTTATATGTCAAGTATTACAAAATAATATTGAAATTCTAAATTAGGAAATACATGTCCTTTAAAGATGCTATCATGCATCAACATTGCCACAAATGGGTAAAAGTATTTAATGTATGGGAAGATACCTAAAGATACACCTACCAGGAGCTCTTGACTTTCTTTCTCATTATCTATTCTCCTATGGCCAAATTTTGGTAGGCATGTTATGCTAATTAAGCACTTTGAACATGAACTCCTTTAGCAAATCCACAGATTCCTTTCTCGTGATGAAAAGGGACATGCTCGCAGCAAGTTGCTGAAGTAGTTACCAAGGCCATAGACACTCAGCTAGGTTGAGCTCACTGCCCTGAGGCCAGACCAATGAGTGATAATCATGATTGCCTAAATGCCAATCTAGTTGGGTCTTTTTCTCAGGAGCCCAGGATAAAGCTATTTGCCTGGACTTTCCAATGGTTGAGAAGACAAATATCTTGAGGGACATCTGTAATTCCATTTGGAAAGCTCTGATCTACAGAAATGGAGGTAAGAGAAAAATAAAGCAGCCTGTACGCTGAAAGACTTTGAAGTGGATGGATAATTACAAAGGACTTTTGTGGAATAAACTAGACAGAGTTTTGATTTTAATATAGAATTGAATTATTAAAATTGAAGAAATAAGTGCTATTAATTCCAATTATTAAAAAATTATCGGTTGTTTCTAGTGAAAGTTGATAATTAAATGTAGTCATATATAAGATTGTTTATCAGCAATCTTTCTTTCTTTAGAACAGTTCTTTTTTTTTTTAAGATTTTTATTTTATTTATTTGACAGACAGAGATCACAAGTAGGCAGAGAGGCAGGAAAGTAGGCTCCCCACTGAGCAGAGAGCCTGATGTGGGGCTCCATCCCAGGACCCTGGGACCATGACCTGAGCCGAAGGCAGAGGCTTTAACCCACTGAGCCACCCAGGTGCCCCTAGAACAGTTATTTTAAAATGTGCATTTACTGACTGAGTTTTGGAGCATTCCTGCTTCCATTTCCAAGCATGCTCCTGCTTCCTTTATGCTCTCAAACACTGGCATTTTCTTATGGAAAGTCCAAGATATAACTGCTTTCTTGGTTCCTGAAGTGCATTTTTTGATGAGAATTGTAGACTTTCAGTAGTGTAAAATGATTTTAAAAATTATCTAGTTCCTCGGTTCTCAGAGTGCAGTCCACATACCAGCATGATAGGCATTACTTTGGAGCTTGTTAGAAATTCCGTCTCTCAGCCCCCATCCCAGAACTTCTGAATCAGAATTTGCATTTTTAATAAGTCCTTGGTGATTCATATGCAATTAAATTCTGAGAAGCATTGATCTAGTTAAACACCCCCCACCCCGATATATGACATTCCTTGGGAATATTCCTGTCAAGAGCGAGGTAATTCATGGTCTCCCCAAACAGTCCTTTCTTTAGTTTGATCTGGCTCAAGTGATTACAGAGTCCTTCCTTGTAATGACATAAATCGTCCCTCATTACCTACTTCCAGTCAAGCATGCTAATTTTGCCCTATAGCACCACACGGATAAGTCTCAATCTCTTTTATATATGACAGCTCTTCAGACTTTGAAGACAGATTATTATGTCTTGCCTACCATTTTTCTACTCTAGGTTAAACACCCTCAGTCTTTTTAACAATTTTGCATCCCAGTTGGTCTTCTCTGGACAGTATCTCTTTGTACTTTTTGATACATGGCATGTGAAGTGTGGTGTAGTACTGTTGGCTAAATCCATGCCGATTACAGCAAGAATCTCACCTCTTTTTGGAAACTATCCTTCTGCCACTAGAGCCTAAAATTGAGTGTGCTTTATTTTTTCTTACTGAACTTAGAGTCGACTAGGATCTTTATTCATAGTCACATGTGCTGCTGAGTCACATTTTCACCAGACTTGAACAATTTCTGTGTTTTTGTTATCTGTATGTATGGGGCAGAGGTCTAAGCATAAGATTCATTTCAGCCTTTCAAGATATTTTGAATCTTTTTTTTTTTTAAAGATTTTATTTATTTATTTGACACAGAGCGGGCACACACAAACAGGGGGAGCAGCAGGCAGAGGGAGAGGGAGAAGCGGACTCCCCACTGAGCAGGGAGCCCCATGTGCAGGACTCAATCCCAGGACCCTGGAATCATGACCTGAGCTGAAGGCAGATGCTTAATTGACTGAGCCACCCAGGCACCCGGATATTTTGAATCTTGATTTCATCATCCAGTTATTCTCTCCTAGCTTTATGCTATATACAGATATAGTCAGTTTTCCATTGGTGTCTTCATTCAGGCTATTAATAAAAAGATTTGCAGACAGGACAGAAGATAGAGCCACCAGAAACTTCCCTACAAGTTAACTTACTTAATAATTATTATGCATTAGAAACAGTTACTAATTTACCTAATTAAAATATCAAAAGGCTAGCAGAAAGACCTTGTCACGGGACAGGATGGTCCAGATATATAGTGACTGCAGGACTAATTCTCACTGGCATTAGTACGACTTGCTCTATGTGATGCTAGGTGCCAGTGATCAATATTTATGTTGTGAGTCATAGAAGCCAAAATTTTAATAATTTGTTCTGAAATTAATGGTAGTCCACTAATCTAGTTCATGGAATTTTCCTTCTTTTTATTCTTGAAACTGAGACTTTTTGGCTATCTCCAGTCTTTCAGTACTGATCCTTATTCTGCTTTCTAATATTCCTCAGTGATCTCTGACACCAAGTTCAGGTGTCTCCCTATTTGAATGTATTAATTCTTGAATTGAAATTTACCCATATTACTTGCCTCCTCCTCTTGAATCAGCTGCAAGTCGTAGTAGTATAACAGTATCACCTGGTACAGACAACATTTTCATCTATCAAAACAAAAGTCATCTTGTTGGAATCAAAATTATTTTGGTTTTAAAAGACAAACAGGTATATCCTCGCTGAAACTAGCATAAACAGGAAAAAAGAGCTATATTGGTTTGTGTAATGGAAGCTTGAAAAAAGAGCTGGCCAAGGACAGTATACCCAGAGACTTAAGTAGCATTAGCGAGTATCTCTCTCTTTCCTTCTTCCATTCTCTCTCTCTTTCTCTTCCTCATTTCTCAGTTTCTACATCTTTGTAGCTCTCATTTCTCAGGCTCTTCTGCAAGGTGAATACATGACTATTGGTGCTTCTGGGATCAGGTGCTTTCCAGTTGATAACACAAGGAGAAAAAGATCTCTTTTCCGTGCTCAATATAAAAATACCAGTAATTGTCAAAGCAATGATAGGAAGAGCCACAGTATATTAATAATATCCAAATTTATATTTTTTAGATAAAATGAAAATAATTTCACTTCCACAGCTATTTATGTTTATGACCCTAACTAGTTTTTACTCTGCACATAAGGAGATTGATTTCCAGGCTTGTTGATTGTATTTCTTGCTTGTCATATCTGGAATCAAGATTGGCCCACCCTTTCAAACACAATTATAGACAATTGTTTGAGGCCTGCTTTTCCTTGCCTGTTTACAACAGCTTCCGTGCAATCCTTCAAGGTTTGCATTTATTTAAACAATAAGCAGATTAATTCCAACATTCACATTCACAGGAGGGAGATGAGAAGCAAAGGTAAAGTTGGGTTCAGTCCATTGTTGCATATCTTTCAGCAGCCTGGCTAGAAAGAAAACCTAAAGAAGACCAGTCCAATGGATGCTGGGGCAGGGGGGAATTCATCTGCTCCCACCTTAGCACAGAGGACTCAATTCTCAGCTGCTGATCTCTTCTTTCCCCTCCTGGGCCTCTTCGACCACCACCAACTGGAAAGAAAACAAACCCATGAAAGCAAAATCAGTCCACAGCACATTACTTTAAAAATTCTAAACTGGTTTCTGACAAACTCAAAAGATATCTCATAAAAATCTAGAAACTATAAGTTTGAGATCCCTTACAACCACAGGAATCCCCATCATTCTCACACAAGAAGACAAAGTATCCATTTCTGCAGTTACGTTTGCCCTCCACTTTTTTTTCTTCTTATGGTCGAGTTCCGGTAACCTTAACTCTACCAAAAGTGGGGAAACAAAACACAGCAGAGGGAACCAAGTGTTTGAAGACAATATTCTCTTAAGCCTGACTTACTCCACTCAGTTATGGTATCTGCCTGTCTCCTCTGAATATTGGTGTTGGCGTCCCTTTCCCCCGAGCTACCTGCAGACTCTTTCCTGTACTGTTCAACCTTGGCCATGCCGTACCCCTATCATAGCAGGAAAGAGGCAAAAGATCAGCTGGTCCAGTATCTTAAGCAAACATGAATTAACCAGGTCTGGGTTGTTACATCCCAGGGAGAAACTAACAGATGGCAAGAGTTCATTCCCAGGCCCTGAATTTAGGAAAGAGACGAGCCTGTGAGGGGTGGGGCGGGGCGGAGCATGAAGGAGGTTAGCAAAGCAAAGAGGTCAATTTAAGGCCATTTAGATTCTTCCGACCCTGCAGTCCAGACTAATCAGGGATCTAGGGTGGGGCCACACCAACACAGGCAGGAATGTGGTGGTTTGGCAGTGGGAAAGCTGGGGACAAAATGTTTTGTGGGGTACCCTGGCTGGCGATCCATTTTCTCTTCTCCTTGCGCTCTGTTGCTGGACACAGTAGAAGCAAGCGCTTTAATTTTATTTGCAAGGTTAGTTGAGAATTCGCTGTAAAATTGGCATCATTTGACAAACCGGGCCCAAACTCTATCTAGACGGACACTATTTCAAAAAGCAGTAAGCACAGAAATGAGAGCAGACCTTGGAGCCAGATTGCCTGGTTTGAATCTCAGTTCCGCCATTTAACAGCTGCGGATGTTTGGAGGTGTTCTGGAGCCTTCTTTGCTTCAGTTTCCTCATTTGTAAAGGTGGGCTACAATAGTAACTTTCTTGGTGTCGTTATTATATATAACATACCTACAGCGTTTTCCAGGGCAAATAAATAACAGTTCTTGTTACTGAGAAACTAGCCCCCTGAAAACACCTGTTTGTTTTAAGAGTGTTTTTTAAATGGAGAGGAGCTTGTGGGGTTGCGGTGGCACATGGGATAGGGAGATGATTTCAGAACTGAAACCTGCCCACCTCCGGCAGCCCCTTCTCATATCTCCCTCCTCTTTTCCTGCTCACTAGTTTCCAGCATGCTCCTCTTGCTCTTTTATTTCTTTCCATCACAGTCTTGCATATTCTTGGCTGATTTTTCTCACAAGCCTGCTGAGAGAAGCAGGACAGATTTGATTAGCTCCAGTTCACTGAAATGCAGAAGAGTGAAGTCATTTCCCCACAGCTCCCACAGCCAACTTTGGATAGCAGATCCTTCCTCTTTGAACTTTTGGCATTTGATTTCATGGTGGAAGATAAACAGTGACAGAGTTCAAGGTAATGGGAAGACCTAGAGACTTGCACCTTCTAAACACATTCTATAAAAATGGCATCTTTAAAAAAGCAGGATACTCTGTCGACTCAATGTTGTCAAATGTGCTGGAAAGGAATCGTGTGGAAGCGTGAGTCAGTGCATTCAATATTAAGAGTGGCCGTCAGACCTCGAGGCACATAAAGGAAACAAAGGGAGCACCTTTAAAAAAATGTACCCCTTCACCTTGTCCTTTTGATATTAGAGCCAGCCTGCGATTCTATTGGTGTGATTAAGCACTCACACAATTCTTTCATTTTAATTTCCTAACTTCGTGCAGGAAGGTTTAGATCTGGCTCACACGAGCTGCGATTACCGGAATATAACAGCAGGCATTTGTGTGGTTTCTTGATACATTTCATACAAAGATTTCACAGCTACCTGCTTCTCACTCCGCCATTATTCCCAATCTCATTTCACCAAAGAAGTTGCAGACAGGGAGGCCACCAGAGTTTGCATAACTCTTCTGACAGAGCTGAAGCCACGACAAAGGTCTGCAGTGCTCTCTCTGCGGACACGGATAGTTAGACTCGTCATAGTCTGAGCGGTGGAGGGCGGAGGGCGTGAGTCCTCCGTCCCTTACTGGCATTGTTAATTAGCATAATTTGCTTACCCTGAAACTTCAGTGTCCTCCTCTGTGCAGTTGAGAAAATATTACCAAGACCTGTTCATGAGACCTCAAAATGACTACCTCCTTTCAGTCACTGAGGACAGGGTTTGGCACAGGGTACATGCTCAGTGAAGGCTGACCGTCATGATTACTGGTCTGTCTTCTCTTGTCACTTTGTTGGCTTCATATCAAAGAGTACTGCCCATGGTCTGAGATTAATCCCAGAAGCGCTATGTCCCTGGATTTGTGTTATATGAAAATATGATTGCCCTCTGTTGCTTTGGAAGGCTGGAAGCTTTAAAAAAATAAATGGGTTATATTGGATGACATCCCTGCTATTAGGACCCAGCCTATAGTCAGCCAATAATTTTCAGCTTATAATGCATAAACCTCACCTGGAGAGCTTGTTTAAAATGCACATTCCTAAGCATCCCTCTTCTTATATTTGGGGGTAGTGTAGGCCCTAGGACTCTGCAGACTTTAGCAAATACCCTGAGAGGTTTTGAGAAATATGTAAAAGTCCCTTAACTGGAGTTGGCCCAGCACTCCAACCCCACTCTTCCTCCTCCTCCTCCCCCCTCCTCCTTTGTTGTGGTCCTGTCATCATAACCTCTTCATCCTCCTCTTCTTTCTTTCCTTTCTTTTTTTTTTAGCATTTGAAATAGACTGCCTGAGGTTATTTTCCACTATTAGGCTAGCTCTATTATTATCTCTTTAGAGAAAATGCCACTAAACCTGGGGGGAAAAATACAGAGTAATTACTCAAAGGAAAAAAATATATATATAACTTCCCTGGAAGCAATTAGAAAGACAATCATTAGATTGAAGTGATCATTTGCTCACATTTCACTGTGGGGTTCCAGCCCTCTCACAAGGAGGAAAATAGCCCATGTTTGTGTCCAGAGCTTACTAATGTTAGACCCAAATGTAATGCCTTGACAATAAGTTTTAAAATCTTTCCTATAAAGAAGCGTAACCAGATGTAGAATCCTTATTCATGCAATCCAACAGAAATCTTAGATATATTAATCTTCTGCTTCAAGTCAGCCCAGCACTCCAAGAAAGACGAATCAGTCCCCACTTCCTACCCCAAGCCCCACCTGCTTGTACCTGAGTGCTGGGAAACTAGAGGAGAGGGCCCGGGGCCAAATTTGAAACCACATAAACTAACAAAGTGTGGTCACCTATTTGGGCATTATGGCTACAGCTTCCAAAAAAGTAGACATTTGGCAATAGCCAACTTTTAAAGAAATATAAATAGCCAGTGCCAAGCACAGGCTTCCAAGTTTTTTTTTAGCTTCAATTATAGATTCTATTATCAGTGGTTGTCAATTCTTCCTGCACACTGGAATCATTTGAAGAGATTTTAAGCAGCACTGCTGGCACATCCAGAGGTTAAGATTGAACTGGTGTGGCATGGAGCCTTCTAGGTGATTCCACTGAGCACCAAATGCATGCCTGTGAATTACATGAATCAGATTTACTTGACAATTGCCTGCTCTCCGCACCCCTCTGCAAGCTATAGACATTAAGACTAGAAGTAAAATAAAGCAGAGAATTTTAAGAACATTTTAGTCTCCATTCCTGCATATTTTAGGGAAAGTGAAATATTAGGTCTAGGATGTCTCCCTAATTGTCTCAGTTCTCTATTTTATTTTGCTAGCATATACTTCATCTTGTCAAAATACTCTCAGCACCTAAAAACATACAGAACCTCACAGACATTCTAAATAAATCTTGACAATATATAGAATGAAGGTTAAAAAAAGTTAAGTCTGTTGGTTAATAATTTCTCTTGGCTGAATCACAGTAGTCATGGGAGAAGCCAGAGGCATTGAGAGTTTATTCACACACATACACACATACACACATACACACATGCACACAAGACGAGCTGGGAGATTTACATAAAGAGGGTATTCTTTGTCTTCATCTGCATGTCTGGGTTAGGCCTTTTCAGTTTCCATCAAAAATAGGTGCATTGAGGTCATGATTTGCCAATAAGCCTTATAAAACAGATTTTTTTTTTAAATTTTGTTGCTGCCAGGCACAAAATCTGTTTAATTTAGAAAGAGTGCTAATAGCGTTCTATTGCTTGCTTTTCTGTATTTTTTAAAAACCTTTTAGAAATTAAATTCTTTTCTAATTTTATCTCATGCTACAAAATCTACTGGTTTATATATTATTTTTTTTTTCTTTCCAATATTTTCATCAAATCATTATAATACATAAACATTCTCTTTTCTGTCTCATTTATAATCCTTTTTCTTTTGTTGTTGTTTTTGGGAAGTTTTTCTTAAGTTATATTCCACTCTTTCCACTGACTTTTTCATTGTCATTTTTGCCATCATATTGTTTATTTCCAAGAGATCTTTTTTGTCTGTTTGTCCTAGGAATATTCCTTTTTATTTGTCCCTGCTTTTCTTTTATGGTTGTAATATTTTTTGCCATGTCTTTGAGAATATTCATACAAGGTTTGGGGGCTGGGGTTTTGTTGTTTTTTTGAAGCTTTCCTCCCCCTATGCTGCCCACCAAGTTATTTTTTTCTTGTTTGATTTTGGCTCCTTCTGTCATAACAAAGTCATTTCTCTGATCTCTGGTGATCCTTGGTTGCTGGGCCTTACTTAAGTATCAGGTAAGGGGAATGCCTGGGTGGCTGAGTCATTTGGGTGGCTGTCTTCCGCTTGGGTCATGATCCCAAGACCCTGGGATCAAGTCCTTCATTGGGCTTCCTGCTCAACAGGGAGTCTGCTTCTCCCTCTGTCTGCCTCTCCCGCTGCTTGTGCTCTTTTTATCTGTCTCTCTCTCTCTCCCTGACAAATAAATAGATAAAGTGATAGATAAAGTCTTTAAAAGAAAAATATCAGGTAGGGAAAGGCCAATTAGAAGTTCTGGGATCATTTCAACAAAGACTGACAACAGCAGGCTTTGCTATAGAATGGGCTAGCCAAATAATTGAGTTGAGGGAATTTGGAAGTCAGGTCTTTAAATCATTCCTCTTAGGTCAGTCACATCCTACAGAGAAGACTTGCTAACCTTCAGTCTGGAGGCAGAGGAGTTGGCTGCCAGGGGCGAGAGAAGCCTGGAGAACTCGGGATTCATTAGACCTCACTTAGTTCCATATGAGACTTCCACCTTTAACTGTGACTGTGAATCCCTGGCGAATCCCAATTTTACTCTCTTCTTCTTCTGGGGAAGAAACCTTCTATCTTTGGCTAGGGTAGCAAATGATTCGTTTCCCGGCAGTGGAGAGTGATGGGGGAACCAGGGGTCTAGCTGCTTCTAAAACAGACTTTCAAGTAATTCTTTTCATTTTAGCATTTCTTTTTCTTCCAGCTTCCAACATGAATTAGACTGTCAGAGATATAAGTTGTTACGTATAATCTATGCAATCTCGAAGCAAAAACCTATAGTAAATACACAAAAGATAAGGAGAAAGGAATATAAATATACCACTGAAGAAAGTCATCAAAACACAAAAGAAGAGAGCTAGAGAAAAAGGAACAGAAAGGAACAACAAAAAATAGCCAGTAAACAATGAACAAAATGGCAGTAAGTATGTATCTATCATTAATTACTTTAAATGTAAATAGGGCTCAAAAGGCATAGAGTGGTGAATGGATTAAAAAAGATCCATCCGTGGGGAGGAGTCAAGATGGCGGAGAAGTAGCAGGCTGAGACTACTTCAGGTAGCGGGAGATCAGCTAGATAGCTTATCTAAAGATTGCAAACACCTACAAATCCAACGGGAGATCGAAGAGAAGAAGAACAGCAATTCTAGAAACAGAAAATCAACCACTTTCTGAAAGGTAGGACCGGCGGAGAAGTGAATCCAAAGCGACGGGAAGATAGACTGCGGGGGTAGGGGCCGGCTCCCGGCAAGCGGCGGAGCAACGGAGCACAAAATCAGGACTTTTAAAAGTCTGTTCCGCTGAGGGACATCGCTCCAGAGGCTTAACCAGGGTGAAGCCGACGCGGGGTCAGCGTGGCCTCGGGTCCCGCAGGGTCACAGAAGGATCAGGGGTGTCTGAGTGTCGCAGAGCTTACAGGTATTACAATGGGGAAGCCGGCTACAGAGACAGAGCTGAGGAGTGAGCTCTCAGCTCGGGCTTACCTTGAACCGCTCGCAGGCTCGGTCAGCTCGGAGTGCGGCCGGAGGCCAGGGTGACGGGAGTAATTGGGCGCTGTTCTCTGAGGGCGCACTGAGGAGTGGGGCCCCAGGCTCTCGGCTCCTCCGGGCCGGAGACTGGGAGGCTGCCATCTTCATTCCCATCCTCCGGAACTCTACAGAAAGCGCTCAGGGAACAAAAGCTCCCGAAAGCAAACCCGAGCGGATTACTCAGCCCGGCCCCTGGTAAAGGCGGTGCAACTCCACCTGGGGCAAAGACACTTGAGAATCACTACAACAGGCCCCTCCCCCAGAAGATCAACAAGAAACCCAGCCGGGACCAAGTTCACCTACCAAGGAGTGCAGTTTCAATACCAAGGAGAGCCACGGAATTCCAGAGGAGGAGAAAGCAAAGCACGGAACTCATGGCTTTCTCCCCATGATTGTTTAGCCTTGCAGTTAATTTATTTTTTTTTTCTTTTTCAATTTTTTTCCCTTCTTCTAAAATTTTTTAACTTTTACCCTTTTCTTTTTTAACGTTTTTTAACTAGTTTATCTAATATATATATATATATATACTCCTTTTTATATTCTTTCTTCATTGGTTTTCTTTTTCTAATTGTTTCTTTTTTTTTTTTTTTCTTTTCTTTCTGAACCTCTTTTTATCCCCTTTCTCCCCCCTCACGATTTGGGATCTCTTCTGATTTGGCTAAAGCATATTTTCCTGGGGTTGTTGCCACCTTTTTAGTATTTTACTTGCTCCTTCATATACTCTTATCTGGACAAAATGGCAAGGCAGAAAAATTCACCACAAAAAAAAGAACAAGAGGCAGTACCAAAGGCTAGGGACCTAATCAATACAGACATTGGTGATATGTCAGATCTAGAGTTCAGAATGACGATTCTCAAGGTTCTAGCCGGGCTCGAAAAAGGCATGGAAGATATTAGAGAAACCCTCTCAGGAGATATAAAAGCCCTTTCTGGAGAAATAAAAGAACTAAAATCTAACCAAGTTGAAATAAAAAAAGCTATTAATGAGGTGCAATCAAAAATGGAGGCTCTCACTGCTAGGATAAATGAGGCAGAAGAAAGAACTAGAGATATAGAAGACCAAATGACAGAGAATAAAGAAGCTGAGCAAAAGAGGGACAAACAGCTACTGGACCACGAGGGGAGAATTCGAGAGATAAGTGACACCATAACACGAAACAACATTAGAATAATTGGGATTCCAGAAGAAGAAAAAAAAGAGAGGGGAGCAGAAGGTATATTGGAGAGAATTATTGGAGAGAATTTCCCCAATATGGCAAAGGGAACAAGCATCAAAATCCAGGAGGTTCAGAGAACCCCCTTCAAAATCAATAAGAATAGGTCCACACCCCGTCACCTAATAGTAAAATTTACAAGTCTTAGTGACAAAGAGAAAATCCTGAAAGCAGCCCGGGAAAAGAAGTCTGTAACATACAATGGTAAAAATATTAGATTGGCAGCAGACTTATCCACAGAGACCTGGCAGGCTGGAAAGAGCTGGCATGATATATTCAGAGCACTAAACAAGAAAAACATGCAGCCAAGAATACTATATCCAGCTAGGCTATCATTGAAAATGGAAGGAGAGATTAAAAGCTTCTAGGACAAACAAAAACTGAAAGAATTTGCAAACACCAAACCAGCTCTACAGGAAATATTGAAAGGGGTCCTCTAATCAAAGAGAGAGTCTAAAAGTAGTAGATCAGAAAGGAACAGAAACAATATACAGTAACAGTCACCTTACAGGCAATACAATGGCACTAAATTCATATCTCTCAATAGTTACCCTGAATGTTAATGGGCTAAATGCCCCTATCAAAAGACACAGGGTATCAGAATGGATGAAAAAACAAAACCCATCTATATGTTGCCTACAAGAAACCCATTTTAAACCCGAAGACACCTCCAGATTTAAAGTGAGGGGGGTGGAAAAGAATTTACCATGCTAATGGACATCAGAAGAAAGCAGGAGTGGCGATCCTTATATCAGATCAATTAGATTTTAAGCCAAAGACTCTAATAAGAGATGAGGAAGGACACTATATCATACTCAAAGGATCTGTCCAACAAGAAGATCTAACAATTTTAAATATCTATGCCCCTAACGTGGGAGCAGCCAACTATATAAACCAATTAATAACAAAATCAAAGAAACACATCAACAATCATACAATAATAGTAGGGGACTTTAACACTCCCCTCACTGAAATGGACAGATCATCCAAGCAAAAGATCAACAAGGAAATAAAGGCCTTAAATGACACACTGGACCAGATGGACATCACAGATATATTCAGAACATTTCATCCCAAAGCAACAGAATACACATTCTTCTCTAGTGCACATGGAACATTCTCCAGAATAGATCACATCCTCGGTCCTAAATCAGGTCTCAACCGGTATCAAAAGATTGGGATCATTCCCTGCATATTTTCAGACCACAATGCTCTGAAGCTAGAACTCAATCACAAGAGGAAATTTGGAAAGAAACCAAATACATGGAGACTAAACAGCATCCTTCTAAAGAATGAATGGGTCAACCACGAAATTAAAGAAGAATTGAAAAAATTCATGGAAACAAATGATAATGAAAATACAACGGTTCAAAATCTGTGGGACACAACAAAGGCAGTCCTGAGAGGAAAATATATAGCGGTACAAGCCTTTCTCAAGAAACAAGAAAGGTCTCAGGTACACAACCTAACCCTACACCTAAAGGAGCTGGAGAAAGAACAAGAAAGAAACCCTAAACCCGGCAGGAGAAGAGAAATCATAAAGATCAGAGCAGAAATCAATGAAATAGAAACCAAAAAAACAACAGAACAAATCAACGAAACTAGGAGCTGGTTCTTTGAAGGAATTAACAAGATTGATAAACCCCTGGCCAGACTTATCAAAAAGAAAAGAGAAAGGACCCAAATAAATAAAATCAGGAATGAAAGAGGAGAGATCACAACTAACACCAAAGAAATACAGGTAATTATAAGAACATACTATGAGCAACTCTACGCCAACAAATTTGACAATCTGGAAGAAATGGATGCATTCCTAGAGACATATAAACTACCACAACTGAACCAGGAAGAAATAGAAAGCCTGAACAGACCCATATCCAGTAAGGAGACTGAAACAGTCATCAAAAACCTCCAAACAAACAAAAGCCCAGGGCCAGACGGCTTCCCGGGGGAATTCTACCAATCATTTGAAGAAGAACTAATTCCTATTCTCCTGAAACTGTTCCAAAAAATAGAAATGGAAGGAAAACTTCCAAACTCATTTTATGAGGCCAGCATCACCTTGATCCCCAAACCAGACAAGGATCCCATCAAAAAAGAGAACTACAGACCAATATCCTTGATGAACACAGATGCAAAAATTCTCACCAAAATACTAGCCAATAGGATTCAACAGTACATTAAAAGGATTATTCACCACGACCAAGTGGGATTTATTCCAGGGCTGCAAGGTTGGTTCAACATCTGCAAATCAATCAGTGTGATACAACACATTAATAAAAGAAAGAACAAGAACCATATGACACTCTCCATAGATGCTGAAAAAGCATTTGACAAAGTACAGCATCCCTTCCTGATCAAAACTCTTCAAAGAGTAGGGATAGAGGGTACATACTTCAATATTATCAAAGCCATCTATGAAAAACCCACCGCAAATATCATTCTCAATGGAGAAAAACTGAAAGCTTTTCCGCTAAGGTCAGGAACACGGCAGGGATGTCCATTATCACCACTGCTATTCAACATAGTACTAGAAGTCCTAGCCTCAGCAATCAGACAACAAAAGGAAATTAAAGGCATCCAAATCGGCAAAGAAGAAGTCAAACTATCACCCTTTGCAGATGATATGATACTATATGTGGAAAACCCAAAAGACTCCACTCCAAAACTGCTAGAACTTGTACAGGAATTCAGTAATGTGTCAGGATATAAAATCAATGCACAGAAATCAGTTGCATTTCTTTATACCAACAACAAGACAGAAGAAAGAGAAATTAGGGAGTCAATCCCATTTACAATTGCACCCAAAACTATAAGATACCTAGGAATAAACCTAAACCAAGAGGCTAAGAATCTATACTCAGAAAACTATAAAGTACTCATGAAAGAAATTGAGGAAGACACAAAGAAATGGAAAAATGTTCCATGCTCCTGGATTGGAAGAATAAATATTGTGAAAATGTCTATGCTACCTAAAGCAATCTACACATTTAATGCAATTCCTATCAAAGTACCATCCATTTTTTTCAAAGAAATGGAACAAATAATCCTAAAATTTATATGGAACCAGAAAAGACCTCGAATAGCCAAAGGAATATTGAAAAAGAAAGCCAAAGTTGGTGGCATCACAATTCTGGACTTCAAGCTCTATTACAAAGCTGTCATCATCAAGACAGCATGGTACTAGCACAAAAACAGACACATAGATCAATGGAACAGAATAGAGAGCCCAGAAATAGACCCTCAACTCTATGGTCAACTAATCTTCGACAAAGCAGGAAAGAATGTCCAATGGAAAAAAGACAGCCTCTTCAATAAATGATGTTGGGAAAATTGGAGAGCCACATGTAGAAAAATGAAATTGGATCATTTCCTTACACCACACACGAAAATAGACTCAAAATGGATGAAGGACCTCAATGTGAGAAAGGAATCCATCAAAATCCTTGAGGAGAACACAGGCAGCAACCTCTTTGACCTCAGCCGCAGCAACATCTTCCTAGGAACATCGCCAAAGGCAAGGGAAGCAAGGGCAAAAATGAACGATTGGGATTTTATCAAGATCAAAAGCTTTTGCACAGCAAAGGAAACAGTTCACAAAACCAAAAGACAACTGACAGAATGGGAGAAGATATTTGCAAATGACATATCAGATAAAGGGCTAGTGTCCAAAATCTATAAAGAACTTAGCAAACTCAACACCCAAAGAACAAATAATCCAATCAAGAAATGGGCAGAAGACATGAACAGACATTTCTGCAAAGAAGACATCCAGATGGCCAACAGACACATGAAAAAGTGCTCCATATCACTCGGCATCAGGGAAATACAAATCAAAACCACAATGAGATATCACCTCACACCAGTCAGAATGGGTAAAATTAACAAGTCAGGAAATGACAGATGCTGGCAAGGATGCAGAGAAAGGGGAGCCCTCCTACACTGTTGGTGGGAATGCAAGCTGGTGCAACCACTCTGGAAAACAGCATGGAGGTTCCTCAAAATGTTGAAAATAGAACTACCCTATGACCCAGCAATTGCACTACTGGGTATTTACCCTAAAGATACAAACGTAGTGATCCGAAGGGGCACGTGTACCCGAATGTTTATAGCAGCAATGTCTACAATAGCCAAACTATGGAAAGAACCTAGATGTCCATCAACAGACGAATGGATAAAGATGAGGTGGTATATATACACAATGGAATACTATGCAGCCATCAAAAGAAATGAAATCTTGCCATTTGCGATGACGTGGATGGAACTAGAGGGTATCATGCTTAGCAAAATAAGTCAATCAGAGAAAGATAACTATCATATGATCTCCCTGATATGAGGGAGAGGAGATGCAACATGGGGGGTTAAGGGGGTAGGAGAGGAGTAAATGAAACAAGATGGGATTGGGAGGGAGACAAACCATAAGTGACTCTCAATCTCACAAAACAAACTGAGGGTTGCTGGGGGGAGGGGGGTTGGGAGAGGGGGGGTGGGGTTATGGACATTGGGGAGGGTATGTGCTATGGTGAGTGCTGTGAAGTGTGTAAACCTGGCGATTCACAGACCTGTACCCCTGGGGATAAAAATATATTATATGTTTATTAAAAATAAAATTAAAAAAAAAAGATCCATCCGTATTGCTGCCTCTAAGAGACTTGCTTCAGGCGTTAAGAACACATACAGACTGAAAGTAAAGGGATGAAAAAAGAGATTCCATGCAGATGGAAACCAAAAGAAAGCTGGAGTATCTGTACTTAGACAAAATAGACTTTAAAACAAGACAGGAATAAGAGACCAAGATGGGTGTCACATAAAGATAAAGGGGTCGGTCCAACAAGAGGCTGTAACATTTGTAAATATTTACACATCCACCACTGGAACACCTAAATATGTAAAGCAATATTAACGGATTTAGAAGGAGAAATAAATAGAAATACAGTAATAGTGGAGGATTTTAATATCCCACTTACATCAATAGATAGATTATCCGACAGAAAACCAATAAGGAAACACCAGCCTTAAATGACACATTAGACCAGAAAGACTTAATAGATCTATGCAGAACATTACGTCTAAAAGCAACAGAACACACGTTCTTCTCAAGTGTACATGGAACTTTTTCAGAGTAGATCACATGTTGGGCCACAAAATAAGACTCAAAAAGTTTAAGAGGACTGAAATCACATCAAGCATCTTTTTTTTTTTACCATAATTGTATGAAATCCAAAAACAATTATATGGAGGTCCCTGGTCAGTCTGTTGGGAGATCAACTCTTGATTTCAGCTCAGGTCATGATCGCAGGATTGTGGGACTGAGCCCCATGTTGGGAGTGTGAGTCTGCTTGGGATTCTTTCTCTCTGCCTCTACCCATCCCCTGTTCGCTCACTCTCTCTCTGTCTGTCTGTCTCTTTAAATACATAAATACATAAATAAATAAAATCCTTAAAAGAAATTAATTATATGAACAAAACTGGAAAATTCACAAATATGTGAGGATTAAACAACGTTACTAAAAAAAAAAAAGTGAGTCAAAGAAGCAACCAAAAGAGAAATCAAAAATATCTTGATAGAAATACAAAAATGGAAATATAACATATCAAAATTTGTGGAGGGGTGCCTGGGTGGCTCAGTAGGTTAAGCCTCTGCCATCGGCTCAGGTCATGATCCCAGGGTCCTGGGATCGAGCCCCACATCAGGCTCTCTGCTCAGCAGGGAGCCTGCTTCCCTTCCTCTCTCTCTGCCTGCCTCTCTGCTTAGTTGTGATCTCTGTCAAATAAAGAAATAAAATCTTTAATAAAAAAAAACATGGAATGCAGGGAAAGGTAGTTCTAAGGGGGAAGTTTGCAGCAATAAATACCTACCTGAACAAACAACAAAAGTCCCAAATAAACAACCCAACTTTATAGCTAAAGGAACTACAAAAGGAAAAACAAAACAAAACAAAACAAAAAAAAGCAAAGCTCAACGTTAGTAGGAGGAAGGAAATAAAAAGATCAGAATGGAAATAAATGAAATAGACTTCAAAAAAAAGATCAATGAATCTAAGAACTGGCTCTTTGGACAAATAAATAAAATTGATAAATCTTTAGTCAGACTCATCAAGAAGAAAAAAAAAAAGACCATGATAAATGAAATCAGTAATAAAAGGTGAGACATTACAACTGACACCACAAAAAATACAGAGGATCATAACACTACTATGAAAAATTATATGCCAACAAATTGAATAACCTAGAAGAAATGGATAAATTCCTGGAAACATACAATCTTCTAAGACTAAATCATAATGAAATACACAAAAATGAATAGACTGATTACTAGTAGGGAGATTGAATCCATAATCAAAAACCTCCTAACAAAAGAAGCCCAGGACCAGATGACTTCACTGGTAAATTCTACAAAGCTTTCAAAGAATAATTAGTACCAGTCTTTCTTATGCTCTTCCAAACAATAGAATCGAAGAGAACTCTTTCAAACTCATTTTAGGAGACCAGAATGATCTTGATATCAATACCAGATAAACACATCATAAGAAAAGAAAATTACAGGTGAATATACATGCTGAACAAAGATGCAAAAATCCTCAACAAGATATTAACAACTCAAATTTAATAATAGATTAAAAAGGTTATACACCAGGGATGCCTGGGTGGCTCAGTTGGTTAAGCGGCTGCCTTCGGCTCAGGTCATGATCCCAGCATCCTGGGATCGAGTCCCACATCAGGCTCCTTGCTCAGCAGGGAGTCTGCTTCTCCTCTGCCTCTGCCTGCCACTCTGTCTGCCTGTGCTCACTCTCTCTGACAAATAAATAAATAAAATCTTTTAAAAATTATTTGTTTATTTATTTATTTAAATTTTATTCCAGTGATGCAACATTCACAAATCAGTCAATGTGATATGCCATATTAACAACATTAAGGATAAAAATCATATGGTCATCTCAACAGATGCAGAAAAAAAATTTGATAAAAATCAGCACCCATTTATGATAAAATCTCTAAACAAAGTTGGTATAGAGGGAAATACCAATACTTGAGGTATTGTTGAGGGAATACCTCAACATAAGAAAAAAGTCATATATGACAAAGCCATAGCTAATATCATTCTCAATCATGAAAAGCTGGAAGGCTTTCATCTAAGATCAAGAAAAAACAAGTATACCTACTCTCACCACTTTATTTCAACATGGTATTGGAAGTTCAAGCCAGAACTTCCCTCTCTTAGGGAAGGAACAGAGGGAGGGAGAGAGAGGGGAGGAAAGGGAAGGGAAGGGAGGGGAGGGAAGGGGTAGGGAAAGGAAGGGAAGGGAAGGAGGGAGGAAGGAAAAAAGAAAGGTAGAGAAAGAAAAGGCATTATATTGGAAAGGAAGAAGTTAAATTGTTACTGTTTACAGAAATTGATTATAATAACAATAGAAAACCCTTAAGACTCCATCAAAAACCCTTAGGACTAAAAAATGAATCCAGTAAGATTGATACAAAATCAATACATGAAAATCTGTTGCATTTCTATACACCAATAATAAACTATCAGAAAGAGAAATCAAGAAAACAATTCCATTTACAATTGCATCAAAAAGAATAAAATACTTGAGAATAAATTTAACTGAGGAGGTGAAAGACTTGTCTATTGAAAACTACAAGACATTAATGAAAGAAACTGAAGAAGACCTAAATACATGGAAAGATATGCCATGCTCATGGATCAAAAGAATAAAAATTGTTAAAGTGTCCCTACTGCCCTAAGCAATCTGTAGATTCAATGCAATCCCTATCAAATTTCTGTTGCAATTTTTCAAGGAAATTAAATAATCCTAAAATTTGTATGGTATCATCAAAAAAGCCCAAATAGCTATAGCAAAAGAAAAAGAGAGAAAGAAATATAGAGAAATATAGAGAAAGAAATATAGAGAAAGAAAAACAGCACTGGAGGCATCACATGTCCTGACTTCACACTATAGTACAAAGCTATAACAGCATGGTATTGAAATAAAGACAGACCAAAGGTTAATGGAACAGAATAGAGAGACAGGAATAAACACATACACATATGGTCAATTAATTTACAACACAGGAGTCAAGAATATACAATGGAGAAAGGACAATCTCTTCAATAAATTGTGTTGGAGAAACTGAACAGCTACATGCAAAAGAATGAAACTTAACCACTGTCTTATACCATACACAAAAAATTAACTCAAAAGGAATTAAAGGCTTCTTCCTTCTGGCTGTAAAATTCTTTCATTTTGTATAGTTCCTCAGAACCCTTTTCTGTTAGATGGGATGCTGCTCGATACATGAATCATTGAATAAAGCCAATATCATCTTTTAAAAAAATAAAGAATTAAGGACTTGAATGTAAAACCTGAAACCTTAAAACTCCTGAACAAAAATATAGGCAAAAAGCTCCTTGACATAAATCTTAGTGAAATTTTTTGAATTTGACAGCAAAAGCAATATTAACAAAAATAAATAAGTGGACTATATCATACAAAAACCTTCTGCATGGCAAAGGAAACCATTAACAAAATGAAAAGGCAACTTGTAGAATGGGAGAAGATATTTGCAAATCATATATCTGATAAAGGGCTTATATCCAAAATATATAAAGAACTAATGCAATTCAATAGTAAAACCAAACAACAACAACAGCAACAACAATTAAAACTAATCTGATTAAAAAATGGGCAGAGGATCCAAAGAGACATTTTGCCAAAGGAGACACACAGATGGCCAACAGGTATATGAAAATTGCTCAACATAATTAATTATCAAGGAAATGCAAACCAAACCCACAATGAAAGATTGTGTCATACCTATTAGGATGGCTGTTATCAAACAGGGAACAAATAACAAGTATTGGCAAGAATGTGGAAAAAAAGGGAACCCTCATGCACTGTTCATCGGGATCTAAATTGATGCACCCACTGTGAAAATTTCCTCAAAAAATTAAATATAAAACCATATGATCTAGCAATTCTACTTCTGGGTATTTAATCAAAGAAAATGAAAATACTAACTTGAAAAGATACATGAATCCCCATGTTTGTTGTAGCGTTATTTACAATAACATTATTTATAATTTACATATTGTAATAATGGGCACAATAGTCTAAGTGACCATCAATGAGTGAATGGATAAAGAAATTGTAGTATATATACTGTGGAATATTATTTAGCCATACAGAATAATGAAATCTTGCTAGTGTGTCCATATGGATGGACCTTGAGGGCACTATGCTAAGTAAAATAAATCTGAGAATTATAAGACTGTACAATCTCTCTCATATGTGGATTCTGAAAACAAAACAGCAACAAAAACAAGCTAAAAGATACACAGAACAGTTTGGTGGTTGGCAGAGGTGCAGGCGGAGGGTAGGAGAAACAGGTGAAAGGGGTCCAAAGGTTAAAAAGGAAAAATTCATAAAGAAATATGTTGCATTACTAATCAACAACAACAAAAAATAAAACAGAGAGAGTCTTAAACTGACTCAAGTTGTCATGTGTAAAAGCAATAGATTTTCAGTTGTGTAAGAACACATATACATCCATCTTGAAAAAAAGAAAGTGAGGGGCACCTGGGTGGCTTAATGGGTTAGGTGTCTGCCTTCAGCTTGGGTCATGATCTCAGGGTCCTGGGATCAAGCCCCACATCGGGCTCCCTGTCCAGTGGGGAGCCTGCTATTTCCTCTCTGTCTGTCTCTCTCCCCATCCCGCTCATGCTTATGGTTACACACTCTCCCTCTCTCTCTCTCTCTCTCAAATAAATAAATATATTTTTTTTAAGTGCGAAAAAAGCCTGGATCATCTGCTCTTGGTACCATATCAAGCAGGTATGGTCCAGTACATATGAAGTAGGTACGTTCGTAACAATTGTTCAGGGGCCTGAGGTGGATTTGGAGGTGATGAAAGTGAAACAATTAAGGCTCAGTCAAGTGTGAGCCCTTGAGCCTGAGGTGACTCTACACCCATGCTGGCTGCCTATTCTCTTTACAACCTGACTCTTCCACTGGGCTCCTCATTCACACAGCTTTTCCCTTATTAGCAAAAACCAGCTCTTTTAGAGCTATTCTTTAAAATAAATTCCATTTTCTTAGGTCTGCTAAACTGTTTTTCTGCTTCCACAATTTTCTTGCTATTGTTTCCACTTCTGTTTTCCCTGTGCTTGAGTTTATGTTTTTAAGAAATCCCTTCACTGTAGTTTTTGAGAGATTTTGGGAAGGAGTAAGTATAGGCACAAAAATTTAATCCGGGGGCGCCTGGGTGGCTCAGTGGGTTGAAGCCTCTGCCTTCAGCTCAGGCCATGATCCCAGGGTCCTGGGATCGAGCCCCGCATCCGGCTCTCTGCTCAGCAGGGAGCCTGCTTCCTCCTCTCTCTCTGCCTGCCTCTCTGCCTACTTGTGATCTCTGTCTGTCAAATAAATAAATAAAATCTTAAAAAAAAATTTAATCCGCTCCCTTTACTTGGAAGTATGATAGCCAAATAAGTAGGCACAATCTAAATGACCCCCAATATTTGATTGGTTAAATAAACCATAGGGCACTCATATAATAGAAAACTTTTCAATTGTTAAAAATTATGCCAATGAATACTGTTATTGACCTGGAAACATATTGATTTCCTCGTGGAAAGTGGCAGGTTAATAACATTAATCATAGTAGCTAACAAAGAGCTTTTTCCATCCTCACCATTCTGCTAAGGACCATAATGGAGTTTTCCATGTAATTTCTCTCTCTCACACACACAAAATTCTGTGAAGAAGCTACTATTTTATCCATTTTATAGATAAGGAAACAGGCTCAGAGAGATTAAGAAATTTGCTCAAGGTCACAACATCTTTGGTCCAGATTTGAGGAAACTGGAACCGGGGTCAAAAATGACAGAAATAGAACTCACAGGCACCAGTACGTTCTATCCACAAGCTACCCCACACATCAAAACAGTATGAGAACAATATTGACAAGGATCCCTCTGACCAAGCATAGCCTCTAGTGTTCCTTTTCTTCCTCCAGGGACAGAGCAGCGGTCAGCAGCTTGAGAAGGTGAGAAACCTTGACAAGTCCAAGGGGCCCAGGGCAAAGAGTGGTCAGTCAGTCTTGGTTTCTTTCCTGCTCTTCAGGCTGTTTCATTCCCCAAAAACATTTCATTCTATCATGTAAGGTAAAAATGCTGTAGTTTAGTAATCCTGACATCTGCCTTTGTCCAGGTTCTGGGTCCAGAGATGCTTTTTGTGAGACACTTATATGATATACTTTATTCTACACCTGAATTTGGGAATCTCCCATGTATACGCATTTAGTACATGTCACTAGCTCTCCTTGAGGGTGCTCTGGGGTACTAGACACAGTATTACCAGTTTCTCTGTTCCTCTAGATTGTCCTCTCTAGGGGCACCTGGGTGGCTCAGTGGGTTAAGCCTCTGCCTTCAGCTCAGGTCATGATCCCAGAGTCCTGGGATCGAGCCCCGCATCGGGCTCTCTGCTTCACAGGGAGCCTGCTTCCCCCTCTCTCTCTGCCTCTCTGCCTACTTGTGATCTCTGTCTGTCAAATAAATAAATAAAAATCTTTAAAAAAAATAAATAAAGTTTAGGGGGACCTAGACGGTTTAGCTGGTAGACTGTGCGATTCTTTATCTCGAGGTTGGAGTTTGAGCTCCACGTTGGGCATAAAGATTACTTAAGAAATAAAAAAATAATAATAAAATAAAATAAAATGTAAACCTCACTGCAGAGAAGGTAATCTATGAAGTCAAGGGTATTGATATTCAAGATTCAGTTTCTTTTGATCTGCAGGAGGCCAAGCTCCCTAGGAAGTAAGGCCTAAAGTTTGTACCATAAACGGTAGAATGGAAAGAGAATAGGTGAGGAGTCACCGTGTCCTGTTCTGGAGACTAGCTGAAGTTTGCCTAGACTAGGGGAACATGTCACCCTGAAGAAAGAGCAACAGCAGTATATGGACGTGGGACTTCAGCTTGGGTGACTGAGATTCCTGTCATTTGGGGGATTTGAGAGTAGAGTCAGCATTCTAATATCTAACAACCAGAAGGGCACAAATATTAGCCAGTTAGAAGAGATGCCCGGTCAATCCAAATGGTCATTCAGGTGCATGTTGGCTAAATAACGGACCTGGACAGAGATCTGGACCAACCTGGGCATGACCAGGAATAATACCGGATTCCCATTTGAGAATTCAGGGTGGTGGCACCCTTGTACATACATGCATTTCATAGGACAGTGAGGAGAGAAGAAAAATTAAAGTGTGTGGTACAAAAACAATGAATACTGTTATGTTGAAAATAAATTTTTAAAAATGATTTTAAAAAATAAATAAAATAAAAAAATAAAAAAGAATAAAAAAAATTTTTTTTAAAGTGAAAAAAAAAATAAAGTGAGCCAAGGCATAAGAAAACATGAGATACCTTGGCGTTTCTCTTGGACTTCCATTTAATATGGTGACGGCTGAGCGTGCAGCCCCCAGGGGTTGGACGTAGTAGACTGCACCAGAGACTCTAAGAAACTTGAACTCCTGTTAAGACCTCCGGCAGTAGAAGAGGTAGTGGGAATAAGGAGCAGCTTCCAAAAGGTGGACGAGGCAATTTAAATTACCGCTGACGCCAGCAGAGAGCAAAGAATGCCCTTGACCATTTACACTCGACACACACGCACACCTACACTGGCACAAGCCCTCTTTGAAATTTGAATGGTATTTAGAGAAGAAAATGAAGGGCAGAATCTTATACCTTGCCTGAGTTTGAAATTTTAAAAAACTAAGCAATAATTTTACTGAGTTTACTTGGTAAAATGTTATCAAGTTTTCTGCTTTTAAAAGGATATGTGGGTTTATGATGGAAATTACATTATTTTTCTGTTAAATAAAGTGTATTTTATCTATGGAGTGCCTCATCAGGGACGTGTGTGTGTGTGTGTGTGTGTGTGTGTGTGTGTGAATGCACACATGTATATAAAACCTAGATGTCAGTGGAGGTATCTTGTCCTTTGAGATTCTAATTCAAGTGGCTCAAATGCTGGCCATTGTGTGGTGAGGTCCCATATCCTTTCCAGTCTCTCCAAAAAACATTCAACAAGAAGTAGAACACCATTCTATTAGAGCAGCACATTCCTACTTCAGTGGTTTTCGAACATCTTAAGTGGTAGAGATGTTATTTTGGATGGAACTCTCATATATTAAAAAAAAAGATTTAAAAAAAAAAGTCTCTGACTGCAGAGATGCAGGGCCCGGAATCAGCCTAGAACAACTCTCTCGAATATTTTTGTGGAATCAGAGTGCCTTTATAAAGAAAGTCATTCTGAAAACTACTGCTCTACTTCCTGCCACATGTCTTAACTGGTGTGTGGGCTATAAATCTTAAAGGCCTAGGTTTAATTCCAAAAGGAACAGGAGAATTTGTGCACAAAATGTTTCTAATTATTTCCCTTGGGCTTTTGAGTGTATCCAAGTCCCTGCCTGACTGGATTTAAAGAAGTGCAAGCAAGTAACCACATATTTTACTCTTGTCTATGCAGACCTGTCAGCTGTGCAAAAAGCAACTGGCTATAATTCATTCATTCATTTGTTCATTTATTCATTCAACAAATGTTTATTATGCTTTAATCAAGGACCAAGTACTGTGCGAGCTGGTATACAAACCGTTTGCCCGTCCTGTACTGACCGTTACATCTTTACGTGAATTCTACGCACTGTGGATATTTCTGCTACACAGTCCCCTCCAGCAGGATCAATCCAGAAACTAACTAGCCGGTTATTGTATTCACATTAAGACATATTAATGTGAATATTATTATAACCATATTAATAATATAAGACATATATAATGTGAATAATATAATACTCATATTAAGACACAGGGACACAAAGGTCATATCACTGATCAGATAATGTGGGTCAGCAGAGACCTTCACAGACTTCCTCTTTGCTGCTGAATTGGATTATCTATCACTTAAAAAATGCAACTATTCCGTAGACCTAGGCTCTTCAGATAAATCATGAAGAAAAATAGTACCTTTAAAAATATCTGATGTCTTGGGGCGCCTGAGTGGTTCCGTGGGTTAAGCTTTTGCCTTCTGCTCAGGTCATGACTCCAGGGTCCTGGGATCAAGCCCTGCATCAGGCTCCCTGCTCAGCAAGAAGCCTGCTTTTTTCCTCTCCCACTCGCCCTGCTTTTGTTCCCTCTCTGGCTGTCTCTGTCAAATAAATAAAGTCTTTAAAAAAAAAATCTGATGTCTTATTTATAGCAAGTTGTATACATAGTTAGATCAACTACTTCTGCTAGGCTTATCCTGAACAGCCCTCCTCAGTCTATCCAACTTCTATCTCCTCCAAGACAACCCTTTCTACATCTCAGCTTTTAGTATTTTACCTTCATTTTATTTCCATATCTCTAAATAATAATTTCTGTTTTCATGATGTTTTTCAGTTTTAAGCATCATCTGGCCTAAAAATGTCTATCTCTTCAACCACCACTGTACCCTAGCCATGCACGGTTACTTCTTTCTCTTTGTGTAATTATGTCATGATCCTATTTGAACATATACTCATGATTACTTTGCATGATTGGACTAAGTCAAGTCTCTTCACCCCTGAGGCATGTTATCTACCATGATAATCTTTCCCTTCTTTTTAAAAAATATTTTATTTATTTATTTGACAGAGAAAGAGATCACAAGTAGGCAGAGAGAGAGAGAAGGAAGCAGGCTCCCTGCTGAGCAGAGAGCCCGATGTAGGACTCGATCCCAGGACTCTGGGATCATGACCTGAGCCGAAGGCAGAGGCTTTAACCCACTGAGCCATCCGGGCGCCCCAATCTTTTCCTTCTTATGCACTTTGTCATGTGTGTTCTTTGGTTACTTTTCTATGTATTTATCATCATTTCATCTCTAAATTCTCCTCTTGTTATGTCCAAATACACCAACTAATCCATCAGTCTTATCTTCCTGGGTCCATTCTCCCAGAGCCTTCTGGCCTGGCCTGTCTGGACAGGATTCTGTCCTTCATGCCTGGTGCAACTGTGGGTACCTTCATCATTATCGGGGACTCTCTTCACCACCCTCTTGAGTTGGAACCACTTTTCTGGATCCTGATTCTTTTGGCCTCTTGTTTTTATAGAGCGCTTCTTTCAACAGAGTCCTGAAAAAGTGCACCTATCTGCGAATGCAGATCTACCCTCATGCTGGACTGACAGTTTAGTTCCATTTAAAACTACCTTTTGGAAAAATAATCTTTCGTGGAATATTGTAAACATTGCTTCATTGTCTTTCCGCTTTCAGAAGTTTTGTGGAGAAGTTCAAAGTTAATATGATTCCTGTTTTCTTTATTTTCTTTCTGGGGGTCTTAAATTTCCTTTTTAAAATTATCCCCAATGTCCTAAAACTTCACAGTGATGTACCTCAGTGCAGGTCTATTTCCATGCATAGTGCTGGACATTCAGTTTATCTTTCAATCTGGAAACTTATGTCTTTCAGGAAATCTGAAGGACAGCTTAGAAACTCATTTCCTGGAATGCCTGTGTGGCTCAGTCCGTAAAACACCTGCCTCCGGCTCAGGTCATGATTCTTGGGTCCTGGGATCGAGTCCTGCGTCAGGCTCTCTGTTCAGGGGAGAGCCTGTGCTCCCTCTGTCTGCCCCTCGCCCTGCTTGCACTCTCTCTCTTTCTCTGACAAATAGTAAAATCTTAACAAGCAAACAAAAAATAATAAACTCATTTCCATGCCATTAATATTATTTGTTCTCTTTTCCTGGGACTTCTGTTATTTAGATCTGGACCTTCTGGACTGGTCATTCTTATGGGCAGGGATTACTTCATATTCCTTTTTTTTTATTTTTCCTATGGGAGGTCATATAGAATTACCAATCTAGAACTGCTTTATATTAAGTTCTTTTTAAAATATTTTAATTTTTTTTATTAAATTATAGTTAATATACAGTGTTAGGTTAGTTTCAGGGCACAATTTGGTTCAACAATTCTATACATTACTCAGTGCTGATCACAGAGTACTCTTAATCCCCGTTATCTATTTTACCACACCCTACCCACCTAGTATCCATATTTTTCTCTCTCTGAATCCCAGATATCTTCTCCTTAGCAGTTGCTCAGTCAATAATGTTGAATCTGACTAAATTGAGTGAGTTTATGTTAATAAAATTGTCTCTTGCTGGGATGCCCTCCTCCTACACCATGTTCATTTACATGATGTTCTGCCAATTCTCTAAAATCTGACCTCTGTCCTCTCCTGTGATTCTTCCAGTCTTTCCCTGCAGCTCTAGTGCCTCTATCACTTCCCTCTTTGGTATGTATTTAATTGCTTATATGAATTCTAAATAATTTTATTTTAGTTTTATTTTAAAGCTTTTATGTATTTATTTGAGAGAGAGAGAGCACAAGCAGGGGGAACAGCAGGCAGAGGGAGAAACAGGGAGCCCATTGTAAGGGATCCCAGGGCCCCGGGATCATAACCTGAGCCAAATGCAGATGCTTTAACCAACTGAGACACCCAGACATCCCTCTACATAATTTTAGATTGTAAGCCTCTGGAATGTAGGAACTTAGTCTTTTTTTTTTTTAAGATTTTATTTATTTATTTGACAGAGATCACAAGCAGGCAGAGAGGCAGACAGAGAGAGAGAGAGGAGAAAGCAGGCTCCCCAACAAGAAAAGAGCCCGATGTGGGGCTCGATCCCAGGACCACAGGAACAGGACGCGAGCCGAAGGCAGAGGCTTAACCCACTGAGCCACCCAGGTGCCCCCAAGGGACTTAGTCTTAAACATCTTTGTGTACTCCCTACCATGCACATATTACCTCCAAAAATCTAACCCAGTGCTTACCACTATCTACTTCTTAATGTCTGTTGAATGAATGAATAAGTGAAAGAAACCAAGGAATGGATGTCTTCCTAGAAATCCTGTCAGAGAAACCCCAAGTAGCTAAGGAGTGACTTTAGCCAATGAACAAATGGGACCCTCAACAGTTATAAAGAAAAGAAAAAAAAAAAAAAGAACCTGTTTATTTCAGCTAAGGAAGAATGAAGACCAAAAAAAAAAAAAAAAAAAAATAGGTCTACAAACTACAATGAAAAATAAACCCTCAAAGATATTGTTTCCGAATCTCAAAACACAGCAGAAACAGCTATTTACAAATGCCAACTGAATATTTGCTTTTCTGTTAGTTTTCACGTCCACGTGTATGCACAGATCCAATTTGGAATCCTATTGGCATTGACTCAAAGCAGAGTTATTGGACTCAGGGAAAAGATATAAGCAAGCAATTGGCCGGGAAAATTATTTTCCAGATTAACTTTATTTTGCCACTACGTATGTGTGATGAAACTTAACAGAGTACTTCGAAAGAGGACTGTAAGCAAAGGAAACTGTGAATTGTAACTCTATGTCGGGGAATAAAATTTCTTTATGAAATCAAGAGTGGAACAATGTAAAAAGGAAAATGATCCTGGGTATATCACAATAGTATACCAATGTAGCTACGGGAGATATTTTGAGCATCACCAATAAAGCACTGTTGGAAGAGACCCACATGTGGTTTTTCTATTAACGATGATGGTCTGGGCAAAGTTTTAGCTGAAGTTGGCATGGGTAATTGTTTCCAGAGTGTACATGGGGTATATTCATTGACCTTTCAGGTAACATAACTCAATCAGAAGTTTGGTATATTGACATAGTCAGAAGAAATGCTTTGGCATCAAGTAAAAACCTTAAAGCTAAAAATAAGTCTTTTTCCATACGCAAAAATATCCTTGAAATTAGGATGAGCAAAGTGGTGTGTCTGTGCTCCATGCTAGTGCTATATCCATGCTGCAAAAGAAAGAATTTCAGAATTATTCAGATGAATCAAGACAAAAACAAGCCAATGCAAACTAGCCTTGGTTAGTTCTAATGAGCAGATTTTTAAATCTGGAATGCCTGAATTAGTCCCTCAATATTTTTCTCTAATCTGTATCCACAGAAATTACTTTTTGACTTCGGCTAATCCTCCAAAAGCAATTTTTTACTTCTCGACGGTAATAAAATCTCAGGCCTTAGAACTCTTGTAGCCTATCTGTGTTATCTTCAAAAACATCTCCAAATTATTGAGACCCTACTATGTGATGGCCATATTGTATATGTTACCTTACTACTCCTGACAACATTCCTATGGGAAAGGTGTTATGAGACCCTTTTTAACAGACAAGGACACCAGACCCTTTCCCAAAAGCAAGGTTTGATGATGATTCTGGCCCTATTACACATCAGATGGGCCGTGGCACCTCCGAGTGGCACTGAAAATACATAAACAACCTAGCCAAGGTCTGAAACTAGTGAGTTTACCTAAGCTTAGATTTGAACCTAGGTTTAAAGTTAATTCCCCTTTTAAAATGCTATATTGCTACTTTTAGGTAGTTATATATAACCCAGAAGAGATGTTGGTGATTCACTGTCAGTAGTCCCAGCACTATGATTTTATTGTCTCGGAGTTCAGCCATCTCACTGTGCCTGAATCTTTGTAATCAAAATAACAGATTTGCAGATGTCTGCCAAAGGGGGGAAAGCAGTTGTGGTTATCGACATCAAGCTGGCACTGATGGGCTGTCTCTCTTGCACTCAGTTTGTGCTGAGCTTAAGAGGACCCAGAAAACACTGGAAGATCTAGCCCCCCTCTTTGATAACCCAAACAGACATTGTTTCTTTGAAAATTTCTTCCTATCTCGCAAGTGTTTCACCAGTGACAGTTAAAAGGATTTGAGGTGGTTCACCAAACCCTGAATTAAGTAATGTGGAATCTTGAACCGAGATGTATTCCCTTTTCTATCCTACAGCAACCATCAAGAAGAATGGCTCAGTTTGGTGGTTGTATGCTTCTAAAAACTCCTACTAATCTCTTTTGCCAATAAAGTGAAAGCAGGCATTTCTCTCAGAGGTTTTGGCAAGCAAGAGAATATTTTTGGGGGGATGGGGGGATCCTCTATTTATGACAATTGATTCTAACCTTCCATTTACCATGGTGATATAAATTGTCTAAAATGAATTTAGGCTAAAGACTGAGTCATTGAAATAAAGATAATAAAAATCTAATAATACAGGCATATGTCAATAATACATGTTAAATAATAATATAAGGATAGGGCAAGAAAGCTAACTGAAAATCAAAAAAGAACAGGCAGGGTCTTAGGTCATCCTGCAGCAGACCTTGGACAAGGCTCTTCCCCAGCTCATTTGCAAGGAAAATCTGTCTCCAACTTCTTCTATAAAGAATAAACAGAAGTGGAAAATTATTTTCTGTAGAAAAGAAATTGTACATTTAAACAATTACTCATATAAGCCTCATTCTCAGTAAGTAGGTGCGATCACAGAGTGACCAATAAATGATTTTCATTGTAGACGAAGTATAAATAATCTCCAGAAATAAGATCAAGCTATTTATAAAAAGATACAGATAATAAACCTGGACATCATGGTTCTAGCCATTAAAAGAGTTTCATTTGAGGAAATACAATGTAATTTATCTACTCCTTAGTTATAACAACTAAAGAGCATCTCGCCTTCTGTAGAAACTTTCCCCTTAGAATGCAAATCCAGGCAACTTAACAAGGGCCTTCCTGCCCAACATCAGCCAAGAATATATATCCCATGTAAAGCAAATATCCCAGATACAAAGCTTAGTGATTTCATCCCATTATCTGGCTAGAAACACCTTCTATGTGCTAACACTCCTAGGTCAGCTCTGTGAGGATGGGAATTTCATCTCTTTGTTGGAACATGTGGTAAGCAGTCCTGAGTATTTGCTGATTGAATTCATGAAGACTGCCACTTAAGCTCCTGATTTCATATAATCATTCCAGAAAGAAATCCTTCTGTAATGTTTTTCACTCTTCCCCCACTCTCTCCATAGCGTGATTCAACATTACCTCCACATGGCAGGGCTGTCACCATGGAAATTAAATAAAAACAGAATATTTGGAAAGCACCTGATCTCCTCAGGTGCTCTTGAGTGGCAAACTCTTGCCACTGCTTTTTACATTTTCCTTTCTCTGCCATTGCTGCAAGACTGTCGGCTATCTTTGCACTGTCAAAGTACCTGATTTTTGCAACTTCCTTTAAAAATTCTGGCATGGCTTCTTCTAGATTGTCAGGCTTATTAGAATTCTGGGATATGTATATACACGTACAAGTATATGTAAGATATATATATCTCTTGGTGTTCCTGTGCTTTATAGAATTAGTCCCCTTGATGGAGAGTTCTGGCTCCCACATTGTCTCTTCTGCTTTATCCATAGAAAATACTGAGGTTGAGAGATGAATAAAATCATCCATCTTTCCTACATATCAGCAGTAAATGGTTGCTTTCTGGGGCTGATTGGGATGGTCTAGTGTTGGCAATACAAACATGGCAGAATGCCTCCTTATACTCTCTTTTTATAGAATTCATTTCTCTTATGGACTTATGACATAGATCACAAGTTCAAGAGCATTTTGCATATTACCCCTGTGGCACAGAGTCAGGTGAGGTCCATATGAAAAGGGTAACTGAGTTTAAAAACCTATGACCATCTAGAAATAATACCAAGAGGAAACTTAATATAGTAGTTGAAATATATAATTTGCTGGCTTCAAGAAAAATGGGCCATGATGGCTCTTTAAAAAAAAAATTAGGTAATTATAGGATTCAGCTGCTTAAGCTTTGATTCGGCATAGGACCAAAGAGCCCTCAGGATTCCTGTGGAGTTTCCTCTCTGCCTCCCTGCCAGAGCTAACCCTTCAAAGTAATTAAGAAATAATTTCATAGTAGCCACACATGTAGGCAATCAGACCCAATATAGGAAACACCTGTTTTTACTTCAATTCTGGCCTGCTTACTAATAGGGCATATTTGTCTTGGGACATTGTGTTTGCTTGTGTAATTGTGCATAGCACATTCACAGATTTTACCACAGATGGATCCCAAAAGCAGTTCTGAGTGAGTGTGTCTGGGAAAACAAGACGCAGAAAGCCTTCCTCATCTTCTGTACAAACAGACGTAAGCAGAATGAGGCCCAGCCCTACCCTCTGCCCACACTGAGCTGGGCAAACAGGAAGCAGTTGGTGAACAGCTTTAGTCTTTCCAGGCTTAGGAACCAGGTTTCTTTTGTTTGGTTAACAACTCCAGGCCCATCCAACCAAGAAGAGTGGAAATTATGCAGGTCAACAGCCAGACAACGGTAAATGCTGACAAGCAGGCCTCTTGTCAGAGAAGTAGAAGCAGCTCAGTGCGAAGACATGCTTCAAGTGTTTGGGGTTTCAATATTGTGAGTGGTAGCTGGACTTTGGCGAGTGTTCTCGGGACCAAGCCCGGAAGAAGGATGTTCTGAGTCGCAAAAGACTGGGAAGAGTTGTTTGAGAATGTGGAGCCAGGGAGAAGAATTGCAAGGAGAGCATGGATAGAGATTCCAAAGTCCAAAGCACCAGGTCAGAATGAAAAGTGGTGTTCGCTCACTTTATTTACACGAATGGAAATGAGGTGGAGAACAGGGTCAGTGGAATGGAAAAATACATGCTTGCAAAAAGTAGATGCATATTTATGCTAAGAGTAATTGAGGCTTGAATTAGCTCACCTTTTCCTCAAATTTATACTTTGTTTTGGGTGGATAGAAATATAGGAAAATATTAATATTAATATTCATGTCTTCTCTATAAATTGCATCCTTAGATATAATTGTTTAGGTAGTAGTTTTATTGACGTATAATTCATATACTGTAAAATTTAACCTTTTTAAGTGTACAATTTGGTGGGGACCCTTTTCATATATTGCCAGTGTTGTGCCCCTTGTTTTAGAATATTCCATCACCACCCCCCTCAAAAAGTCTATGCCCCTTAGCAGTCACCCTCCTTTCCTTCCCTCCCCCAGACTCTTCAACTCCTAATCTGCTCTCCATCTCTATGGCTTTACCCATGGTAGACATTTCACATACAAGGAACCATACAATATGTGACATTTTGTGGGTACTTACTTTGCTCAATAGGATGTTTTCAAGGTGCGTCCGTGTTGTAGCATAAAACATTACTTCAATCCTTGTTATGCCTAAATAATATTCCACTGTGTGGGTATCTCACATGTTGCTAATCCATTCATCAGTTGATAGACACTTGTTTCCATTTTGGGCACTTATGAGTAATGCTACCATGAATACTCATGTTCAGATTTTTGTATGGATGTACATTTTTAATTATCTTGGGTACTTAGGAGTGGAATTGCTAGACCATAGGTAACTGTATGTTTTGCTTTTTGAGAAACTACCCAGAATTGTTTTCCAAAGCAACCACCCAGGGGTGCCTGGGTGGCTCATTTGGTTAAGTGTCTGCCTTTGGCTCAGGTCATGATCCCAGTGTGCCAGGATCAAGCCCCACATTGAATCCCAGGCAGTCTGTCCTCCTTCTGACCCTACCTCCTCTTGATCTCTCTCTAGCATAAATAAATAAAATCCAAAGCAACGGCCTGATTTTCTGTTTCCTCCAGTAATGAAGGAGGGTTCTAATTTCTTCTAATACTCTCCAATGCTTGTCCCTATCCCCCTTTTTGAGAATAGCCTCCTTACTGAGTGGTCAGTTATGATTCTTAGTAGTCCTCCAACGTGCTCTAACATAAGGGAAACAGGCCTGGGTCTTTCATTGGGTTTTACCATCTGACCCATATTATTTGGGAGTTGTGGATTGAATTAATTAAATTAAGAATGCATACGTTATCCTAATTTAGGGCTGGCTTTACCCTCTGTCAATAGATATCCCTTAATGTGGGTCATGTTTTAATAATTATCATGGACATAATATACGTGTGCTTCAATTTGCAAAGTCAAGTTTTGGGTTAAGCGCTGATGATGTACCCCAAGCAATGAAACTAATACCCACCTTGAAGTACATAAGCACTCTGTTTGCTGGGACACCATCAACGTTGGCTATAACTGTGTGCTAACCAAACAGAATAGTGCAGGTAGACCGTAGCAATGGCTGATGGGCCTTTTCCTAATGGAGGTACATCAAGGCAGTACATACAGTCTAAGGTATTGAAAAGAAGCCTGGCCCAATAATCAGGGCTCTGGATTTCAGTTCTGTGAATGAGTTGTACCCAGCCTTGTTCCCTAGCACTGACTCTTTCCTACCAGGGTTACATATGACTGCTCTTTGCTTACTGTGTAGTCTCCCTGTACTTCTACAGAGTTTAGAACTCCGTATCAACTGATGAATGGATAAGCAACATGTGAGATACCCAAACAGTGGAATATTATTTAGGCATAACAAGGATTGAAGTAATGTTTTATGCTACAACACGGACGCACCTTGAAAACATCCTATTGAGCAAAGTAAGTACCCACAAAATGTCACATATTGTATGGTTCCTAAAATGTTTTACATTATTGCTTCTTTAATTGACTACCTTTAGCCCCTCGACTGAAGCTCTTTGAGGTCTTTTGTCTTCCCTTTCATTTTTAGTGCTTTAATCCAGTGACTGACAAAAAGTAGCTGGTTTTTAAATACTGCGAGGATCTTCTCAATGAACTGTAACTTCAATTTGACATTAGAATAGAGTATTATTTACCTACGTAGTACCTCCTTCTCTAGTTTCTTACTTATAAAAGGTAAATTGGGAGTATTAGTAGTACCTACCTCATTGTGTTGTTATGAGGAACAAATTAAATATAAATTAAGACACTTAAACTGGTGGCACACAGTAAACAATAAATGTGCATCAGTATCATAATTTTGATCCTCACTCCCCAATATCATTTTCTCAAAAATTAAAAAGGGTTCAGTGAGCGTCTCCTTAACATGCCTCCCATTGCCAATATTCTGGCAATACATCTGCTAGCATGATAAGCCATTTGCATGGTGTGTATGAATATTCCATTTCCGGAGCAGGTGATACGGTGTTGACATGTGGATGTAGGAACTTGTTAACAATGAAAGTTCCTGATTTCATTCATGGAGACAAAATTACATTTGACAACAGCTATTTTTCTCTAAAACATTTGTGCTTTGAAACTCAGCTTTATTTTTCTCTTGTACATTGATGATGTACAGTGAAGTATTGGGGGTAGGTTTAGAAAAGTTTCAGAAAATGTCAAGTATCCTTTGTGGTGAAATAAAATTCTGTGTGTTGGTTGCTTTTTGATTTAGAAAAGGTCATCATCATGGACCATTTCAAATTTCCAAAGTAACTTTAAGGGCCCTCCTCTTCTCTGGGGAACCACATAATAGGGAAAACACTGGCCCTTTCTGGTTTTCTAAGGATGCTCTGAAACTCCATCTTGAATTCCTTATCTTATCCAGGAGGAAAATGCAGTATTAGTTCCCACCCTTCTGAAACCATTTTCTTTAAAATGATAAACCTAAAGTTGGGGAAAATGGCTATTACTCAGATTCAATCCATTTATACCAAGACTGATATATGTTGAAGGACAATCTAATTGGTATTGTCAGTTATATTTGGATGAATGGAGCATAGATGATTGTACCCCAGTTAAACCTCTTGGGTAAATTTCATTTCCCTCAAACTATCTTTGAGTTTCTCCTTCCTCTTCCATCTTCCCTAACCAAGACTAAACTTTCCATGTCTCTTCTCTTTTATCTTTCTTGGTTTTACCTTCTATAATCACTTGATTTTTATTTCACCTCCATCTTACTCTTTTCCAACCCCCAGAGTTTTCTGAGGCCTCAGAAAACTAGGGAGGAAACCATAGAAGATGAGAAGAAAAATCTGAAGGAGAATGTAGAAGCAGAGATCATTGTGATTGAGGAAGATAAAATGAAAGAGAGGGCAGGCTACCAAAGCACTTTGAGAAACATATGGGATATGTTTTCCTGGAAACAAATCTAGAGGCTAAAAGGTTTAAAGAGAAAGCACCAAACCTAGATATCAACACACTTTTACTAACATTGGAAAAAAACAAAAAACCTGCAGAAAAATGTTCTGGTAAAAGGATCATGCTATTTGGCTTTTTAATAAACCTACTTTCTCTTTAAAATAGACAATTATAGACAAAGTATTTTTCTAGATTGTTTTCCCTCCCATTATTACTTAGGAAATCTTTTGTTCAGCCAAAAAATGACAGTATTTACTACCTCTGACGTGTTTAAATAGGCTTTCTGATAAACAGTAGTTACTTAATTGAATTCAAGGACCAGACCCAATCTGTATATGAAAGAGAGATTTTAGTAAAAGTCCTAGTTTTTACATAATCTATTCTTACAAGATAATGTTGCTATACTTAAGATTTCTATAGCTAAGTCTACTCAGGTCAAGGAGCATTTAGCCAAAATACCACTGAGCAAATCACATATTACATGGCTTTCAGACATTTGCAGTCCAAATACTTAATACCCATGAATAAATCTTGGTTGGAATGGTAGAATGAAACCCACAAAAAGTGGGAACCTTCTTTTTTAATCCTCTTGTTCAGATATCCCTTTTATGGTGAAATGTAACTCAGGAGAAAGTGTTCCAAAATCAAGGGAGTAAACCTAAATGAATAGGGTAATGTATATTTTAAGTATTCATGTAGTCATTATATACAGGTCAAGAAATGCAACATTACAAGCTATAGATTTATAGGAATCTTGACATTTGGTATGGTTTGAATGATTCTGTCTCCCCTCTCTTCTCCTCCCCACTGCCTCACAAATTCATATCCTAATCCCCAAAGGTGATGGTATTACTAGGCGGAGCCTTTGGGAGGTGATTAGGTCATAAGAATGGAGCCCTCATGAACAGATCAGTGTTCTTATAAAAGATCCCACAGAATGCCCCAGCTCTGTTTCTTGTAGCTCTATATGAGGTTACAACAAGTAGTCTACAGCCTGAAGAGGGCCCCCGCCCAACTATGCTGGCATATTCATCTCAGCTGTCAGTCTCCAGAATTGTGAGAAATATATTTCTGTTCTTTTTTTTTTTTTAAGATTTTATTTATTTATTTGACAGACAGATCACAAGTAGGCAGAGAGGCAGGCAGAGAGAGAAGGAGGGGAAGCAGGTTCCCTGCTGAGCAGAGAGTCTGATGCGGGGCTCTATCCCAGGATCCCAGCATCCCAGGACCCTGGGATCATGACTTGAGCTGAAGGCAGAGGCTTTAACCCACTGAGCCACCCAGGTGCCCCTACTTCTGTTCTTTATAAGCTCTCCTGTCTGTGGTGCTCTGTTAACAGCAGCGCAAAGGGACAAAGACAACATCCAGTAGACCAAGTCCTCCACCTTGTCCTTCAAGAAGGGCTTTGCTCTTCACCTGTTGTTGCGTTTACATTTTAGAAATAGATTTTCAAGTTCTAACAAAAATTCTGCTGGGACTTTCATGAGGATTGCATTGGATTTCTAGATTAATATAGAAACAAAATATATTTATCAATTATTTATTTAGGTTTTGTTTTTTGGCAAGTTTTATAATCATCTCTATGAAAGTCTGGCATATGCTTTGGCAGATTTATTTCTAAGTATTGATCTTATAAGGATTATCTCATAAAATTTTGAAATTGTATGTACAGAAGTTTTAAACATACTTCTATGGATTTTTTTCCCTAGTTATTTGAATTTATAATGTTGTAAATGCTTTTTCTATTTAAATTTTACTTTTAATATTTTGTCATTTAGAAAGAAAATTAATTGATGTATATTTCCTTTCTATCCTGCAACCTTGCTCAGCTGTCTTTTTAATTCTAAGAATGTAACTTTAGATTCCTTTAGATTATTTTTTTTCATTGATTTCTAATTTCATACATTTGTGGTGAGAAAAGATTCTTGGTATGATTTCAATCTTCTTAAATTTACTGAGACTTGTTTTGTGGTCTAACATGTGATTTGTCTTGGAGAATGTTTCATGTGCACTTGAAAAGAATGTGTATTCTGTTGAGTTTGAATGGAATGTTCTGTACATATCTGTTAGGTCCATCTGGTCTACCGTGTCATTCAAAACTGCTATTTCCTTGTTGATTTTATGTCTAGATGATTTATCCATGATGTAAGTGGGGTGTTAAAGTCCTCTACTGTTATTGTATTAACTGTCAATTTCTCCCTTTATGTCTTTTGGTTCCTTTAGATTTTTTTTAATTTACAAAACCATGTATTTATAAATAATAATTTTTATTCTTCCTTCTTAATCCTTATAATACTTTTCTTACCTTTACAACATCATCTAGGACTTCCAATGACATGTGAAATAGAAGTCTTAATGCAAGATGTTCTATCTTTTCTTTTCTTTTCTTTTTTTTTTTTTTTTTTGACAGCCAGAGATCACAAGTAGGCAGAGAGGCAGGCAGAGGGAGAGAGAGAGAGAGAAAGAGAGGAGGAATCAGGCTGCCTGCTGAGCAGAGAGCCCGATGTGGGGCTCGATCCCAGGACCCTGGGATCGTGACCGGAGCCGAAGGCAGAGGCTTTAACCCACTGAGCCACCCAAGCACCCCAAGAAGTTCTATCTTGAAAGAGAAACTTTCATTATTTTAACTATTAGGAATAATGTATGTTATAGGTGTTTACAGACAATCTTTGTCCAATTAAGGACATCTTATTTTTTCCTCAGTTTGCTATGGGAATTTAGTTTTTTAATCATGATGGATATTGAATTTTTTCAAGAATTGAATTTTTTCTATACAATTTTTTTTAAGATTTTATTTATTTATTTATTTGACAGAGAGAGATCACAAGTAGATGGAGAGGCAGGCAGAGAGAGAGAGAGAGAGAGGGAAGCAGGATCCCTGCTGAGCAGAGAGCCCGATGCGGGACTCGATCCCAGGACCCTGAGATCATGACCTGAGCCGAAGGCAGCGGCTTAACCCACTGAGCCACCCAGGCACCCAAGAATTGAATTTTTTCTAGGTACTCATTATTATGAATCTCATTGCTTCTAGAGCTTTTTAGTGAGCTAATAAATATATGTAAAGATACTTGATATCCATCTGTGTATGTGTGTGTGTGTGTGTGTGTGTGTGTGTGTGTGTGTTTGTACCCATAAGTTTACAAATGATACCTCATCCAATTCCAAAACAACACCACAGGATTTATTCTAGCCTTCCTCCTTTCCTTCTTTGCAATTCCTTTCTCCACTGAGAGAAACCCAGATTTTATTATCCAGAATATAGTTATATATTTATGTATTTTCTCAGTCCTAAAATACATACAGTTTTAGAATTTCTTTCCTCTTTCTTCTTCTTCTTCTTCTTTTTTGTTTTGTTTGTTTTTAGAGAGAGAGAGAGAGTATGTGAGAGAGCAAGAAGGTAGGGGAGGAAAGAGAAGGAGAGAGAGAATCCCAAGCAAACTTCACATACAACGCAGAGCCCCATGCAGGACTCGATCCCATGCACCTGAGATCATGATCTGAGCCAAAATCAAGAGTCAGATGATTAACTGGCTGAGCCACCCAGGTACCCCTAGTTTTAGATTTCTAACCCGTAATCCTGTGAAAAAAATTTGCTAGCTGGAGTACTGTATTTGTATAGTTCCTTTTGTCCTTAGGCTTAGAATTACTGTGAAAATATTGTTTTACAGTTACTTAGGTCCCTTTCCCCTACCCCTTTCATGTGATTATGGTGTTGGTTTGTATTACAGTTGGATATATTTGTTACTGCTCATATTCCACTTGGGGTTGCTTTCACAATATAGATGAATTTATTTTTTTTTAAATAAAATTAAAATAAATTAATATTTAATATTAGTAAACAGTAGTAATTTAGTAGTTGTAGTAGTAAATTAGTAAAATAAATTAATATTTAGTATATAACATGGTAATGTTTTACCATGGTTCTAAAAGTCAGAAGTTTATGAAAGGGTACACCCAGAACCTTGTCACTCTGATCACCCCTCTTTCCTGTTTCACTTCTCCCATTCTTTCTACCCTGTTCCCATCCACCCTTTGTAGGTAACCTGTCTCATTAGTTTTTGTTTTATCCTTCCTGTATCTGTTTTGCACAGATGAACAGATAAATAAATTTTATCTCATACCCCATTTCTTGTATAAGATAGCATTGCATAGATATTTTGCATTTTGCTTTTTTATATTTAATGTTATATCCTAGAAATGATTCCATTTCAGTTCATAAATAACTCTTTTGGCCTTTTTATTACAGCTGCATGGTATCCTATGATTTACTGAACCACTCTCCTTTATGTAGAGATTTTGAATGTCTCCAACATTTTGCACTGCAAGCAATGCAACAATGACTCACTCTGTACATGTGTATTTTTGTGTTTTAGAGGTGTCAATTCCTAGACATAGGATCCCTTCCTCAAAGGCAAATGCATGTGTAACTTTGTTAGAAATTGCTAACTTCTTCTAGAGTGGTTGTACCAGTTTACATTTGCATCAGCAGTGTATGAGAGTTCCCCCCCCCCGCCAAGTCTCGCCACATGAATGTGTTTTCCTATGTTCTAATAGTTGCTGATCTGATAGGCAAGAAATATTATCTCAGTATTTTATTTTTTATTTATTTGTTAGTGATTTTGAGCACCTTTTGATATGCTTAAGGACCATTTTATGTCCTTTTTTCCTGTAAACTGTCTTCTATATCTTTTTTTCCATTTTCCTGTTTTTTTTTTTTTTTATTTGTTTGTCCTTCATGTTTTAAGAGTTCTTTGTACATTGCTGATGTTAGTCCTTGGTCTGTGATATTTGTTGAAAATATTTTCTCTTAGTGTATCATCGGTTCTCTTTTGGCTTGGATTACGATGTGGTTTTTCTCCCTGTACAAGTATTTGTTGTTGTTGTATAATTTATTAATTGTTTCCTTCATTCCCTTGAGATTTTAAGGCATAATTAGAAAGACTTCTACAATAAGAGTAAAGGGAAATTCGGTCACTTTTTTCTTCTAGCATTTGTGTAGTTTCATTCTCTATATTAGGTCTGTAATTTTCTTCGCGTTCACTCATGTGTGGATCAAATTTTATATTTTTCAAATGACTGCTCAGTTTCTCAGCACCATTTATTAATAAGTTCATCTTTCTAAATGCATTTGTGTCTGAGGCTCCAAGTCCTCTTTGGTAAAATATGGATAATATCTCTTGCAAATACTGGTGTGCAACTTACATGATGTAACCTATACTCTATGGAAGACAATAAGTGCCAGTTACCTTCCTCTAAAACAACTTACTCTCTGTTGATATATATCAAGATGAAACCTGCATCTGACTAGAGCAGCAGTTCTCAAATAGTAATGGTCATGAAAATCATCTGGGATGTTGGCTAAAATGCACATGACTTGGCCCTGTCCTTTAGATGGCCTAACTCAGTGGGTCTGGTGTGGCTCAGGAATCTGCCTTATAACCAGACCCATATGTAATTTTGAGACCAAACCCCAAGAAGCATTAGCTTGAGAGATGTGCCAACCTCATCCGATCCTATGGTAATGATTACAAATATACAAAATTTATAAACCAGCCAGGGTCATAGATCTGTATATTCATAAAACTATTTTACATCAGCTACAGAGCAATGTGTACATCAGCTACAGAGCAATGTAAAAATACTGAAGATTTCAAAAGTGAAAGTGTGATTAGAGTTGATTTTAGTTCATTTAAAATAGGTACTTTTTGGAGACAGATCATGAAGAAATGAGGAATACAGATATAAAGGGAGCAATGGCATTGTGTGTTTAGTGACTCTTGCTGTGTTAGTATGCTGTCTGCATCGAAACATCCTCCCTTAGAATCCTGTCAACATGGAGGAAAAAGATGGAGAGATTTATTTTTGTATTGACATTTCAAAACTAATTAGAGAAAATAAAAGATAAAGGGAATCTCTTCTAGAGCACATATCTTTTTTAGTTCCAGTTAAACTAAAAATAATGTGTGCTTGACTTATGCATGAACTTACATTTTATGCCAGAAAAATCTCTCCCCAGCTACTTACTTCAATAAATAGATTGATGCTAAAAGTGCATTTACTGTTTAGAACCCATTACAGTGGAATGCTGTCGCTGTGTCTCTTACTCCATTACTGATATATGTAGCAGGTGACAGGGAGACCATAGCTATGATTCATTTACAAGTATTGTGTCTAAAAGTAATTTTTGTGGCAGCTCAACCACTGAGTGATTTCAGATTTCTAAATAGATGGTAAAGTACATCAGCGTGATTAAATGCATTCCCACAAGAACAAGTGTTTGTTCTCAATATCATCATGTAGCCTGTACAACTCTAATTTGAGAGTCTAGATGTTCAAAAACACCTGTCACAGTATATTGTACATGATTATGTTTTGTGTGGTGGGATGATGTGTGACAAGCTGAGTCTCTTGACTGAAAAGTAAAATATGAAGTTGCCTCCTTTCCCCAATAAGGATTCAACTGCTAAAGGGATTTTTTTTCTATTATCAAGGAATTTTTAAAGATTAGGTACCAACTTTGCTTATTCAGAAAACTTGGCCATTTTTTTCCAGTTGGATGATTTGTCAGGTAGGTGACTTTGAGGGTCAAATATAATTGAGATGAGGATTCGCCCTGTCTCTTTCTAATGGGGCAAATAGGATGCATTGAAAATAAGATACTGTACAAATAATACATTTATGTATATGCATGTGATTACATCAAGTAATGTTTTCTTGTTTGTCGATCATATCGTGGTCTCTTTAAAAATATCTCTGTGAAGGAGCATACCTCACATAAGGGGAGAAGAGGGTAAATAAATATACTTACTTTATGTTTGTAGAAAATTTCTACAAAGGAAGATAATGTTGAAGTCATTTTAATATCATTATAAAGATGGTGTGACTTAAAATGTTAAACTTGAGTGTATCATTTTTTTATGAATCTACATTATATCTACCTTGTTCTATTTCATTATATGCAAGTCCATACCATTATATCTCAGACTTCAATGTGTCCTTCCTTGGCTGGACCCAAAATCCCATACCATGCCCCTCACCCCACCTATTTCCCACTTCCCAAAGGAGAAAAGAACTAGGTGAAGACAAAGAAGTACTACTATATAAGTAAGTACACAGATACACACACACACACACACGCGCGCGCGCGCGCACAAACAAACATGCACACCACAGACACGGAGAGAGAGAGGGTGCACTCTGATTTTAGAAATGGTAGAATGGATGCTTCATAGTGAAACCACATAACACGCACATAACAGTCCAGTATTACAGAAATTGTGGGCCACAGGCCAAAAATACTGTTGATGTCCATATGCATCACCACACACTATATACAGCACTTACCACAGGACCACAATAATTAGACAGACAGATAATAGTGTAGCTAAAATGATAATAAGTTAGAATGGAAAGACAAAATGAACAACATCTAAAAATGAAGTCTGTTTTAACACAGTGTTATATCAGTTCCTGAGTTCTGGCATTCAAATTATGCATATGAACAAAATAGTCAGAATCTACCATGTTAGACAGCATAACATGTCAGCTGGTCCTCAGAGTAGGATACTGAATTTAAATGTTCAGTATGCCCAGGCATCAGTAACTTATCCTGCAAATACCAAACTTAAATACCTCTAATAGGTCACCCAGTAATTTAGTCATAAATAAGTTAAAGTCCTAAGAGAAAATGAGAGTCTGTGGACTTACATTTCCCTTTATACAAGAACCTAGAAGGGACTTGCCTTTCGAGAGAATTGGGAAGTATGTTGCTAGCCTGCCTTAGAGCTTACTTTGTGCCATTGGTTATGTGGCCAAAGGGAAAGTGCGTACTCTTTTTTTTAATAGCCATAAATTAGTATATGCAGATGTCACCAATTGTTTGACTGGACAATTTCATACTCTAAGATCTTAATGAGAGTCAGTGCCCAGTGTCACTGGTTAGGCTGACCTCAGGACCTTTTCACACAAAAACACATTATAAAGTTGAGAAGGACTTTCAGGTCACGTAGGGGCAACTTTCCTCCCACTAACTCTGCAGTGGGATTAAACACACTTGGAGGTCTCTGTAATGGTTTTAGGACCGGAGGATTTCAGTAGCTTTAAATGACTTGACTGATGTCACAAGCCAGAGAGGTCAAATTTGCACAGTCCTGTAATTACCAAATATCAAATCAATAACTCCAAGATTCATATTCCTCAGATTACCAGCTGTTGGAGAATAGAATATTTGCCAAAAAATATTTATCAGGAAAACCACACTGAAGCCATACCTTGCCTTGAACCTAAGTATCCCGCTGAGACTACCATAATGACCCCAGATTTCCTCAGTCTCCAGCCAAAATTACAATCCATTTCCTCTTTTTGCAATTGAGTTACAGTGAAGAAAATGAGTTTTCTTGAAGTAACTGAAAAGAGACCTCAGGTATGGTCAGAGGATGTGGTGTAACAGGAACTGAGATATCATGTTGATATCAAAATGGCTGCTCTACACAGCCTGGAGAATTTAGGATTGTCACAGACGATGAAGTTTGATTAATCTGGAAAACAGATTGGCTACAGAGCATCTGCTTCCAGTCCATTCCTGACTCTCACCAAATTTTAGAACTGGCTTGATTGGGATCAAGGGAACACTTTAAGTTAACCTTTCAAATTGAATGTGTGTGTGTGTGCCTGTGTGTGTGAGAGAGAGAGATTTGTATTTGCATACTGGAGTGGTTAAGTCTTTAAATTAGCTTACATTTTTTTCTACTATCTCTCAGAAGTTTGGCTAAAGACATCCAACCCTACACCAGCTTTATTCCGGACAAACTATCCTCAGCTATTGTATTACTTGTCTGTAACATCTCCCAATATCTAGCTTTACTGTCTCATGAAGAATTAAGTTCTTTCCTTATTGATGCCCAGTCAGAATTTCTTGAGACTCTGATTCAGGCAGGAGAAATGTCTTCAACTCTCCCCCTGAGCTTTAGCAGTCTGTTTGGTCTACCAGTGAAACTTACTCAGCCCCCCTCACCAAATGGGTCTGGCAGTACTGTGTTCTTTCAACACTGTAATAAGAAAGAGCTGCCAATAGACATGAGTGGAATGAGTTGTTTATGTAAGTTCCAAAGAAGAGATACACAATATTGTGGGAACTGCTAGAAAAGCCAATGCTATGATCAGATCCAATCTGGAAGGACAGCAGGTATAAGAGAACCTGCTTCAGTTCCTCCCTCCCCTGTTTATGGGTGACGTCTTGAATGCATCACAGTTCTCTTTGAATTGCCAGTTCTTTGGAGACAGAGATTGCTGAATTTGCTCTTTTGTGTTTAGTGGATTTCTAGGACCCAAAATATTACCCGGTGTAGTCGCATAACAGGCATTCTATAAATAATTGTTGAATAAATGGCATGAAGGGCTCAGAGGCATCTTCAGAATCTTATGCAACACGATACTAGACAGTCAAAATGAAATCTGTCTGCCATCCTTGGATTCTGGGTTCTTACGTGCTGATTTCATTATGAACATGCCAGGACACAGAATATGACAACAGCAATTGTTAGTTCACAAAGCAGGCATCTCTAATACCTGTTTTGGCTCTGATCTCTCCCACATTATGGCTCTAGGGAATTACTGAGGTTGGTGACTCTAACATAAGACAGAATTTTACAAATCTAAGCAATGCAGGCATGGTCATTATGTCAGATTCTTAGAATTTCCATAACAAGTTTCCACCAACAGCTGATGGCTTTAAAGAATAGAAATGTATATACAGTCTTATCGGGATGTTAGATATTTGAAATCACGTTTTCTGCAGTACCATTCATTCTATCTGTGAAGGCTCTAAGACAGAATGCTTCCTCGCCTCTTAAGACTTCATCTTAACTTGCTTATGTCTACAAAAACCCTATTTCTAAATAAGGTCACATTCATGGGTACTAGTTGTAAGGTTTTATAGGCGAGATAAACTCAACACCAGGTAAGGTAGGCACAAGGTAAGATTTATTAAAGGCACTCTCCGGCAAAGTTTCAGGGCTCAGGAGAATGGGAGCCAGGAAAGTCGCGCAAGGAGGAGGTGGGTACCCTCGGGTGAGGTTCTGCGACTCTGGAAAGGGGAGTCGGGGAAGTCACACTGGGATGGAGTTGGCAGGGGTCTTTTATCTGGCCAAGGCAGGGCATGGGCTCACATCCATATATGGTAGGGTATTTGGTGATCAGAGGGTATGGGGTGGGGGTTCCTGATACTTCTGTTTCCTCCATAGGTATCGGGTTACCTATGACGTGACCTGGGCATACATCCTTTTGGTGGGAGAGTCAAGGGTTGAGGAAGGGGGAGGAGGGGGCTGGAAGATGGCGGCCCGGTGGTCATTTCTATTGTTCCTCCTGCATTCCCAGAGCCACCGACCCAACACTAGTGATGAAGTTTTAGAATATAAGTGAGGTTCGGTGGTGTGAGGTCCAGAGCCGATGACCAAGAAAGGATTCTTGAGACATTTTTGGTGCAAAATGGTGGTTTATTAAAGCATTGAGACAGGATCGGGGCAGGAAGAGCTGCTGCCCACAACCCGGGGTTGTGAGGCGTGGCTGATTATATACTATGGGGTTGTGGGAGGTAAGGAAAAAGGGAGGTTTCAATATAGAATTTGCATATGCTAAAGAAGACCTACAAGATACCAGATAGCAGAGGCCTCTCTTTTGTCAAGTTAAGGTTGTTTTTCCAGTCTAGCAAGGTATTAACATAAGACGGGAGATTCCCGGAAGAATGTCCCACACATTCCACCCAGGAGTGGGGTAGGGGCGTGGAGGGGAGGGTGCAAGGTGTCAGCTTGTGCTTGTCCTCAGCTAGCCTTCTGGTCCCTCATCACTAGGAGTTATGATTAAGACATAACTTTTGGAGAGCACAGTTCAACCTACTCCAATCACTGTGTTGATGGAGCTCACAATTGAGAGTAAAGTCACAGATAAGTAGACAGGAAACTACAACTAGGTGATGTGTTTTCATAAAGGAAGTAAAGGATGTTATGAGGGCACCTACAAGAAGTGCCTAGACAGATTGTCTAAAGGGCTCCGAATTGCACACAATAGCACATAACAGAAATCTGATTGCAGTGGCTTAACTAAATAGAAACTGATTCATGTTATATAACAAGAAATCAGAAATAGGCAATTCACATCCAGTGCCACTGTTCAGGAAGTCATTGAGAACCCAGGTTCCCTCTGGTTTCCTTTCCTTCCATTGTGGCTTTCGTTCTCATAGCTACGTAATGTTGGCTTCAATGACAGACATCAGATCTGCATTACAGGTAAAAAGGCAAGGAGAGGGGAAGACACACTGGGTACTGAGTCTGACCCTTTACATCCTGGAGGCCCCACCTGGTAGACTTCTACTTACTGGTCATGGGCCAGGACTGAGTCACATAGTCATTCATACTTCCAGAGAGACACACTTCCAGAAGTGAGTATTACTAACTGGCAACACACTGGTCTTTTGCAAAATTGCAAAATTAGTGATGTACAAGTGAGGAGGGTGACTAGTAGATTCTGCCAAAGAAACTGTCCCAATGACAGAGAAATGCCAAACTGAGACTTGAAGGATAGATAAGCATCTCTTGGGACCAAGAGCTGGAGGGGTTTTCCAGACAGAAGACAGAAGCGAGAAATGCCAAAGGAAAAATGAAAAGCTTTACATAGATCTGAATTGCAGGAAGTGAGGTAGGAAGTCACACTGAGAGCTGAGTCTAGGGAGGAAAGTAGTGGTGAAATCTTAAAAGGGCTTGTAACCCATGTGTATCAAATAAGGCTTTTGGATACAATTAAAAACCAACTTTGGCAGAAGTTTTTTGTTGGTTTTTTTTTTAAGATTTTATTTATTTATTTAACAGACAGAGGTCACAAGTAGGCAGAGAGACAGGCAGAGAGAGGAGGACGCAGGCTCCCTGCTGAGCAGAGAGCACGATGCGGGGCTCGATCCCAGGACCCTGGGATCATGACCTGAGCTGAGGGCAGAGGCCCTAACCCACAGAGCCACCCAGGTGCCCCATTTTGGCAGAATTTTTAAGCAGAAAATGAAAGTATTAAAATGTTCTTGGGTAGCTTACAGAATTTTCCAGACATAAAGGACCATATAGTGCTACACTGTCAGGAAGAAAGTCCAAATCGTGATGCAGAACTGATTGTTGATGCTACCACTGCCACCACTCTAAGCACTGACCTGGATGGACTCAGGATACTGCCAACAAAACTCCTGCTTCTGGGGCCTGAGAACTACAACCCCCCGAACTTCCTTGTTATCCTCAGTTGTGTCATCCCTCAACCCTAACTCCTTGAAAGAGGTCTTGATGCGTGAGGCTGTCATGTGCCTAAATTCTAGCTTGCAAGGAAGCTAAATACTTAGCATGTTTTACCTCTGACACAGGAAGTACCTCTTTCTCTCACCAAGAAACTCCCCCAAATGGGGGAAGAAACTTCTGATTCTGGGCAACCAAAATGGCCAAGGGACTCTATGAGGTAACAAATATGCAGGGAGCATGTGAGAGAAAGGAGGAAGGCTGTGGTCATGAGGAGGACATTTGAATTTAAGATGAGGAACCGAACTGGTCCTGAGGTATGGCTGGAGCCTTGTTCTCAGGGAATGCCTTTGAACAAAGAGATGGTGTCGCACTGAGACCAGGAACTGGGTGTTCTGGACAATGCCAGACTACCTCATGGAATGACACAAATAACTATGCTACTTGGACTTTCTGTGCCTGATCAACAAGCAACAAGAAGAAAACCTGTGCTGTTGGGTGAGAAGAAGAGACCAGGAGCAAGCACCAGACATTTACTCCCCCTCGCAGGACAAAAGATCAGTACTCCATCTCTGTCCTTGCCCCCAGAGTTGTCACAAATACAACTGGCCAGTGGGGTGATGGAGCAGCAGGACTGAGGACATGACTGGGGACATGACCCAGATCACACCTCCCCAGCTTTTCTCTCAGAGCAGCATCTGTATCTCACATGAGTTCATGAGGATTTATTACCATGGTACTTTCCTCCCCCTGCCCCTGAGGAACCGAAGTCTCTAAATCCCACTAAGATTAAGCCCCAGGTCTAGTTGCGGGAAGACACAAACAATGAAAATCTCTAGATCTTTTCCTTTTCACCTTCCACCAAATCATAAGAAAGTGACCTGGATATTAACCTTCAAGCCCAGCGGCTTTTCCTGTTCAACAGTAAGCAAATGCTGCAAACCAGGTCAGAGGGGCCCAGGGCTCCAAGGTCACCCAGTGGAGGAGCATCTGCAGAAGAGGTTAAGGGATTGCCCGACGGACCACACAGATTGTCTTGGCATATTTACTTGGCTCCTGTATGACACGCAGGAGGCCTGAAAGCCCCTGCACCCTCCGGGAAAGGCAGATGGACTGGCAAAGGTTTGGAGCTCAAATAAGAGGCTCCTGCAAGAGGAACTGTGAAACAGAGGGCATGCGCCTAGGGCTACGACTCCAAGAGTAGGAAGGGGGGAGCTCAACTTCCTGAACGGCCAAACTGAACCAGTTGCAGCGTAAGGGTCGTTGGTGCGGGGAAAGAACAGAACAGGTGCCATAGCAGAGAGAAGGGAGGACACAGTGGGCAGCCAGTGGATCTAAGACTCCAGCTACCACTGCCCTAAGGACAGTTTCCCTGCGGATACCAGAACTCCATTACTTCATCTTGGGTGAGAAAAGCAAGTCGTCCAGAAGAGGCCATTTTTTAAAACCCTTCTTCCTTTGCTATTGGATCATTAAGAAAAGGGATCTTTTAAACTGAAGGAAACTGAAATACTAACGAATAGCAAGTCTTTCCCCAGGTGGTGGGGACCTCATAAGGAAAATCAGTTCAGCCATAGGAAATAAAGAGGTTGATTTTTTGGTGCACATTTAGAGTGAGTAAGTTTAAGATGCAAAAAAATTTTGCTTTAAAAATTATTTTTGTTGAGGGGCGCCTGGGTGGCTCAGTGGGTTAAAGCCTCTGCCTTCAGCTCATGTCACGATCCCAGGGTCCTAGAATCGAGCCCCGCATCCGGCTCTCTGCTCAGCAGGGAGCCTGCTTCCTCCTCTCTCTCTGCCTGCCTCTCTGCCTACTTGTGATCTCCGTCTGTCAAATAAATAAAAATCTTTTTAAAAAATTATTTTTGTTGATTTAGTGCTTTTGGTTTTTGTTTGTAGATGGCACCAAATTTATTTTTCCCCATGCTTATGCTCATTTGTGTGACTTGATTATCTCTTAACAATGTTAACTCAAGAAAGTATCAGTTATATGATGTCAAGCTGACCGCTTATCATCACTCACAGCAACGTTTCTAAAGCAATGCTAGCAAATATCCAGAAAGATATTTTAGCCCAAGCCATGGTCAGGAATTCCTAAAGCCAGAGACAGAACAGTATCACTCTTTGCTTCCTCATTTCTTATTCTTCACTGTTGTCCCCAAACACTTGAAGCAGTTTTAAATGGAAGCCCCAAGGAAAATTATAAACACATTTCAAAAATATCGTTTCCTTGGCTCGCCCCTTTTCTATACTTAGTCTGAAAGACTACCTATATGGGTATCCCTTGAGACAGTCTTCATATCCATGGCAAATTAGTCCAGCTTCCAATAGACAAGAAGATAATTATGCGATCTGATACCTTTCTCCTTTCTTATTCTGTCAAGCACGCACACACGCTCTGACAACGCCTCCTCCCGCATGTACACTTCACAGTTGTCTCAAAATAATTGGACAGCACTTGTCTTAATGTAGAAAGAAACACTTTTGATGCCAGTCGTGATGTGGACAGCTAAAAAAACAAAAAAAATTCTATTCTCAGGGTCCTTTTAATTATGTCCAAAGAGCTCATCTAGACTTCAGGTTCCCTATTTCCTTCACAGTTGTTGATCCAATAACTGGAAGATCAATGTGTCAAAAAACCAGAAGTTTCCAGTCTTAGCAAACTCAAAAGACTACATTTTACGTTTAATAAGACAAACTAGCACAAAGTTGGCTGGTAATTTGCAGGACTTCTTTAATCTAGGTGCTTTACTTATTTTATCAGTTTAATGAGGTTTTTTTTAGCATACATCAGATGATAGAGGTGGAGAAAGAGATAGAGACAGGCACACAGAGACACGATTTGAGGACCCCTAGACTCTGCGCTGTGTGTGTGTAGCCCATTCATTTCTCCTTTTTACTTTCCTAATTGATTAACCAACATAGGTTAAGTAGGGCCTCTTTATAAAATAGTTAGTTCTTGGGATCATCCAGCAGCCACCTCCACAATTTGCTTTCACAGACATTGTTATCAGCAATTACTCCCACAGCAGTCACTGTTTTGTTACATTTTGATCCACAGTGCTCACATGTCTAGTGATGGTGTTCAGTGTCCCTAGACTGCCAGTACAGGCTGTCTACGCTGTCAGTGCACTTCCGGGCTATTTGAAGAGATGTTCGCACAAAAATCCGCATGTCCCTCTATCCTCGTCACCGCTCTCCTATCATTTCTTTCGTAGGTGAGGACATTCATTTTCTCTCACCAATTTGATTCACTTATCCAGGTGGCAAGTAACAGATTGCACTATGTAATCAAGGGTTCTAAAATGAGTAGAAAGGGCATCAGAGAAGATGAGAGGGTGGGAAGGGAGAAAGGCTTGTTGATTTTCCTCATCAAGCAAATCTTGTAAGGTGGCACCTTCAGATGTGAAATCGGAGATAATAACTAGGCCAGAAGACAGTAGGATCCAAAGAACTCGTGCTCCCCAGGGACACACACCAAATGTTTAAATACCCATTTCCATGCCCCTGATTCATACCACTCTTTTAAGCATTTCTCTTTAAGCAGTTATATAGGTATGTTTCCCAGATAACTGATTAGGCAGCCAGGTATCTCATTTTTCCTTTTGAAGATTTTATTTATTTATTTATTTATTTATCTATCTGAGAGAGAGAGCCCAAACAGGGGGATGGAGCAGAGGGAGAGGGAGAAACAGACTCCCCGCTGAGCAAGGAGCCCGATGTGGGACTGGATCCCAGGGCTCTGGAATGATGACCTCCCTGAGCCTGTTAGATGCTTAACTGACTGAGCCACCCAGGCACTCCTCTCACTTTTATTTTAATAAAGTTAAATCATTAATATTTTCTAAAAGTTCACCATTTTTATGATTTTCCCTGCAATTTGCCTTATCAAAACAAAGTCATTATTCCCCCTTTCATCCTCTTATCTCTGAATAAAGGAGTATATTATCTATCTTAAAAATATCCTAATAGGAATCAATAGAATATTTGTTTGATTTTTTGCTGTGAAAAACTAATAGAATAAAAAAGTACATTTTATGCCTATTTTACCTTACTAAATTTATGTATCTTAAAAATTACACCTCAGTTGAAATGAAGTGTATTTGATACAAAATGCATACTGGCCAAATTATAAGATTGAAATGCAAATTTTAAATTATCCAGTTACTTGTTTCTAGTCTTCTTGTCACACTCAGTTCTTAGTTTTCTGCATTATCATTTCTCTAGAAGGTCAGTGGTTCCTATTATTGGTCAAGGTAAACCTTCACATCCTTTCATTATTTGCTGTTGTAGCGGGTTCGTTATTTGAGTGTGGTTGCAAATAGTGCTTAATATACCTATACAGAGTCATTAAGAAACTGCAGTAAAACAGATTAACATCAAGTAGAAGAAATACTCTGTCTTGTTTCTAACATCTTAATTTGTCCAATAAGAAGGTACTCACTGAATACTTACTGCATGTCATGAGCATGACAGGTGACAGTGATGTATTAGGAAGTTGTCGTCACACTCCAGAAACCATAAAATAAATACTGACATTGGAGTTAAAGCCCAAGTTAACCACTGAATAGCTAGATGATCACAGAAGAGCTTCAACTGCTTCCTTATTAAATAGGGGTAGTAACAACTGCTTCACAAGATTGCTGATAGTACCAACTGAACACATGAAGTAGTATGTTAGGCACGATTGGTGGTGATAATAAAGGAGGTAAGGAGTGAAATAAGATGCTAGTTGGGTGTAACTATGGAAATAGAACGGTAGTAGAAAACAAAGAAGTAAAAGTGAGAACTGGGAAGGATCCACACACAGCAGGATATCTGTCTGCAGAACCCAAGACAAGTTTCCAAGTCACCTGGGAGGAGACTACGTTTAGAAGCCTGCATCCTGACATCTGCCTATTGTAGTCTCCCCTCAAGTGACATGGAGAACTCATCTTGATAGTGGATTGAAAGTTCAGAGGTCGGGGCGCTTGGGTGGCTCAGTGGGTTAAAGCCTCTGCCTTCGGCTCAGGTCATGATCTCAGAGTTCTGGGATCGAGCCCCACGTCGGGCTCTCCGCTCAGCAGGGAGCCTGCTTCTCCCTCTCCCTCTGCCTGCCTCTCTGCCTGCTTGTGATCTCTGTCTGTCAAATAAATAAATAAAATCTTAAAAAAAAAGAAAAGAAAAGAAAGTTCAGAGGTCAATGTTGACCAAAGAACTCGAATTGTTGGTGGCTTGATTATCTATTTTATTAAATTACCAGCCAATCAACTAGCTACACTAGTTCAACAGAGGTCCTTGAAAGTCAATGTGCATGGTGAGGATATTGTTTTTTTTATCCTATCAAGTTTTTTTTTAATTTTAATCACAGTATAGTTAACATTATGTTAGTTTCAGGTTTATAATATGGTAATTCAATAGTTCTATACATTGCTCAATGCTCATCTTAAGTTTATTCTTTAATTCCCATCATCTGTTTTCTCCATCTCCCCACCCAACTCCCCTCTGGTAAACATCATAGTTTGTTCTCTATAGTCAAGAGTCTGTTTCTTGGTTTATCTCTTTTTCCCTCCTTTGTTCACTTGCTTTGTTCTTAAATTCCATGTATGAGTCAAGATATTTTTGGAGAAAGTTGCTGTGAAGTTAGTCTTTGAAATTTATTTGATCATTGGAAGAAGATTTGGTGAGTAACTACCATTTGCCAAAAACCTTTACATGCTATGGAGGTAGAGGAAAATATAATAAATTATAAGAGGAAAAATAAAGCTGAGCCCTAAAAGAAGAATAACAGCTTATGAGGCAAAGATGGAGGCAAGTGTGTTGCAGACAGAAGGAGAAGCATAGGCAGCTCCTTCAAGGTAAGGAAGAGCAGAGCTCTAGGGTAGAACTGCCATGGGGGGTGGTGCGGGGGAGAGGCCATGGTCAGTGGGTGCTGGGCTTATCAGAAGAGGATGGAAACTGAGAAGTCACAAGAAGAAGCAGGCAATTGTAAGTTACGTTCCAGAGTTTGTATTTTGTTGTAAGGGCTTTGGAAAGACATTAATGGTTTTAAGTGTGCAAGATAATGTGTTCAGATTTGCAGGAAAGAAAGTTGACTCTGTCTGCAGGGCAGAGTGGGGGTTGTAGCAAATTAAGGCAAGAGTTAGAACAATTAGGAAACTCATGGGGGAGTCCAGGCAGAGAAATTTGGTGGCCTGGACTAAGGTAGTACAATGGAAATGGAAAGAAAGGAATTAAATAGAGAAGCCAGGGCAGAGAAATCCAGGTTGAATCCTAGTAAACTGTTTACAATCATTATGGATAAGGAATACAGAAAAAGTCTGTTTGGAGTAGTCGAGGCTGGAAGAGAGAAGATGAAGTCAGTTCTGGACAGGGTTGACTTTTTAGTGCCTACAATATAGCTAAGTTTATATGTCTTACAGGCCAATATATAAGGTGGATCTGGTTCTCCAACAAGTCAGCTGAACTGGAGATAAAAATATGAAATTATTGACATTAGTGGGAATTAAAGTGATGTGGATTGATGAGATCGCCCAGAGAAAGTGAGAGAATACCCTGGGAATGAACATTGAGCAACAATTACGTGTATGAAATGAGCAGAGGTGAAGACAAGGAAGTGGTTAAAGAGGTAGAAAGAAAAACAGATACTGTGGTGCCACAGAAACCAAGAGAAGAGGGTATTTTTAGAAAGGACAGGATGGTCTACACAGTCAAGTTTCACAGACAAGTGATCATTGACCTTTTGAAAGCAGTTTGAGTGAAATGGAATGGGCATATGCCACACTAGAAGAGAGCAGATTGGAGAGGGTGTGGAGCAAGTGAAGGTGTTGGGAATACCTCTTTGAAGAGCCTCGGCGATGAAGGGGAAACATTAGTTAGGGAGTAGTAAGAGAGGGTTCAGATTTTAGACCACAGACAGCTGCTCAAAGGACAAGCCTGCCACTGTAGCTGAGTTTATTGGAGCTAATGGACACTTTTCGCTCTTTCTAGGAGAGAGAGGCTACAGTAACATTGGCATGTGGAGAGAAAAAGCTCTCAGCCAGAAAAAAAAAAAAAGGATCATAGATGGAAGCAGCAGTGGAAGGATGTTGGGATTATTCACATCATTTTTTTTTTTATAAGCCCAAAAGGGCAAATTAACATACATTTTGATTAGTGCCCCCTCTCTCTCTGGCTCTCTCTGTCTCTTTTCTGTCTCTCTCTGTCTGTCTCTGTCTCTTTCCCTTTTCCCTCCCTTTCTATTCCTTTCCTATATATTATATTTAAGGAGACTCATTAGTCTAGCAAAAAAGGAACTCTTCAGAAGAGATCATCAGCAATCATCATGAACCACAGCACTGTCTTGTTTCCATAGTCTCGATACCCAATTCTCATTTGCCACAGTCTGCACAATGGCTTCTCTCTTTGTTCGATAAATCAGACGTACTGTGAATCTACAAAAACCACAGAGTCACATGACAGGTCGTTCTAATTGAGCTAAAGAGCTTTCTTTCAGATCATTTAAATGCAGCTTTCAGAAGTCTTTCTAGCATTTTAAATAAATATGCTGTTATCTGATTTTTAGGCACCCCCGCAAAAAAAAAAAAAAAAAGTTTAAAATTCTCTATTGCCCACTCATGTAGTCTAAAAAGGGAGGTTGGACTCAATCATCAATGGAGGCTGGTTATTGTTCTCTTGGAGTCCAGTAAGAAACAGTATATTGTAAGTGAGACTGTTTGCATTCATTCTCACAGCACCAATATTTCACCCTCATCATCGTCCTAGAACTTCAGGGCCCTTTGCCCTTAACATCCGCTCATCCTTGGAACAAAGCATCTTTTCTTATAAGGAACTATGTGTAAGATATCTGTTTTCAAAATGAACTCAAGCAATTTTCTCATCTGGAGAATACATGAGAAGGTAAATAAGTGGGGAAAAAATATTTAAAAACTTCCAGTGGAGGCACATATCTTCTGGAAGTTATGGAAAAGATTTAAGTTAATGGTTAAAAACTGCCTGCTCATGTCTGAAGGGGAAGTAATAAAATATCGTACCAATAAAAAGTAATAATCACAGTCACTGTGGATCTACAAAATCTTATTAAATATCCCTTGACAACAATTTTGAAAAAACTCGAAGTAATTATCAAGCATCATTTTAAATTAAAACCTGGCCCTGGTGCCCCACGTCACTCTTGCGCACACATGGTAACAAAAGAGACTTATGATGGCTTTGTGTATATTGCGGCAGTGTTAGCTGGCTGGCCACCCTTATGATATAATCTCCTTCCACAGCAATTTAATTAAAACAGTGAAAGATCTGACCTTTGCTGGAGATTTTCTTATCCACAACACTAAAAATATCCCCTAGAAGCAATCTGTCAATATGATCTTTCAAGCACAAGATAGTACTGGAGAAGAAGAGAAAGGAAATGAGAAAAACCAGAACCCACACAGGTTAGCACATGGTTAGTTGTCATGAAACCAGAGTCAAGGTCAAACTTACAGTCAAGGCTTCTGTAAGGAGAGTAACCACCTAATTACCTGAAGCCAGGAGTGAAAGACCCCCATCTGGTGTCCACATATAATAAGGGCATGATCAATGAGAATTGCCTACCACCCCCCCATTCTGGGAATTATCCTTGTATCTGTTTTAGTTTGGATAACACTTAGAGGCTTGAGAGCCTTCACTTATAGAATAGTCATGGTAAGTCTTCCTGTCCCATAACCCCTAGAATTCTGTGCATTCAGTAGCAAAAAATTGTACGAGGAAGAAGGAATCTCTCTTTACTGATGGTAACAGGAGATCCCCACACACTCTGTTCTGATGATTGAAATGTTCCTGCCCGGTCAGAGTATAAATACCATTTATTTTCATTGCTATCTTGGGAAAGGAAATTTTCTCCTTTTCCCCGTAGGAATGTGGGCTTCCAGTTTGACATATAACCTGAAGGATAAGGCATGGAAATACTGGAGAGAAGTAAGGTATAACTCAAGGACAAACAGAGCTCATGATTAGCATGAAGTCCTGCTAATTATGCTAATCATCCAATAGAGAATGGTTAAAAAAAAAATCCAGATTTGAGGTCAGACAGAGTTGGCTGGAGTCAGCTTCTTCACTACTTCCTGGTCACCACCACTGCTGGGGAATGATACTAGACACATCGAAGCCCCTAGCTCCCTATAAAATGGCAACAATATTGATTTCACAGACTTGTCAGGATAATAGGGGTAACTTTAATGTATCATATGATACATATTTGCTGTTTAATAATGAGTAGAAGCTATTATCAACAGTCAGGAAAATAAAAATATCTCTAAAGAAATTGTGGGTCGATGGGGCACCTGCGTGGTTCAGTTGGTTAAGCATCTGCCTTTGGCTTGGGTCATGACCCCAGGGTCCTGGGATCAAGCCCCACATTGGACTCCTTATTTAACGGGCAGCCTGCTTCTCCCTCTCCCTCTGCTGTTCCCCCTGCTTGTGTGCCCTCTCTTTCTTTCTCTCTCTCAAATAAATAAATAAATAATCTTTAAAAAAAAAAAAAAAAAAAAGGAAAGAAATTGTGGGTCAAGATAGGAAACCACAGTTTCCCCAGTGAAACATAAACTTAAGTTAGATTCTAATGGCCAAACTCATTGTCAACCAAATGAATCAGACAATCAGTACACCTTAGTCAATAAAGCTGCCTGGTGCTTTAACTATCCATGCTTTCCCATGCATGCATCTGGAAAACTGAGATGAATCTCAGGCATGGGCAAAGTCTAAGAGAAACTGTTTTATTCACACCTGTATCCAGAGGAGATCTTCAAAACTTTAACAGTCAATATGGAACAAGTCTCAACCAATAAGAAGGGGTGTTGACTCTAGATAAGGCAGAGAGCCATGTCAGTGCATACTGGGTGATACACTGGGTGATTATCAATCCTGTACTTCTCTTAAAGTTTTAGCATTAACCTTTGTATATAGTAAGCACTTGATTAGTATTTATAGAGTTGAATTGTACTGTATTAACCTGGTCACTGAAAAGTGATGGTAAGTAGGGAAAAAAGTTAATTAACAATGATCAATTTGAGCATGTGTGAAGAATGATCCTGAATTTTTCCCCATGAAAAATTTTTCAATTTTTGTGGATCAGCTTGGGTACATGTTGTCTGACTTAAATTTGATCTTTTGTTACTTTTCTTTAAATAAAAAAAATTTTAGATACTTTAAATAATAAATTTATCTTTATTGACTGATTATTAAAATCCATTAGTATCTGGATTCATTCCAAAAGAATATAAAACAGCTCTATCTTGATTTACAGTTTACAGGGAGCTTTATCAGGTTTCTTGGGGTGAACTTGATAAATGAACAGACAAGTCCAAAATCGGACAACTGGCAGACTCAAGACTCTGACCTAAATCCTGTGGTTTCAAGTCCAGTATTGTGCTCTCTTTGCTCCATGCAGACTCTTGGCTGCCTACTTGAAAGCAATGCCAGGCTTTATTTTGGGCAGACTCAAGTCTTAATGACAAGTAATTCTCTTAGTGCTGCATCCATCTGCTTACGCTCCAAACTTCAGCAGCTGGGGTAGCACCTGTCTACACGCATGCTTAATAAGTCAGGATATGCGAATGTGGGACTCTTTGTCAGGTTTTGTTTTTTGTTTTTTTTTTTTAACTTTACAAGGAGTCTCTGGTTCCTAAAAGAAGCTGGAATTTCTCTGATCCTTTTCCTCTCTTAGGTCTTTGGTCACCATTACCAGTAGCTGTGTTCACCAACACCAATAGTTGGGTTCACAATCACAACTGTTCATTTCCTCAACAGATACCTGTTGTCACTCTTAAGCACACCTTCAGCCCAGCTTAATGATTTAGTGAAAATAGATTGGAGTTGTCAGAAAAGTGAAAGCCATCACAATTTCAGTTGTGATGAGACATACATACTTTGCTCTTCTACATCTGTTTTGAAATCAAGTAAAAACTTTAATAATTATGTTCAGCAGAGGCATCTGGAAGATATGTTGGTACTTGTTGATAGCAGACACCAGATGGGCTATTCAATCTGGAACAGATGGTTAATTGATATTAAATAATGATAAGCCTGGACTTTTCCACCATTCATGAATCTCATTTTCTATTGATAAGTTTACCATTTTGGTTTAACTCAGTTTTCTAAATTCCTTTTTCTAATCCATATGGTTTTAAGAGGAAAAGAGGAGAAATTTTTTTTTTGATTGGAGAATATCTCAAGCCTTCAAGATACCCTGGAGTTGAAAAATGAACTCTAATGAGGTCATGATATTATGGTAGAGCTAAGAGGTTCATCATTTTTTTATGGCCACAGATCTAGGATTTTTCTATCCCTACTCTGTTAATTAATGTTACCTTCTTCTTTCCCCTTGTATCATCCCTGTCTCTGTACTGTCAGCTAAATTCCTTGCAAAGGAAAACTGCCGGATGGTAATAATGTACACTTTTATTAAAAGCTGCATAAATATCCAGTATCCAAATGTAGCTCTCTCCAAAGGTAGGGGTGAAGTAAACAAGTTAAAGTTTAAGTCCTGAATGGGAGTGGTATTCCAGTGTTCAAGAAAATTGCTACCACATCCATAATTCTTACTTCACTCCCTAATGCCTAGAATTCTATTAACATAATCTGTTCAGTATTTTATTTTATATATTTTATATGTAATAAAATATCACTTAAAAATGGTCAAAGGTGATTTGGTTACCTAAAAAGAGAATTAAGGAGAAAATGTGTACTAAAAGTGGGAGTATAGGGAGAGTGGGGGAGAAGAGACATCCAAATCTAAACAATTCAAAACTAAGATCATTGAAAAAAATCATGTTTTCCTTTGGGCTGGCCTTAGAAGTCAGATAAGGTGTAGCAGAATCTCCTTAGTAATTATTGCTAGCTGTCTATCTTCACTGACTACCCAAAGCAGAATGAGGTATCAGTGAACTTGTTTGGTAGAGGCGGGGAGTGAGCCAAGAGGGAGTGTGCCTCTTCTCTCCTTTCTGTATTTAAAATAGACCACTGAGAATTGATGAAGCATCCTTATTTATGAACTATCCATCTTACCAATCACTGGGACTAAGCCAAGAGCATACTACAACTAAAAGTTAAGATTTCCTCTCGACCTCTTGCCTTCTCTTGCATTTTTTTCCTCTAATTTTACCTAGACGCAGCTGCAGAAGTTAAATGGATGGTTCCCAGGACCACTGCGGAGCACCTCTAGACTTCTAGAGAAATCTAAAATACATAATATTTATGAAATTAAACAATAAAAATGTATACTAGATCAAGGCAGAGGTATAAAAAGCCATCATAAAGATAGACAACAGCTCCAAAGACAGGAAAGAGATAACTAAAGATGCCATTATGTCTTCCGTCAAAGTCAAGGAAGGATGGGAGCTGAGTGCCAGTGGGAATCCAGGGTCTTGTAGTGGTGATGTACAGTCCCAGAAGTATGACCTCAGGATAGGAGGAGCACTCCTTCTCAATGCAGAGTAACCCATGCTCCTGAGAAAAAGGTGGCCAGCTCTCTGAATTCCCAGTTCAAAGAACAGCTGTCATCTGCTATTGCAGACTCTTGAGAATATACTCCAGACAGAGACAATCTTGTAAAGTAGGATTTGAGTTCAAATCCATGTGTGATTGTCTGCCTTAATGAGTAGAACCAAATCATGCATGAGCCTAGACAAACAAGATTTTTCAAATTGTTTTCCTAGGGTTCTGTATAGTTATCTCCTGGGCTGCCTCAGGCAGTGTAAGAAAGTTGAGCAGGCAGAGTTTCCCCCTCTATCCCATCAAATTCCCATCAGTGTAGTTCATTTTCATCTGTATGTTGCTCTGGAATTCTATGTAGGATCTCTTAGGGACAGATTCTGCCACTAAAAAAAATGTACAAAACTCATTGACATTGATAAAGTCAACCCTTACAGTCTGCTCCTTGGATTCTTCCCTAGGGCTCTACCTTGGTTCCCAGGTGGCCTCTAGGGGAAATCCCTTGGTATCTTATAGTTATGCCATGGACTTCTAAGAGATTCTCCAAGGAAAGAAAGCACAAGCCCATAAAATGTCAGAAATTAGCTGATCAAAAGGTAGACATATTGTGCAGAAGGTAGAGATTTTTTACTTCTCGACCTTTTCCATCAAAGACCAACCTATAGGTCTTGATTAAGAGTGGACCCTTTCCTCCAATGGAGCATTGAAAAGTATGCAAGGCTGCTTTGGGCTGTTATAATGATTGTGGAGTATCATTGTAATCCTTGGTAGGGGCCAGAAATGCTAAACTTTTTTAATATGTGGGACAGCTCTGTATAATGAAGTTGTACCTTTCCACCCGAATGCCAGTACCCGTGACATACTCTCCAACATACCAAAATCACAAGGAATACCTAGGTTTCTTCCCAGAGGTTACAGATTATAGATATTTGTCTTTTATATAAGTGGGTACATCATGCTATTGATGCATAAGAACATTTAACATATAATTGAATCACCATTTCCCAATTCCATATTTTCTGAGTATCATTGGGTAGCCCATATGGATCTGCTGATGACTGTTCCATTCCCTACATCAGTTATTATCTCACTGTAAATTAATACATTAGCCATCTGGTTCTTAGATATTGGTATATCACGAACTTGGGTCAATATGAGTTGGTCCACGAGACAAATCTATTCTCAGACACTAGTGGAATCAGGACTTGGAGCTTGTAGAACAAGGGACTCCAAGATCACAGATAACTCAAAGTCTGAACCATGTTAGTGTGCTGTGGAGAGCCGGCTGGCCTCTCCTTATGACACTCTCGCCCCCACATGAACCTCCTTTCAAACTATAGTGTAAACATTTCTCTTAAAGTACTTACACAAGAGCAGATTCAAAATTTAACTCTGGAGTATGACTTTTGAAAGTGCATGAATGAAACTCAATTTATATTCTGACATTGTTTTGAATCAGGATGGCATCAGAATATAGCAGTGACCACATAATGTTAAAGGGAGGATTGAGATGTATGACATTATATGGTAGGAAAAGAAATGCAAATACTTTTATGTAAGATTTTTCTCTAGCATTCCACTAACCATTAATAACCTTCTCCTTTTTGCTTTTACGTAACTTATGAGCATTTTATACAATAGGACTAACTCATAAAATTTTAATAAAATTGGACACATGGCTAAAAATATCACCTGTTACTATAATTATAAAGGCAACTTTATGCTTCAGAGCTGAACCAAGCAGGATCAGAAAAACAGTCTTTGGAGAAAAGTTATCTGTTTGCTAATTTAGTGTATTATGGGAAGGATCGCCCTTAATTCAACAGTCTAATCCAGGGTTGAAGTGAACATAAAAGACTTGGAGGGGGGCACCTGGGTGGCTCAGTGGGTTAAAGCCTCTGCCTTCGGCTCAGGTCATGATCTCGGGGTCCTGGGATTGAGTCCCGCATCAGGCTCTCTGCTCAGCAGGGAGCCTGCTTCCCCGTCTCTCTCTGCCTGCTGCTCTGCCTACTTGTGATATCTCTCTGTGTGTCAAATAAATAAATAAAATCTTAAAAAAAAATACTTGGAGGATTTTAGTCCCTTTTCCTGGGAATTCAGTGTTCTGTGTCACATAAAACTTAAATAGTTCTTCCTAAATGGTAAGAAGTCATTACCAGCATTTAATGTTATCCCCAAGAAAAAAGCAACAGTCAAAAAAACAGTTATTTGGAAACTGTACACTGATGAACCCATACTTCTCCCGTTTTCTTATTTTTCTTACACCGTGCAACATATTTCCAATGTGAAAAAAATGCAAGACCCAAAAATAACAACTTAATAATGACTGCCATTTTTGAATGTTAGATGTGAACTTGGCACTTTTGCCAAATGCTTTACAGATTGCAGAGTGCCTGGTGAGATGTAATAGTTCTTTTAATCCAGAGAAGCCTGCAGAAAGGTGTTTCCAGATGGAGGTAGCAAGTTGCTTAGAGTAGATTTTTGTTGAAGTAGGCTCCATTTCCTAGATTACTGAAGTTACACAAATGTACAGGGAGCGAATGGTAACCATTTATTTGTAGGAAGGATGCAACAGAGCCTTCTGTGACCTGACAAAGGTTTTTCCTCCATCCCTGACACTAGGAAAAGTTTAGTAAATTTACCTAGAAAATAATGTTCCTTTGGGGAAAAATAAGAACAAGACCCCAAACTCTGTCCTTTTGAGGTTTAACTCTATATGAACTTCTACAGTGAATGGAAATGGTACAAACTGAGATTTTTCAGGTAGGAAAAGACACCAGGACCGCAAAGAGCAGTTTGGCTTGAAAGAAGGGAGCATGGAATGGTGGCCTGCATTCACGGTCAGACCTGGCCACCTCTGTATACACTTGACCTCAGAAGAATTTAATCGTGCCCAATAATTGAATTCAGAAAGCTCCTGGAAAACCCCTTAGGTTTATACGGCACATGCTCAGCTCTCCAAAACCCTTTGTATGGATTGAGTAAGGGAATGAGAGATTTTTAGAGGATAATTGTAAACACTTGTCCTGCCATTGCAAATATTGATCCTAGGTTTCAACAGAGACTCATAGACACAATAATTTCTGTCCTGTTTCAAGCCAGATTGAAGCAGATCTCAGGGTGACAGAGGAGTAATTTGGGTTCAGTTTTACTGAGGTCAAGCCCCTCTTTTTCCATGAATAAAGAAACTCATAGGGGTGCCTAATTGTCTGCCTTCAGCTCAGGTCAGGATCCCAGGGTCATGGGATTGAAACCCCCATTGGGTTCCCAGCTCAGCGGGAGGCCTATTTCTCCCTGTCCCACTCCCCCTGCTTGTGTTCCCTCTCTAGCTATTTCTCTGTGTGTTAATTAAATTAATCTTAAAAAAAAAAAAAAGAACTCATAATGGAATCAGGGTTGCCATTGGCAAATGTACAGATTGGGTGGTTCCCAAGACCCCAGAGAATAAAGTCTTCATTGATTACAAAGAGAATGATTCTGCTGATGATGCGGATTACATATAATTCAATAAATTTTCCAAGTTATATAATACTATACATGCACACACCACAGAAATCTATAATAAGAAAAGGAGTAATAGTTACTTCTGGGTCACCTGGATACCCATGTGTTAGGTCAACATGATCATGTGTGAGTCGTGGCTGGTGGCGGACATCAGACATAGGACTCAGTTTGCATGCTTCCCTTCTCCCCTTCCTGTCCTTCCATCCTGATCCGCTTCCCTAAGCCCAACAACAACAACAGTGTCTAAGGAATGTGGACCCTCCTATCTGCTGACAGTCTGTGATATCACTTAGGTAATAGGCCCCAACAGCCTGTAGGGAAGCCCCCCTCTCTTCACACAGCTGGGCTTTGAGGTGGCATTTCTGTCACACAGAGACAGAGGCAGTTAAACCGACAGTGGTTTATTAGTGCCACTTAATTCAGGAACAACGAAGTTGAGGCCCTGAATAAGAGAGAAGCTACTTTTTTGGGGATGGACTTGAGGACCTCCAGAGGTCACTCCTATGTCACTTCAGACAGTAATGAAGAAGAAAACACAGCTGCAGGTCAGGCTTTATGAGACACGACATCTGAACGTGTGTGTTTTCTGGTGTTTCCACCATGCACAAGACAGAGCTGAGTCCTCACAGAGTCCACCACTGTGAGGGCCTGATAAGTATCACCAAGTGATTATTAACTCCCCCCATAATGGCTTTTCATTGCTCTTGGGACAAAGCTCAAATTACCTAACATGATCTATTATGCTCTGTCTTATCTCGGCCCATTCACCATTCGGGCCTTCTGTCTTCCCATTCTCCCACCTGCTATACATAGAGATCATAACAGTCCCCTATCCAAATGATTCAAATATTCAGTAAATCTCAACCACAATGTTAGCAGGGGTGTGTGTGCGCGTGCATGAGCATGTGTCCTTGTGCATGTATAAATTGACAATTGACACGCTGATTCAAAATGCATACGGAATGTAAAAGACCAGAAATAGCAAGTTGGAGAAGTTGAAGTAGGTCTTGAAAAAGCAACAGTCAGTAAGGACCCACTATCAGGACATATTATAAAGTGATAGCAATAGTGTGGCACTGGCATAATCATAGACAGATAGGCTAATGGAACCGAAATAGAGAGACCCATATATATACGGGTATAAACAATGACAAAAATCATGCTGCAGGGCAGTGGGGGAAGGGTTGTTTAGTTAGTTGCAGAGCCATATGGGAACAAAATGAACCTGAACCCATACCTCAAAAGATACAACTGTAGTTCATATAACACACTCTTCAAAAACCAATTTCCAGAGGAGCTATAGATCTTAATCTGGAGTGAAAAACAATTAAAAACTTTTAGAGGAAAACATAGGAGATTATTTTGGCATAAACAAAAATTCCTTAATTAGGACAGAAAAAGTGCCAGATACTAAAAAAACAAAAACAAAACACCACTATTTATCAAAGAACACCATTAAAGAGAAAAGGCAAGCCACAAGTGGGAAAAACTTGCAATACAAATGCCTGAACAAAGATTCATACGTATCAGGAATATATGACTTCTGCAATTCAATGAGAAGAAGATACACAAAACAGTAGAAAAGTGAATAAGAGATTTAGACACTTTAGAAAGAGAATATGGAAACATGTGGAGAGGTACTCAACCTTCATCTCATCAGAGATACGCAAATTAAAATTATAATGCAATGTCTCTACACACTCACCAGAATGGCTAAAATTAAAAAGACTGATGATACCAAATCCTGGTGAGAATGTGGCACAACTTGAACTTTTCTGTATTGTAGGTGAGAATGTAGATAGAAACAACCAGGTTGGGAAGAGTTGGGCCATACTTATTTAAATATTTGGATTTAAACATTATATGCAAGACCCATGACACCGTAATTCCACTCCTAGGCAGATACTCAGCCAAAATACATATGTAGGAAATGTGCGTAAGAATATTCCCAGTTGCACCAAATCATCACAAATGGACAACAACCCAAATGTCTATCAACAGGAGAGTGGATAAATAAATTGTGTTATAATCATACAATGGAACAAAGATCACAAAGATGAATAAACTATAGCTACATAAAAAAAGTGAATAAACCTCATGGCGTTGAGAGAGCAAAGCCAGACACAGAATAGTACATACTATACAACGCAATCGCTATAAAGTTCTGAGACAGACAAAACTAACGTATTAGGACTGAGTCCCTGGAGTACCTCTGGAGGGACTAGGAACCAGACCAGGCACAGGGCTGTGTGGGAGGCAGGTAATAATCTGTACCTTCACCTGACTGTTGGTTACACAGGGTGTCTATAAAAAAAAAAAAAATCTCTGAATTATACATTTGATTTGTGCACTTTTTTTTCCTCTTTTTTTAAAATTTTTTTATTTTTGTGCACTTTTCTTTATGTGCGTAATGTTTCAATAAAATAATTCACTTTTTAAAAACGCAATTTGGGAAGGAATCTTCAAAGCTGCTCCTTATTCTTGCTTGAGAGAAGCCTCTATTCTCTTAAAGGGCAACCAAGGGAAACTGCAGGAAAGCTCTATTTAAAAGAAAAAAAATAAAGCGATCCCTGGAGAGTGAGAATTGTTAAAGTTGGGTCATGGGTACATGTGACTTCATTATATTATTCTATTTTTGTATGCGTTTTAAATTTTCCTAATACGTGTGATCTTTTCTAAAAATCTATGGAATATAAATCCTGATTTGCATCCAAATCAAATCAGCCACCACTGATTATTTAAAGTCACAAAAACATTACTAAGAATAAAAACAGTCTCTTCCTCCTCTAATATGTTAGTTAGCTCCCTACAAAAACAGGGTCACCAAAGCTTTGTACTCGCACAGGAAGTCTCCCCTCCCAGTCACTTGAACCTTTGGAGAGTTCCCTCCTGTGTATTCTGTTTTTTGATCCTTGGAAATAAAGATGTTCACTATTTTTTCTTGTCAGGATGCCCACCAGCCAATTATGTTCTTTTCCATCCTAGTGTCACTATCTAATGAATGACTGAATGACAAATATAAACTTCAGTGGAGAGCACATACGGAAGGAGATAACTCAAGAATAGGAGCCGAGGAGGGGAGACTAGATGTCTGGCTAATGAGAGGCCCTAAGCCAAATCAACCGAAAAGGAAATGATTAATTACGGGAGCCTAGCAGTAGAGATGCCCCTGAGCAGTTCAGTGAAGTGGAATGACGTAGGTTAGAGAACAAGATAACAGGCCAATTGATTCAGGACTGGGGAAAGATATATTTTTAAATGTGTATCTCACATACAGATGGCACTCCTTTTAACCAATAAATAAATAAATAAATAATATAAATAATGCTTTAAAAGGTCAATAAAGTGGATGTCATCAACCACCCTGATTCTTTCCACCTTAGGTAAAAGCTACAGATAATTTTGTTTTCTATATATCTAAATATCCTTCCTAAATTAGGGGGTAGAAACAGAGCTTTACAAAAACTGATTTATTTTTAAAAACCATGGAGAAAATAGTCACCATTCAAGAAGTCACACACCCTTATATGTAAAACAAACAAACAAACAAACAAACCTAACTCTGAGTTAGTTTGAGTTTGAAATTACCCCTGTTAGATACCTTTTATAGGGGCGCCTGGGTGGCTCAGTGGGTTAAAGCCTCTGCCTCTGGCTCAGGTCATGGTTCCTGGGTCCTGGGATAGAACCCCACATTTGGGCTCTCTGCTCAGCAGGAAACCTCCTTCCGCCTCTCTCTCTGCCTGCCTCTCTGCCTACTTGTGATCTGTGTCTGTCAAATAAATAAATAAAATCTTTTTTTTAAAAAAGATACCTTTTATAACATTTTTATACCATTTTTACATATCTTCAGGGTTGAGCTTCAGTTTTTGTCCTTTATAGCCCGGAGGAAGTACCGTGCCCTTCCAGGTATGAAATAAAGTAAAGTTCTCCTTTGTCTTGCAATATAATTCTACTCCCCATCTTGCCTCTTGACCAGAGAGAGAATAAGGGAAAATGAGCTTCATGTCCTCACTAACGAAATCACAACTCCTCTGTCGGAAAACCGGGTAAGCAGCAATAAACAAACCCTCAAATGTAGCCCAGTCCCTTGGAAATTCTAAACTAGTGTGTATCTCCACCCACCCCCAAGCCTTGTGCCGCCCTTAATATGAGCCACTGGGTTTGAAATAGAGCAGAGTAGAGGTTTAATGATGTTATACGGGAAGGAGCAGAGAGCCCATGTTTCTCTACATGAGGAAATTCATTGAAGTTAACCAAAAAGAAAGTCAAAATAGAAAACGTGCCTCCTCTTCTTCTTTCAGCAGTGTCTGGACTTCGAATCACTCATGCCTAGAGTAGAGGACAGTGCAGGATTGGGGCAGTCCAAGAACAGCAAGGCCAAGCAAAGAGGCTGAACCATTGCCAAGAGATTAAGAAAAGAGCCTCAGGTTTTCTTCAAGGAGACTGGGCTGCCTTGTAGCAGTATAGTACAAGGGTAATGGTGAGTGGTGCTGGGCAGTTTTCTGCATATATTAAGGACTCATCCTTATCCAAACTTGGAAGATATCCAGAATTTAAAACAAAATATAAGTAATCAATCACATGAGTTGGGGTGGAAATTTATCTTTTTCTGAAAATAGTAAGACTCCTCATATAAAAATAGAGCGGCAAGGAGAGTATGAAATGGCAAGAACAGAATCAAACCAGAAACAGTCTTTTTAGCCACACCTACTAAACCTTTTTAGCCACTTCCTTAATGTGAAAGAATGGGTGAAATGAGTGTCAAAATGAACATCACCTCCTTTATAGATAGTATGCTTTTCTTTATATAAGTACTTCAACTGTATAATTACATGTTCACAAATAGTTTGAATCTACAGTGAGTTCTCACCCATTCTGAGCTTCTTGGTTTTAGTGCTGTAGGCAGAAGAATACTGGTCCACAACGGGCATCAATAACAGGATCTAGATGTAGCTGGTTCCAGAACGGATGTCATCAATGACCTAGATTCTTTCCATCTTTGTGCTCCCATCCTCAGCATATCAATTTTCTTCTCCAAGCTTGTCCCCTTAGGGTCATAGCATGGTGGTCTCAGTTGCAGGCATCACTCCTGTATGCAATTATTTCTCAACATAGGATGACCAGTGTCTCCTCAGGCATCTCTTTTTCTTAGAAATTTTTCTAAGAATCTCTCAAAGACCCTGCCATATGTCATTGATCAGATCAAAGTCATATGCCTAAGTGCCAAAAGAATCACTGGCAAGGAGAATGGGATTATGATCTTGGTCTAAACAAATCATGACTTATCCCTTGGCACTGGGCCACCTTCCTTATGTGCCATGCCTCTTAATATCTAAATAAAACAAGGGTTTTGTTAACATAAGTAAAGGGAAAATCAGCTGTTGGAATGGCAACAAATGCTGTCTGCCTCAATTCATATGTGTCTATATTAAAAAACCCACTAGGGATTATTACAGATAGATATTCAGACTAGGTATATAAATGTTGTCTATGGTAATGACAGTCCTGTTTTCCATGGTGTGGCAACCAATACATGGTAGTGCGTAAGTAAATCTTTTCTGAATAGATACTATGTTCTTGTTATAATTAGGTACAATGATGAAGTCATTCAACCCTCAAGGAACTTGTAATCTACCAGAGTCTTGAGACATAGTAAAGATTTTGGTCAGCAAGAAATCAGTAAGATGAGGCAAATAAAAAATTGCACAAAATAGAATTCACTAGGATGAGAAAGCTTATAGTCTAGGTGGGGGGTGGGATCAGAGCTAGCAAATCAAACAGAGAATATTTAGATAAAGCAGAAATAGTAGATTAGGTTACTTAGAAATGCTACACTGAAGGTACATTTAATTTATTTGGAGAGCCTTTGGAAGTTTTTGAGTATAGTCATGACATGACCAGATCCCTCTGTTGGAAGAAAAATATGATGGCAGGGACATGAAAAAGAAAAATGTTGGGTCTAGGAGAGCCACTATAGTAGCTATTAAATGTGTAAATTATGAAGCACTATAACCTAAACTTGGATTGTAATAGTGCCTATGGTGTGGCTTCTTGGCCTTTGGGCTAAGATCAAATGTGGTAGTTGTTATGGAAATAGAGGATGGAAAAGAAATAGATCTTAAAGGAATGATGGTCAGAGTTTCCTCAAAAGGCAGAAATCAAGGTGAATCCAATAACTAGAAGTTCCTCCCTGAGAAGCAGTGGTCCCAGGTACTGGATCGGACCTGAGCCCATGAGGTCACAGGCAACAAGGAATGGGATGGAATGAGCTTCAGAGTGTGGTACCAAGTCTAAACAAAAAGAAACTTATCAAAGTTGTAACTGAAATAAAGTCAGGTAAAATATCTAACTGAACTGTCAACCTGAAAAGTTAGGCAGCAAGGCCAGTTCCAGATAAAAGCCACAAGTTAGACCCCAGAGTTATCAGACAGGACAAGAGGCCACTGAATGTACAGGCCTGGGGCAGATGTACATTACAAAATCAGATCATAAGAACCAGACTTAAGTACATCAGTAACACACTAAATTTACAGGGACTAAGCTCTTCACTTAAAAGACAAATATTAGAACTCTAAATTTTTTAAAAATCTTATCTATGAACAGTAAACCAGAGAAATGCCTACAAAATAGGTATGGGAAGGTATAAACAATCAAAAGAACACATGTGCAAAAAATTAAAAATAGAGCTACTATATGATCCAGATCCCACTTTTGGATACATATCTTAAGGAAATGAAATCAGTATTTCAAAGAACTGTCTGTACCCCCTTATTCACTGCAGTATTATTCCCAATAGCCAAGACATGGAAACAACCTAAGTGTCCAATGACAGATGAATGGATAAAGAAAATGTATTATTTATATGCAGTGGAATATTATTCAGCCATTAAAAAAAAAGAGGAGCCCTTCCATTGGTGACAAAATGGATGGACCTTGAGGGCGTTATGTTAAGTGACGTACGTCAGAGAAAGACAAATACTGTATGATCTCACATGTGGAAGCTAAAAATCAAAACTCATAAAAGCAAAATAGATCGGTGGTTTCCAGGCACTGAGGGGTGGGGGAAATGAGGAGATGTTCATCAGAGGGTACAAACTTCCAACTCTAACAGAAGTTCTGGGGTTGTAATGTGCTGCATGGTGACCACAGTTAGTAATACTGTGTTGTATACTTGAAAGTTGCCAAGAGAGTAGATTTTTTTAAAAATACAGACTTTATTTATTTATTTGACAGAGATCACAAGTAGGCAGAGGCAGGCATAGAGAGAAGGGGAAGCAGGCTCCCTGCTGAGCAGAGAGCCTGATGCAGGGCTCGATCCCAGGACCCTGAGATCATGACCTGGGCCGAAGGCAGAGGCTTAACCCACTGAGCCACCCAGGTGCCCCAAAGAGAGTAGATCTTAAATATTCTCAACACACACACACACACACACACACACACACACACACAAATGGTAACTATTTGAAGTGAAGGATGTGTTAACTAACTTTATTGCAATCATTTTGCAGGGTTTGTGTATCACATCATCACACTCTACACCATAAACTTACACAATGTTATATGTCAATTATAGCTCAAAAAAGCTGGGGAAAGAAAGAAGAATAAACGAAAGAACACTTGCGTAACAACATCAGTATCTGACAAAATTTATTTAAAGTCACAAAAACATTACTAGGAATAAAAACAGTAACCACATAATCATAATAGGTTTAACTCACTGGAAAGATGTAAAAATACTTACAATATCCATAAAAATGCAAAAAAAAAAAAAGCCAGAATGAAATTGTTTTCTCTACATATTAAATGAATACCCAAGATTTTTTGAATGTGTAACCATCCAGTTAAAGTAATATTAAAGAAGAAATGAACAAATACTCCATCAGGATAGGAAATGTTAATATAACTTTCATTAATTTTCTAAGACAAAACCATCAGTAAAGACTTAGAAGATTTGGAAAAACACACTTAGCAAGATTGATCTAATAATCCTACCTATATATTTAACTTTTTCTATCCTATAGTTCCCGTAACACCAATCCTGTTCTTCAAATCCCTGACTCTGTCCCTGCCCCAACCAAGAAAAACAGCACAAAATTCTGCATTCTTGCCTGGACTCCCATTGCTATCCAGCCCCCAAAGGGATAGAATATCTTGACATGTGGTGTCATTTATTTTTCTTTGGTTTTTTTTTTTTTTCCTCTTCATTCGTATTATTTGGACTAGGTTATAAACTGACTGATGTCAGAAATACAGTTCTAAATTTAGCAGGATCTCAGCCCAGGACTGAGTTCACAGCAGTATTTCTTCTTTCTTTCTTCCTTCCTTCCTTTCTTTCTTTATTAAAGAAATGTAACTTTAAGATCATCTTTCATTTTAATTAAATCCCTTTATTTAAATTAAAGATGAAATAAATTTCTTTCCTTTTGATATCTACATACTTTAGAAGATAGATGCAGAATAATTCTTCATTCCTCCTTGATTGATGGTTTTGAGTTGTTTCCAGTTCTTCTGTCACCCAACATGCTGATGCTTTTTATTTCTGTGGAGTAAGGGGGAGGGGTGGTGATTTTTTTTTTTTTTTTTAACTTCAAAAGTTAGTTTTTCATTGTTTTACGGAAGGGCTCTTGTAATTTACATTCCCATTGGTCCTACATTGACCCACCCTCTCTCTGCCCTTGGGGTACTATCATACATTTTAATGTTTGTCAGTCTAAAATGTGAGAACCCGTATGTCGTTGTGACTTGCTTCACATTTCCATAGTCAGCAGGGGTGCTGCGTCTTTTCACATATTAACTGTAATTTTATATGTCCTTGTCTGCGAGTTGTCTGTTTATATTCTTTGCCCGTTTTTCTATTTTTCGTCTCAGAAACCCTTGTCCACAAGGTATCCTTCCATAGGAGACAGAAGTGAAGGGGTGGCCAGCACCAATCCCCTTGGGCCTGTATTATTAGAGCTTTGCCTCCAGCCTCCCTCTCCCTTGGGCTCTGAAGACGGGTTCCACCTCTCTGAGAAGGTGAATGCTCCCATTTAAAAAGAGAGAGAGAAAGGAAACAGAAAGGAGGAGAAAAGCACTTCCCCACATCACATAATCCTCTTTGCTCTCCATAAAGCCTGCTGCTGCCGCACAATTCATGTGGGATTTCTATTCCCGCAACCAAAGAGCACGGCATAAAACCCACCCGCAGAGACCCCGCAGTCTGGAGTGCCCATGCTCGGGGACCATCTGCTTAATGTCGTGCTGCTCTATTGAAACACATGGACTCCTTCGATAGTCTCACTTGAAGGTATAGAAGCCCCAAGGGGGGCCGCCAACGACGCAGCTCCTGCCCTCCCCTCCCCTCCCCGTGCTTTTATCCCACCTTTTCCAACACTTCCACAGTATTTGTCCTTTCTTCCTCTGCCCTGCACCCCACTTTTCATATTTCACAGGAGTGCCTCACTCGCATTCCTAACATTAATGAGCTCCAAGCTGCTTTATAAAAGGTAGGAAACAAATGGAAAAGCAAGCTCATCTTGCTGGCCAATAGGCCTGCAGCCGGCTTTCCCACCAAGAGAGAAGAGTGAGTCTCGAGGCTGCAGGGAGGCTGACATGCAGGGCAGCAGGCAGCTGTCTGCCTTTATTAAAATGCCACCTTGACCGGTGTCTGATTTCTTTGAGGGCCTGTGGATGACTGTTCAAACGCAGGACCCATGACACAGGCTCTGCTGCTTTTTGCCCGCAAGCCCCCTCAGCTGTGCGGGCTGCAGGGGGGAGATGAAAACCATGCAGCCGCCAGCCCCGCCCCCCCCACCCCCCCCCCCCCGGGGGCCCATGCCCTTCCCTCCTCTCCCCCGCTCTGGCTGGGCCTATCAACTTCTCTAGAAAGGCTTCAGCAGCACACTTAGCTCGGCACAGTTACTGTTTGTCTCTTCTCATTTCCCAAGCGTGGTGGCAGTGTATCCTCTATCCTGTCAAAAAGTCCTCCAGAGACTCCCCCACGAGGACGACTGGGATGTGCTGGCATATTTCAACCCACACAGAGACCAGCTGGAAATGTCTGATGGTAGCTGTGTTTGAGCAAATATTAATTCCTCCATGAGCAGATTTTAAATTTAAGCCATATCCTAAGAATATAGTTTGGATTTAGGAAACTTTCTTTAACCTAATATATATAATATGTGTGTGTGTGTGTATAATATGTAATTTATTTATATTTATACTTGTATATATATAAAAATATATATTTTTCAATCTTGAAGATCACTCTCTAAACAGTTTCTTTCCCTTCCCACGTTTAAGAGCTTTACTGAGGTATAATTTACCCAGTACACTCTTCCATTTTAATTGTTCAGTTTGAAGAGTTTGGTAAACACACGCAGCTAGGCAACCATCACCACAACCTAGTTTTAGAACGGTCGTGTCCCCTCAAAACTTCTGTCTTGCTGCTTGTAGTCAGGGCCTGCTTCCACTGCCAGCCTAGGCAATGGCCAATCCGCTTTATGTCTCTATAGTTTGCCTTTTCTAAAATTTCATGTCAATGGAATCACACAATATGTGGTCCTTTGCAACTAACCTCTTTGACTGAGCGTGATGTTTCTGAGATTCATCTACACTGTTGTATCACTAGTTTGTTGTCTTTAATGGCTGCATAGTATTCCATTGTGTGGATATACCACAATTTCTTTATCCATCTACCAACTGGTAGACGGATTGTGTAAGTACTTGTCTATGGTGTCTCCACTGAGACGATTGGCATATGAGTCTTTTTGTGGGTATATGTTTTCATTTCTCGTGGCTAAATTCCAAATGGTAGAACTTCTGGGTCATATGATATGGTAAGCATATGTTTAACTCTCTAAAGCACTGCCAAACTGCCAGCAAACTCTTTTGTGTTTCCAAACAAATTCTTAAGGAAAGCATTTACTTCTCATTCTTAAGGTTGTATCTGCTGTGAAATTGCCAAACCTAACAGAATAAATCAAAATTCTGAGCAATCTGGCAAAGTTGTTAGAAATAAAATCATGGGCAATAAAAGTAACAGCACTAAGGAAAGGGAATATTTTTTTTCTTTTTTTTTTAATATTTTATTTATTTATTTGCCAGTCAGAGATTACAAGTAGGCAGAAAAGCAGGCAGAGAGAGAGAGAAGGAAGCAGATTCCCTGCTGAGCAGAGAGCCTGATGTAGGGCCCCATCCCAGGACCCTGAGATCATGACCTGAGCTGAAGGCAGAAGCTTAACCCACTGAGCCACCCAGGTGCCCCAAGGAAAGGGAATATTCTTAAATCCTATTGTATTCCTATTCTGTCTTTAGCCAAAACACCTTCTTTAGAACTTTGCTAACAAAAACAAAAAAAGTATAGCTCACCCCTGACTATCAATCCTTTTCTCTCCCCTTTCCTTGCACTGCCTCCATGAGCAGCAGCTGAAAGTGACATTTTCAGATTTCTTTGGTAGAGAACTCATCTGAGCATTCTGAAGGGGCAGAAACAGAGGATCCTGAACGCACAGACTTGCCACTTACAGCCACTAGCAGGATGGAAGCTGCTAGAAGGTGCTTCATCAACAGGGCACCTAGGGACTTTCTGGGGCTCCATCCATCAGCCTCATGAATGTAGGCAAAGGAATAGGCCAGGATTTCCCTGATATTATAGTAACTATGGATTCTGGATCCCTGGGATTAAAGAGAAGTTAGACTGTGCCCTCATGGTTTGGGATGACTAGGCCACAGCCCCAGAAAAAAATAAGATAGTCACTAGATAGTGACTAGTTCTGTGACTTTACAAGTCTTGTAACCTTAAACAAATTGTTCACTTTTGTAATTTTCAGTTTTTGTCTCACAGGGTTGTTGTGAGAATTAATAAGGATAATAATAGAATGTGTAGCATATAAGCTCTTTGATGGCAGGGAACATTTATATGGATCCCATGAGCCTAGAACAGTGCCAGATGCATAGTAGATATTCAGTAAATATTTATAGAATAACTAATATACTTAGCATAATACCTGGAAAGATTATTTATTTATTCACTCATTCAATCTTCTGTTTAATATTTATTGAGCAGCTACTGTATATCCATCAAGCACTAAACTGAGCCACCAAGTATCAGGGTTGCTGATTAAGACAGGTCAAAATAAAACAGTGAAACCTTGAATCACTTACTGTGCTAGAATAAGCAAGAGGTTTCGTTAGAGAAAACACCACTTTCCTTCACTGGTCCATTTTCCCCCATGGAGTGACGTCAGTGAAGTTTAGCTAGATCAGCAAAGACATGCAATATTATCTCACTAGCCAGAGAGCCCTTTCCAAAAGGTTCCTGCCATCTTATGGACCTGGTGGCCACAGGGCTGGGAGGGAGAGGAGGCAGAAGGGAAAAACCTAGAAGTGAATAAGTCACTGAGTACTGAGTAGAGTAGAGAAGAGTAGAATCTTCAACTTTTCTCTCCACCCTCCTCACTGGGAAAGCCTCTGTCTCAGGGGCCCATAAATAAAGAGGCCTGCAAATGGAGATGACCTGCCTAGGAATACAGATGTGTGTAAGAGCATGACTGGAGGGCCAGGGGGCCTGGGTCCTAGACAGAATTCCCTTCAGAGAATGCAGCACATGGTTGTGCACTAAGACCCATGTGGAGAGGACAACTCTTCTCCATCAGGCCTGCCAGGTAGAGCCTTTGTCTACGGTTGGGCTGGAAAAATCACCCACAGGGTTTGGGCCAGGAGCCAATGCCCTCCAGGTTGCTTTTAGAGTGGATATGGTCTCTGACCTCAAAAAAGCATGAGGACTGTTAAGTTGGCAGGCCATAAACAAGTAGATAATACATACTTGGCAAATGATGATGAAGGCCCTGGTGTCTGTCCAAGGTGGCAGGGCATGAGGGAGTGGGAGCTGGGACCAGAATTCAGAGAGAGGTAATAGTGAGATGTCCCTGCATTAGCCTGGTTGCTCAGGCCGGCCCCATAGCTAAGGACTGAGGATGAGAAGGAACCAGCCACACTGAGCTCTGGGAGGAGGGATTGGGAGAGGTCAAGCACACAAGCTGAGTCAATGTCCATTCGATCCTCCCTTTGTTACATCAGGCTTTAACTAATTATAGAGGCTGTGCCTGAGGGGACAATGAGACTTCTGCTGAGCCTCATCCGAATCTGTGAACAGTCCACCACTTCATAAAAATGTTTTCTTTGATGTACAAAATTAGTGCATCCAGTAAAATCTATCTGTGGTTATAGAGATCTCAAACACACATGAGTCAGATGTTCCTAGTATCTAAACAGTCTTTTATAAAGTAGGATGAACCCCCATTGTGTAGCTTTATGGAAAGAACCAAAAGAATAGGTTTAGCTAAAATGCCTTGGTATCCTTGATCCCTGTTTGAATACCAGAAACAGGAGATGCTACAGAAAACAGTGGTTACTTTTGACTTGAGGGAGGGGGGGATGGGTGTGTGGTTATTTTCCGCCCGTGGAGGAGACTCTGGAAGGTGCCCTGTCCTCCCCAGCCTGTCTTCTGTAAGCCTCTGACACAAAGATCATTGTTAAGAATGAGCTGGGCCTTCCAGTAATTGTGAAAAGCCATGGACACATAGTGAAAGCAACTACCAGTTATTGTAAATCTTGTTTTGGCCCAAGGTTATTTATCTTGCTCAAAAAAACCCACTCCCTTTCTGGTTATTGTTTACGGTCAGTTCAGAGGAGCCAATCCGTTTCATGAAACCCTAACTTTATGCACCTAAATTTTCAAAACCTTGCTTTTAGAGCTGTCTTTGAATAAGGTTGGATTGAGGAGGCACGGCACTATTTATACCCCTGTTTTATTATTTGTTAAAGTAAGGAAATTATGCTGTGAAAGGAAAATAGATTCAGGAGGGAGGCAGACATGAGTTTTAATGCTGAGTCTACCCCTTCCCGACTGTGAGACTCCCACTTCCGCTGGGCAGCTTCCTTGCCGCCCGGACCCTTATTCCTTCTTAATTGTGTTCCTAGCCTTTCACTGGGACATTGTGAAGAGAAAAGATAATTTGTTTAGAGTCCCTGGCACATAGTGTGTGCTCAATAAGTGGTGGCTCTTATCAGTAAAGTGAGTTGCTGTTGCCATGGCTGGGACTCAAAGCAGATGGAATTCAGCACACTTTCAAATTTGTGACATGAAGATGAGTTTCTAGAATTTTATCAAGCCTCTTCTTTCCCCAGGTGTGTGATTAGGAGAATGCAGCTTAGAAAAGAAAAATTCACACAAAGGCCCATGGATGACTTTCTTGGTTGGTTGGGGGGGTGGGTATGGTGAGATGGGCTACTTGTTGGGACGAAGGAACAGAGGTAGCACAGATCCCCTTCCCTCCCACCTGGGAAAAATGTCACCTTAGGGCCTTCCTTCTCTCAGGTAGACGTCTGCACTTAAGGAATCCTGTCCCAGGCGTTAAGAATGTAGACTTAACTCACTGAATTGTCTGGATCAAACTCTGCCTGTATTTGTCCTGTGACCTGGGCTAAATTTTTTACTCAATCTGCATCTCACCCTCCTTGTTGCTAAAAAAGGATTTGCGATTATAACATTTTCTACTTCAGAGTATTGTTTTGAGAATTAAGTTAGTGAATAGATGTGCTTAAAATACCCTCAGGCCACAGACAAATGCTATCATTATCATTGATCTAAAATTTCCCTTCAAAGTCAATCTCAAAATATTCTTTGCTATCATCATTTTGGAAGTTTGTAAATGTGATATTTAAAGAAATAAAGAATCTCTGCCACACCTTGCAGAGAGGACAAATAGCAATCCTAGTGGACAAAAAACAGATCCAGTAAGTAGTTGGGAGGCCTGCCATCCTCAGAGGAGAGCTCTGTCAGCCATGAAGATGTACATGATTGAGCCATAGTTCCTCCAAGCATGACCATGGAGGCACCAGGATTAATTACTGTAAACCACCTGGTGATTTTAAATTCCATTTTAAATTGTCTGGATGTTTATAAAGTCTTAGTTTTTAATTTGTCTTTGAAAAAGTGCTATCTCAATTTTTAAAATCCCCCTGAGCTTTGTGACTCTTATCATAAGAAATCTGACCTTTCGGCAGAAGGGGAAAAATCCAAGTTGTTACCTTGACAACAAAAGGTAAGCGGGATGCTTTGAGCTCTGATATTTCGGCTATAAATAATCCATCTTTGGCCAGAACCACAAGCCAGGGAAATATTCATGTGAGAATGGAGAGGAATGAGCTGGGTTGGCCATAGGGAGAGTCTACATTTCAGGAGATTGTTTTAATCACCATTTTTAGGAGTCATTCCCAGAGGCACTTTTGGAACAATTAACCAATAAACCAATAAGAGAGAATGAATTCAATTTCTAAAAATGGGAATTTACACAAATGAAGACTGATAATGCTTTTTCATTTGAGGGCTTTCTCTATACTTATTTGTACCATTGTCTAAATTGTGTTGTTTTCATCCAGAATATTTATTCTCTGTTTCCAAACAACCTATAAAATAGAACAAAGGGAAGCTAACAATGAACTTTGGTCCTTCAGTTATAATTTATATGATGTTACCCTGCCTACCGGCAAGAAAGGAATAGCAATAAAGTTGGATAGCTTTTAAGACATTGTGGATTATTAAAAAAGAGAAAAAAATAAAAGTCCTCTTTTGGTTAAAAGTAACACAATACTACTGATTTTTTTTTTTTAAACAAGCTGTACTCATGGATAGGTCTAAGATTTATGGCTGTGATTATCCTTTTGCTTGCTGACGTAAATTAGTCTTCTGGGAAGTCCAAGTTATTTCTTAATAAGCTTTAATAATCTGTGAGTCAGAGTAGGTGCTGCTGACAATGAGTTTTGCAGGATTTACTGGACGGAAAGCAAGAAATTGATGGGCACGCCCATCGAGGGGCCTGTGGAAATAGTGCCTCAAAATATTTTCTGAATAAGACCCTTTGCTCCAGTAGATTCCACCTATTTTTCAGCAAATATGCTTTATCCAGGAAGATTTCCTAAAGTTACCTTACAGGTGGCTGAGATTCTCCATGACTATTAGTGCTTCTTATCATTGTAATGGGGCCACCCTCAGACTCATGTGAACAAAATCGGATAACTTGTTTTATTTTTTCCAATTGATCTTGTTGGGTTGACTCACAGGGGGAGGGACTGCTCTAGATGCAGAGACTCTGAGGAGAAACAACAACCAAATGCATCATGTCGTCCTTGATTAAATCCCGACTCGAACAAGCCAACTAAAAACGGCAGTTTGACAGAAAAACATTTAAAATGGACTGCATATTAGACATTCCCTGAAATGTCTTCTTAATGTATTAAGATGTTTGTTAATTCTCATTACTTTCTTAAGATGTGATAATAACACTGGGGTAATGTTAGAAATTGCCTGTATTTCTTGACACGCCTACCGAAGTCCATAATAACAAAATGACATTCTATCTGGGATTTGCTATATTTTCTTTTTTTTTTCCTTTTTTTCTTTTTTTTGTTTTCAGAAAAGAGGATTGATTATAGAGGAAACAAAACTGACAGACAAAAAATCTACTATATGAGTGATAGATATGTACGGGTTCATTACACTGTTCTATTCTTGTGTATGTTTGAAAATACTCGTAGTTTAAAAAAAAAAAAATCTTCCTAACCTAAAGCAGTCTCTCTCCTCTTTTCCAAGATCACAGTCTATCCTCTTGAGTGGGAGCTGGTACAGTGTCTCATCCTCTTGGCATTCTCTTCTCTGGATCTTCACTGGGTCTGCCTCTGAAGCATCTACGACCCATGTAAATTGAGCCCATCATAGTTGAAGCCCCATAGAGCCTCTTGCCCATTTGTCTCTTCTTTCTGATTTTGGTGGTGCTACTGATACTTTGAGGCCTGACTGTGATTCCCAGTAGACCCCTGGTTTGGGTAACCCATGCTCTAGCTCGCGGTTACAGAGCCATATTTTCCCTTCCACAGTGACCCCTCTTGTCTGGCGAGTTCACCAGCTGATACCTTTAACTATTTCCACATGCCATCCATCCTGTCCAGACATGTAGAAACTTCTAGATCTCCTATACTCCAGGAGAAAGCCATGGAGAATCAATAGAGTTGCAAGGACATCCCATACAATCTTTTAGGCCCTTTTCTCAGCCGATTTTATTCTTCTCCCAGTGTCTTCTTGGGTATAGCAGATAGTGCTAACTGCTGGAATTCTGAGAAGCATGCAGTTTTTCCAGAATGGGTTTAGAGAAGGCCAAATCAAGGCTTTTGTTCTGAAATCAGCCCCCACTTATCCTTTTTCATTGCTTGGCTCCAGGTGAGGCAGGAAACACTACATAGTTTGGCACCTTCCTCTTGTCCCTCTCTTCCTTTTCTCCTAGCCTGGTCTCTTAGCACAGAAAGGTTTCCCAAAAGGGAATGGCACCTGCAACTGCATAAAGCTATCTCATTTGAGTATGTTCTTAGCATTTCCATCACTAAAATGAAAGTTCCATGAGGACAGAGATCTTACCACTTGTTCACCACTGTATCCCTAGCACCTAAAGCCATGTTTGGCACACATAGGTGCTCAATAAATACATATTGAATAAATAGTCAACAATAACTGTATATTGTTCTCTATAGCACCTACTTTGTAAATTACACATGTATTAGTGTACATACTTGATTAATGTCTCTATCTCCCTCTAAAACTATTTCTGAAACTTTCCTGATAGAAACGAATTTCAATGCTTGGTAAACATGTGATTCCTGATTCCTTGTCTGAGATTCTGATTCTGTAGCTCTAGGCTGGAGATTAGGAATCGGCATTTGTACAAGTGTCTCCCACCCCCAAGGAGACTATTCCCATGAAGGACCCTTGGAAAACACAACTCCAGAACATTAGCTCTACAGGGCAAGAACCTTATCTGGTTTTAGTTCCTAGAGAGATCTAGCACCTAGTAGAACTTTATTACATCGCTGCTGAATGAGTGAATGATTAACAGGTAGTGGTGAATACATGTTACCCTCTTTTTGATTTGATAATCTCTTTTCAACAACTAGACTGAACTTTTTTTTTAAAGATTTTATTTATTTATTTGACAGAGAGAGATCACAAGTAGGCAGAGAGGCAGGCAGAGAGAGAGAGAGGAGTAAGCAGGCTCCCTGCCGAGCAGAGAGCCCGATGTGGGACTCGATCTCAGGACCCTGAGATCATGACCTGAGCCGAAGGCAGAGACTTTAACCCACTGAGCCACCCAGGCACCCTAGACTGAAATTTTTTATTTCAGTGGTTAATTCAGGTGGGTTAATTAATGAAAAATCATCATTTGACTTTCCACCATATTATATTGCACACTTTGTGAGTGGAATGTAGTTTTCTGTGTGGGTTTTTGTTGTTGTTGTTGTTGTTGTTTTTTAACTACCTCACCAACAAGACATACAGAATATAGCTATCAAGAAATTGGTTGCATATTATTTTGGCAGAAAAGCAGATCAAGGGAACAGAGTGCCCAAAAATAAACCTATACATATATGGTTGATTAACTTACAACAAAGGAGCAAAGAATGTACAATGCAGAAAAGAATGGCATTGGGAAAACTTAGGAAGTTACATGCAAAGAATAAAACTTGACCACCATCTCACTCCGTCCAAAAATATTTACTCAAAATGGATTAAAAACTGAATGTAAGACCTAAGACTATAAAATTCCTAGAAGAAAACAGGTGATAACCTCCTCGCCATTAGTTTTAGCAATATTTTTTGGATCTGACTATAAAGGCAAGGACAGCAAAAGTAAATATAAACGAATGGGACAACATCAAACTAAAGAGCTTCTGCACAGCTAAGGAAACCATGAACAAAACAAAAAAGCAACCTACTGTATAAGAAATGACATTTGCAAATCATATACCTGATAGGAGGCTAATATCCAAAATATATAAAGAACTCCTACAACTCAGTAGCAAAAAAGAATATATATATATATAGTATGTATATCAATCCAATTTAAAAATGAGCTGAGGATCGGAATAGACATTTGTCCACAGGAGACATACAGATGGCCAGCAAGCACATGAAAAGATACTCAACATCACTAATCACAAGGGAAATATAAATCATAACCACAATGATATATCACCCCATACCTGTCAGAATGGCTATTATCAATAAAACAAGAAGTAACAAATCTTGGTGAGGAAGTGGGGAAAAAAGGAACCCTTCTGGACTATTGGTGGGAATGTAAATTGGTGCAATCATTATGGAGAACAGAATAGAGGTTCCTCAAAAAATCAAAAATAGAACTACCATATGGACTATCAATTCCATTTCTGGGTATATATCCAAAAAAAGCAAAAACATTAATTCAAAAAGATATATGCACCAATTCGTTTATCACAGCATTATTTACAGTAGCCAAAATATGAAAACAACCTAAGTATCCAGCAATAAACAAAAGGATAGAGAAGATATAGAATACAAACACACACATACACACACACACACACACACACACACACACACACGCACACTGGAATACTACTCAGCTATAAAAAAAAAAGAATGAAATCTTGCCATTTGTGACAACATGACAATGTAGATGGACCTTGAGGGTATCATGCCATGTGGAATAAGTCCGACAGAGAAGGAGAAATACTCCATGATTCACTTACAAGTGGAATCTAAAAAAACAAAACAAACAAGATAAAACCCAGACTCATAGATACAGAAAATAGAGTTGTAGCTGCCAGAGGAGAAGGGGAAGAGGGGGTGTGCAAAATGGGTGAAAGGGATCAAGAGCTACAAGCTTTCAGTTATAAAATAATAATTCATGGTGATGTGCAGCACAGGGAATACTGCCAATAATATTGTACTAAGTCTGCATGGAGGTAGATGGTGACTAGACTTATTGTGGTGATCAGTTTGAAATAAATACGAATGTTGAATCACTACATTGTGCACATGAGACTAATAGAATATTGTATGTCAGTAACATTTCTGTAAAAAAAAAGTTAGTTGCATTCTCTTCTAAAACCGAAACTTTGTTTTAAAAAGTATTTGCTGGGACACCTGGGTGGCCCAGTCAGTTAAGCATCTGCCTTTGGCTCAGGTCACAATCCCAGGATCCTGGGATCCAGTCCCACATTAGGGTCTTTGCTCAGTGAGGAGCCTGCTTCTCCCTCTGACTGCCAATCCCCCTACTTGTGCTCTCTCTCTCTTTCTCTGACAAATAAATAAATAAAATCTTTTTTAAAAAATAAAAAATAAAAAAGCATTTGCTAAACCATAACAATTAAATCTTCAGTATTAATTATCATGAAAGAGGCAGTAAATCTCCTATTGCCTTTTCAGGTATGAGGAACATAAACCAAGATTTTTTTTTATTTTGTTCAGAAAGCTTTTAGCAGATAAATAATTGGGTAGAATACATAAAAGCTATCATTTCTCTCTTATCATTTTGATGTATCAGTACTCAAGATCCAAATTCCTATGTGGAATTTGGGATGCTATGTGAACAGGGAGGCGCCAGATTAGCGGTGCGGGTGTAGGGAACCTGCTCTGAATTTGACTCAGATACTAATCAATTGTAGGACCTTTGTCAAATCCCATCCCCTCTCTGCCTGCCTAGTTCCTGGAAGGCTAAAAAAATGGGTGTTCAAAAAAGTGGAGGTTCAATGAGTCGATCTCTGGGATTTTTTCCAGCTTTTGTATTTCACGGTTTTTTAGTTCTTAGGCAAGGCCCAGCTGTAGGCGTTGGAGTTACCACAGTGAACCAAACAAATACATGCCCTTAAGGAACTTATATTCCGGCCAGAGAGGACAAGATGGTAAGAAGTAAAGAAGCTAAAATAGATAGGCAGGTAAGTAGGTAGGTAGATAGATAAACAGCTAGATGGAATGCTATAGAGAAAAATTAAGCAGGGAATAGAGTATGGGTGTAGTAAATTAAATAGGATGAGCAGAGAAATCTCCACTGAGATTTGGGTGAAGGCCTCTTGCCCTTTGGGAACACAGAATTCAGTGAGCAAGTCCATCAGGTAAGGCTGTGGCCAGAGGCAGAAAATAAAGCTGGAGACAGTGGGGTGCAAATACAAATTCCTGTAAGAGCCATGGAAAAGTAAATCCATTGACTGATGTAAGTAGAGAATGTGGCGGTTACTCAACTCCGCCATGCTGTCATCTAAGATCTGGGTCACATGTTGTCACATCGGCTCTCTTCCAAGAGAAACTGGAAATCTGAATGTTTATGTAAAATGTCTTGTGTGTGTGTGTTTTTTTTTTAAAGTTTTAGTTATTATTTTAGTTTGCTAGGGCTGCCATTACAAAGTGCGACAAACGGGTGACTTCAAAAACGAGAAATTTATTCTAATGCCATTCTACGGGCTAGAAGTTGGAAATCCAAATATCAGCAGAGCCATGTATCCTCTGAGACTGGATAGAATCCTTTTCTTCCTCTTCTTAGCTTCTGGTAGAGGCCAACAACCCTTGCCATTCCTTGGCGTGCAGCTGCATCGTTCCAATCTGAGCCTCCGTGATCGCGCGGTACTTTCCCTTCGTGGGTCTTTGTCTCTTCTTGGAAGGACACCAGTCAGAGCGAATTCAGGACCCATGCTACCAGTCCACCTCCTCTTAACTAACTCCATGTGCAGTCACGTTGTTAGGTTTGGGGGTTTTGACTGCAACATATATTTTGCAGGCGGGACAGAATTTAGGTTATAACAGTTACCAATTAACAATGAATATACTGCATTACTTTGCACTCTGTAGGGTAAATAAGTACTTTGTGTAACTCATGGATTACTCATGTGTGAGCTCTGGGCCAGAGATTAAGGAGCCTACCAAAAAGAGCCTTAAGCTTGATGCACAGTGTAGTGCCTGCCCAGGGATTTGCTGAAGTAATAAGTGAATGCATAAATGTATGAATGAATGAATGGTTGTATTTCTTTTATGTTGCAAATAAATAGAAACTATCTGGAGAAGGTATTCTATTATCAGAGAGAGAAGCCAGCTGGTCAAAACTATACTGAATGTTCAATACTTTCTGCAGGTTTCTACTCAAATTTGAACAGAGCTGTATAGAATAGTAACTCCCACTCATACCCCCAGCTCTTCCCCTACTCCTTCCTCTGCAGTGATTTCTCTGTATCAGGAGACTTTTTTTTTTTTAAGATTTTATTTATTTATCTGACAGAGACACAATGAGAGAGGGAATATAAGCAGGGGGAGTGGGAGAGGAAGAACAGGCTTCCCTCTGAGTAGGGAGTCCACTGCAGGGCTTGATCTCAGGACCCTGGGATCATGACCTGAGCTGAAGACAGACACTTAATGACTGAGCCACCCAGGTGCCCCTGTATCAGGAGACTTGGGCTTGTGTCTATAGCTAGGCTACGCTGTTTTTTGTTTGTTTGTTTCTTAATTTATTTGTCTTAGTGTTCCAAAATTCATTGTTTATGCACCACACCCAGTGCTCCATGCAATATGTGCCCTCCATAATACCAACCACCAAGCTCACCCCACCCCCCACCCCTCTCCAAACCCTCAGTTTGTTTCTCAGAGTCCACAGTCTCTCACGTGGACTCTCTCCTCCCTCTGATTTCCCCCAACTCACTTCTCCTATCTCCCAATGTCTTCTGTGTTATTCCCTATGCTCCACAAGTAAGTGAAACCATATGATAATTGACTCTCTCCACTTGACTTAGTTCACTCAGCATAATCTTCTCCAGTCCTATCCATGTTGATACAAAAGTTGGGTATTTATCCTTTCTGATGGAGGCTAATACTCCATAGAATATATGGACCATATCTTCCTTACCCATTCACATGTTGAAGGGCATCTTGTTTCTTTCCACAGTTTGGCGATTGTGGCCATTGCTGCTATGAACACTGGGGTACAGATAGCCCTTCTTTTCACTACATCTGTATCTTTGGTGAAATACCCTGTAGTGCAATTGCAGGGTCATATAAGGTAGCTCTATTTTTAATGTCTTAAGGAATCTCCACACTGTTTACCAGAGTGGCTGCACCAACTTGCATTCCCACCAACAGTGTAAGAGGGTTCCCCTTTCTCCACATCCTCTGCACCACATGTTGTTTACTATCTTGTTACTTTTGGTCATTCTAACTGGTGTAATGTGGTATATCAATGTGGTTTTGATTTGAATCTCCCTGATGACTAATGATGATGAACACTTTTTCATGTGTCTGATAGCCATTTTATGTCTTCTTTGGAGAAGTATCTGTTCATGTGTTCTGCCCATTTTTTGACATGATTATCTGTTTTGTTTGTGTTGAATTAGAGGAGTTCTTTATAGATCTTGGATATCAGCCCTTAGTCTGTAGTGTCACTTGCGAATATCTTCTCCCATTCTGTGGGTTGCCTCTTTGTTTTGTTGACTGTTTCCTTTGCTGTGCAGAAGCTTTCGATCTTGATGAAGTCCCAAAAGTTCATTTTCACTTTTGTTTCCTTTGCCTTTGGGGACATATCTTGAAAGAATTTGCTGTGGCTGATGCTAAAGAGGTTACTGCCTATGTTCTCCTCTAGGATTTTGATAGATTCCTGCCTCACGCTGAGGTCTTTTATCCATTTTGAGTTTATCTTTGTGTATGGTGTAAGAGAATGGTCGAGTTTCATTCTTCTACACAAAGCTGTCCAATTTTCCCAGCAACATTTATTGAAGAGACTGTCTTTTTTCCACTGTGTATTTTTTCCTCCTTTGTCAAAGATTATTTGACCATAGAGTTGAGGGTCCATATCTGGGCTCTCTACTCTGTTCCACTGGTCTATGTGTCTGCCAAGATTCCCAACAAGAGAGATCCTAGCTAATAGGATCCAACAAACATTAAAAATATTATCCACCATGACCAGGTGGGATTTATCCATGGGATGCAAGGGTGGTTCAACATTCATAAATCAATCAATGTGATAGAACAAATCAGTAAGAGAAGAGAGAAGAACCACATGGTCCTCTCAATTGATGCGGAAAAAGCATTTGACAAGATAGAGCATCTGTTCCTGATTAAAATGCTTCAAAGTATAGGGATAGAAAGAACATTCCTTAACTTCATAAAATCTATGAAAAACCCACAGTGAATATCATCCTCAATGGGGAAAAGCTGACAGGCTTCCCTTTGAGATCGAGAACACGACAAGGATGTCCACTCTCACCACTGTTGTTCAACATAGTACTAGAAGTCCTAGCAACAGCAAACAGACAACAAAATAAATAAAAGGTATTCAAATCGGCAAAAGAGAAGTCAAACTCTCTCTCTTCACAGATGACATGATTCTTTATATGGAAAACCCAAAAGACCCCACCCCCAAAATACTAGAACTCATACAGCAATTCAGTAATGTGGCAGGATATAAAATCAAGGTACAGAAATCAGTTGCTTTCTTATACACTAACAATGAAAAAATAAAAAGGGAAATTAGAGAATTGATTCCATTTACTATAGTACCAAGAACTATAAGATACCTGGGAATAAACCTAACCAAAGAGATAAAGGATCTGTACTTGAGGAACTACAGAATACTCATGAAAGAAATTGAAGAAGACCCAAAAAGATGGAAGACCATTCCATGCTCATGGATCAGAAGAATAAACATTGTTAAAAAGTCTATACTGCCTAGAGCAATCTATACTTCCAATGCCATCCCGATCAAAATTCCACTGGCATTTTTCAAAGAGCTGGAACAAACAATCCTAAAATTTGCATGGAACCAGAAGAGACCCCAAATTGCTAAGGAAACGTTGAAAAAGAAAAACAAAACTGGGGGTATCACGTTGCCTGATTTCAAGCTTTGCTACGAAGCTGTGATCACCAAGACAGAGTGGTACTGGCACGCTATCTGTTTTTCTTGTTCATCGCTAAATGCCAGTTTTTCTTTTTCTGTGACAGAGATTGCCTGTGGTTTGCCCGATATCCAATCTTCCCCTTCCTTAAAGGCAGAATGCTACAGCAAATGTGCTCAACTGGAAAACATTTTAAAGCCTAGTTAGCCAACAGGAATAGCTTAATAGATGTAAGTGGTGGTCTTGGGGCAAGACTTCTGGAAAGATCTTCATGTTGTGTCCAACTCTCCGATTTCCTGCTTGAAAGGTGACTGTGATAACTGGAGCAGTAGCAGTCATTTGGGGCAAAGCGATGTTAATAGTGAAAGCTACATACTAAGAATGGGGGAGTGAAAGACTCAGTGTGACTTCCTGCTAATATCTTGAGGCACCAGACCAGCATGGGACAGCTTCCTTCTAGATTTCCTTTATGTGAGAAGAAAACCAACCCCCCTATAAATCATAGCGCAGGTAATATTTCTGTTTCCTCCTAAACCCACTCCTCCCTTTTCATTCCTGCTCTGTATTTTGTGGAATGGTTCCCTTTCCTTCTGCTGTCCAAAGTGAGTCAGCCCATGAGAGGCACTGGTTGAATGCCAGAGGACAAAAGGTGGGGAAAAGCCAGAAAGCATCTCCTCCTTTCTCTCTGCTTCAGGAGACACTCTGGCAGTGGGTGAGTGACTAACATGCACCAGACAACTCTCTCGCTAGAGAGAAACTCCTCCTCTGCCAAGTGGTCCCAGCTCCTGGGATCCAGGATCACCAAGTACTTCCTTCATCTCTTCATCTCTGGCTGCTAAGCAGCAGATTTCCTCACTGAATCTCATTGGCTTGTCAGCTCTCTCATCAACTGTGTGAGAAATTCCTGTCTAAAATGTTCTCTTTTTGAAATACGTGGACTGCTTTCTTTTTTCTGAGTGGATCCTTCCTGATCCAACCACTCAGTTTTGTAGAAGCGAGGGAATCTTTGTTTCTCCCAGTGGAGCACAATGTCCAGCTGCCATGTCTCCCTCCAGAGCTCACGGAGACAGCAGAGAGAAACCACCAGGTCCTAGAAGTTTATCAACATGCCAGTTAGGACAGCAGATCTTGGATGTTTATGGCTATGGGCAGCCAGATTTTACCCTTTCCTGAGTTTTCAGAACCCATTTAAGAAACAAAACTGAAAGGCATCTCATCTTCTCTTTGCTGGCCAGTGCTTCACGTGTGCCCTTGGGAATCACCTCTCTGTGAGACTTGCCTTGGAGCAAGCAGACAATCCAAAGCACATTCTTCTTCTTGGGTTTTGCCCCAGTGACTAAGTAGAAGGTGGGACCCTCTGATGTTACCACAGTCTTCCTGTTTTCTGCTCTTCAAGACCCTTCATTCCTAGAGCATTTCCTAAATGTGCCCAATTAGCAGTTCAGAATCTTTCTCTGGCACTTGATCTAGAGCCTCCACAAATGTCATCAGCTTGTGCTCTCTGGGACCTCTTCCCCTGGAGCATAAGTCTTTGCTTTCCTGCTTCTGTGTGCTCAGGGTGGGGGCCAGATCTGATGGTTATGGGTTCTTTCACAGATTCCAGCCTTTCTACTTGTACACTTTCCATCCTACCAAGAACTAACTCATCCCTCTTTAAATCCTGGCTTGGATGACACACAGGTCCAGAGCTCCCACTCCTCCACCTTCTGTAAGAGATCCGTGGAATCATACTGAGAAGCCTTCACATTAAACCTTAGTTCCAGATTTTTAAGATAGTATCCATTCTCTCATCTTACAGCCCCACATAGCGAATTTCAGTGCTTGATCACACCTGCCTCCTGATGGTCCTCTTCATGAGAGGACATGCCAAGAACACCGACAGGTCAAGCTGGGTCTGCACAAAATTGGTCAGCAGTGGTGTAGTGGTCCTGGCTTATTCCATTTAGATGGCCCATTCCTATACTGTAGCATAGCAATGCTGCCCCGTCCCATACTCACAAGATAAGATTCATCACGAGAATGAACCCAAATTAATTTGTAGGTGAGCACAAACATGCAACGTGTTCGGAGGGTGGTTCAAATATTCATTTATTATTGCCATAAGGGTTGCCGTTCAGACCATACAGAAGGGAGCAGGAGTTTACAGTGGAAAGTTCTTTTTCCTTTTGTACTCTCTGCCCTGTCCTCAGAGTATCTTTGCATCCCTGTGACCAGGGCAACAAGCTCTGATCCTAAATCTAGTACAAGAAAACAAACCTAGATGCTTAAATTCTTCAGTGTGCAGCATCTAGATAAGGGAAACAAAATTTTTGCTAATATTGGTTACTTCTCAAAACATAACTTCAGTGTCTCCATGTTCTAGAAGACATCCCCTCCCTTTCAAGGGCAAAAATGGGTGACAGAAGACACCATCCTGGTACGGAAAAAGAATAAGCAATGGATTAATTTTACAATAATGAAGAAAAACCAATAAAGTTTATTTTTGGAAAATTTTTAGGGAAAATAGAATGGAATAAACCCAGATGGGTAAGTTCAAAAGGTTTCTAAGAAAGATCCTTATAATTAAGGGGTCTTTCTTCCTTTAATCTCTTACTCTCTAATTGCTGTATTGTGACTAATATTCTTCTAGATAAACAAAGATAGACAGAATAAATGTTCAGGATATACCCAAGCCTGCCAATGATGAAACTGTGCTAGTGAGAAAGGCTTCACATAAGTCATCAAGTTACAAAAGAATTATCTATGAAGAAAGAAGCCTCTTCTAACATGGTGAATGTGCATTTTAGGGGGAAAAACAATCTTGTACATATTCTTTCTACAAAAGCAATTATATTTCTTCACGTAGAATTTGTTGCAAGGGACATGCAAATGCTGTGAACTGAAATGGAAACACCAATATATTCTGTTCCAAACATCTCTGCCTACCTCCCCAATCTCCCACATTCCTAAATAACATGATGAAACCTTCCAGTTACATGAAAATAAAAAATGAGATTTGTTCTGAATAACTCTTTATAGCTGGGGCATGTTGTTTTTCTCTTGTAATGAAGCAAAGAGATATGTTGGCCTGGCATCTTTTATCATCCATTCTCCCTTCTCAGACAGAATGGGGAAAATGCAGACTTCTGGTGCTTTCTTGCTGGGGTTAAAGGTGTTTTGCAAAAGCAAGGTGGTGGGCTCTCAACAACACTGTTGCTTTGAAAAATAAAAAATAAATTAATTTATTTTGCCTTCTATCCAAAACAGAATTCCTTCTTTAGTGAAAATGTCAGGGGAAACACCCAAGTAAGACAAATGCATATGATTTTATGTCATTTGGCCAGAGTTTACAACGTGACCAGTTGCTTGATGATCACTTCTAAGCCCATTCAACTCTAAAAGAAATACACTTTTATTTCCAATATATGTTTTTAATTGGGAAATGAAGGATGATATGCCATCCTCACCGTGAACTTGGATGCTTCTGGGGAAAACAACCAGCCCTACTTTGTAGAATCCTAAAACATTCAAGCTGGAAGTAACCACAGCAGTGATTCTCTCCAGCCCCTCAATAACATGAAGAAAATTAGGACACTGGGCGTTGTCCTGACTTTAACATTAGAAGTCTCATGTGCCAGGAAACCCCTTGGTCTTGAGATGGTTGGTCATCCTAACAGTAGGTCTAGATTTCAGGTCTTCTGATTACTGACTCAGTGACGTTTTTCTTACATATCTTTGTTTTTACCGAGATCCTAGTTGTTCTACCATTAAGGACAGCTTGTAAATAAATTTAAGTGTTAATTATGCATTCTTTATAGATTTAAGGAATAAAATAAAAATGTTGGTTTTGGTTTTCCCCAAACATTTTTAAATGTTTTTTTAAATTAAAAAAAAAAAAAAACATTTTCCCCAAGCAGTTTTTAAAGGATCGTTTCCCTAGGAGACACACCCTAAATACTATTTCTCTTGGTTCTCTCTCCTGTCTCTCTTTTTATTCCTGGAAAGATGTAGATTTGTGTTGTTATGCATGGCTTAGGCTGATAAATCAAATCAGTAGACATTTCAAATAAACAAACAAAATGAATTTGAGAGGTTATAAGTGTTTGCAAGTGTCACCGTGGAGACCAGAGAATGGATTGTCACCATGGAGACTTGCATAAACACTGCCTGTAATGATTTCCATGTGGAATCAGATATAGAAGAGACTTGGGAAGGAGGGTATATAAATGGAGCTGGCAATGAGTATGGCTGGAGTGAGTTGTGTAAGAATGGGGGGATGCTAAAATAAGTGGACAGTTTGAAATGTTTCTGCACTCACCATTGCTCCATCAGTGAACAAAAAAAAACTTCAGGGAAAAATCCCCACATCCTGCAATACTACAGAATTAGAGGTGATTTCCATCCACTCTTTGACTCTTTTTTCCTCACTGGCTATCTTTCACTGTCCATGTGACTAGTTCTATACAGGTGGGATGTGATCATAATGACAGCTAGTCTCTATTAAGTCTTGCCACATTGGTGGGACTGTGATAAACATTTTACTGTTATTATCCCATTGAATCTGAATATTTATAAGGAAATGTAAATATTCCCATTTTACCAGTGAAGATAATAAGGCATAGAGAAGGTCATACAGCTAAAAAAAAAATAGGGAAGATGGGTGATGCCTGGTGGCTCAGTGGGTTAAGCCTCTGCCTTCAGCTCAGGTCATGATCTTAGGGTCCCGGGATCAAGCCCCACATCAGGCTCTCTGCTCAGCAGGGAGCCTGCTTCCCCCCTCTCTCTACTTGCGATCTCTCTCTCCTGTCAAATAAATAAATAAAATCTTAAAAAAAAAATAGGGAAGATGGGATTCATATGAGGCAGTCTGATGGCAGAGCCCCTGTTCTTAAACACTGATCTCTGATGAGAGAACATAATGTCTCTGAGGCACTTTTAAATCTAAATAAGAAAATAAACATAGTAATAAAGAATAACACAAGGGCAACAATATGTATTACCAGTACCTACACATATTTTGGTAATTATGTAATTACAGGGTGATGTCCAACATGAATCTTACCACTTTTCCTCTTTTATTCTCTGCAGTTATTATAACTTTGTGGCTCTTAGTTACAGAGAACAGAATCCACATTAGCTAGCTAAAAGAGAAAAAGGATATAATAAAGGGTATCCATATACTCGTGAGATATCTGGGAGGGTCAGAGAGTCAAACTTGAAAACTACAGAACTCAAATTATACCATCTTACTACCTCAGAGTTACCATGCTTTTTTTTGTGTTTTTTTTTTTTTTTGCTTTTTTTAAGTTTCTATTTAAAATTCCAGTTAGTGGACAGACAATATAATATTAGTTTCAGGCATATAATATAGTGATTCAACAATTCCATATATCACCTTGTACTCATCATGGCAATACCCTCCTTAATCCCCATCACATATTTCACCCATCCCCCAAAAAATCCCCCTCCGGTAACCATCAGTTTGTTCTCTATAGTTAAGAGTCTGTTTCTTGGTTTGTCACTCTCTCTCTCTTTCTTTTCCCCTTTGCTCACTTGTTTTGTTTCTTAAATTCCACATGAGTGAAATCACACGGTGTTTGTCTTTGACTGACTTATGTATCTTAGTATAATACTCTCTAGCTCCATCCAAATCATTGCCAATGGGAAGATCTCATTCATTATTATGGCTGAGTAATATCCCACTGTGTATTTATACCACATCTTCTGTATCCATTCATGAGTCCGTGTATACTTGGGGTGTTCCCATACTTTGGCTATTGTAGACAGTGCTGCTGTCAACATAGAGATGCATGTATCCCTTTGAATTAGTATGTTTGTGTTCCTTGGGCAAATACCTAGTAGTACAGTTGCTGAATGATAGGGTAGCTCTATTTTTCACTTCTTGAAGAAATACCATATTGCTTTCCAGAGTGGCAGTTCCACTTTGCATTCCCACCAACAGTGTAAGAGGTTTCTCCTTTCTCCACATCCTCACCCACACCTGAGATTTCTTGTGTTGATGCTTTTAGCCTTTCGGACAGGTGTCTGGTGACATTTCATTGTATTTTTGATTTGTGTTTCCTTGATGATGGGTGATGCTGAACATCTTTTCATGTGTCTATCGGCCATCTGATGTCTTCTTTGGAAAAATGTCTGCTCATGTCTTCTGCCCACTTTTAATTGGATTATTTGCTTTTTGGTTGTTGAGTTGTAGAGGTTCTTTATGTTTTTTGAATATTAACCTTTTTGGATATGTCATTTGCAAATAATTTCATCTATTCCATAGGTTGCCGATTGGTTTTCTTGATTCCTTTGCTGTGCACAGTGTTACAAGGCACTTAAATCAAATTTATCTTCAGATGTGCATTTAAGCTTTCAGGTGAATTGACTCAAGGGCGGGACTCAGTTGGCCTGATGCTGGCTTCTCTCTTTAAGCTCTAATTCTTCACAGAACACCTGTGGACAGCATTCCATGGCCAAGGTGTTCTAATTGTTACAAAGCATTGGATCAGGGATTCCTACAGATCCTGGGAAGCTTTGTGTTGGGCCAATCAACCATCCCTGAGAAAGAGAGATTGTAAGGCTTGCCTGACAGCAAGGATCAACAGAATTTATTGTAATCTTAAAGGATGGCTGGGTCAGTAATCTTGGATAAAGTCCTTTGATTCAAATCTCGTGAAAGATTCCTTTCCCGAAATTGTTCATAGACACCATGAGAATTAACCATTATTTTGCACTGATGGGTACTCAGCAGACAGCAAAGTATATAGGACCTTCTTTTTCTGAGGGGAAGCAGAGGACAATGTAAACCCCACTGAATTTGGACTAAGAACAAAGTTGTTTGGAATATTCAATGCAAAAATATGGGTGGGGGTGGCTGGGTGGCTCAGTCGGTTAAGCATCTGACTCTTGGTTTCTGCTAAGGTCATGATCTCAAGTTCCTGAGATTAAGCCCAGGCTTGGGCTCCTCTCTTATTGGGGAGTCTGCTTCTCTCCCTCTCCCTCTTTCTCTGCCATTCCCTCCACTCATGTCCTAGAATAAATGGATAAATCTTAAAAAAAAAAAAAAAAGCAGTAGGTAATTTGTTTTTAGCCCTTTGGATGTTGTCAGTTATGTAAAGAAACTGTTTCTCTTTTCTCATTGATTGAAAATTTATAGGCAAATTTAAGACCCACCTCTTTTTAGCAAGTGCATAGGATTTCATGGCATGATTCTTAATGTACTGCACACCAAGCCTCATCTCACTTTCTAATCAGTATTTTCTCTTTCTCTCTTTTAAAAACAATTTATATCTTATCTCACGATGTTATATGCATCCTTTGTACTTAAATCCATTTTGGGGGGGGGGGGAAGTGACAAAATCACTTGATTAGTCCTGTGATATACCCCCAGTCATTCTTATATGGCTCTGAAAGCCCCTCTTAGTGCCCTTCTTTGAAGGTTCTCTCCTCGAGGCTCCTAAAACCCATCCTCACTTTGACCCAAGTTTTAGGCGGGCTGTGATACTTTTTTCTTCAATGTAATCCATCTGCTTTCATCTTTCAGATATTTCTCATGATTTCTGGTCCCTAAGAGTATCCCATTCTATCTCCCAGCACTGATGTGGGCTTATTTTACTTTCTGTTTTCTTCTGCTATTTCTAGAGGTGAGAAAGGGAGGATGGAGCATGTGCTCAGTGTGCCATCTTCCCACGGAGTCCCCTATTCCCTTTTTCATTCCCGATCTGCATTTCCAATAGGCTTCTGAACACGCACACTCAGACTCAGCTCACAGTGTCTGAAATAAATACTTCACCTCAACCAACTTCTGTGTGTGCACACGTGCATATCCCTGTGTAACCAAGAAAGCAAATGGATTATATCCTTCCTCCCCCTCTCTCTTCCTTATCCCCCAATGAATGTCCAAGCCTCTAGTTATTCCATCTCCTAAATACTCAGATCCATCCATCCCTTGTCATCCTTTTATTGTTGTACCATAACAGAATCTGGTTTTGTTCCTTCAGCCCAATCTCCAAACTCTACCCAAAATGAGATACCTAAAGGGCATCACCTTCCTAAAAATCCTTCTGGCTTCCAGGGCCCTACAAGGTAAATCTCAATCCTTTACACAGTACCTCCTTTAGCACAGTACCATAGAGTACCTCACTTACCTCAGTACTCACTGCTCCTCAGTATTCGCTCCTTTATAGTCAACTGTGCATCCTCTGTTCTTTCACACTACCATGTTTTTGTGTCTATCATTCATTCTACCTAGAATACTCTTCCTCACCTCAGCCTGTCCTTCCTTCTTGCCTTCTTTCATTCTTCAGCAAATATCGTGATGCACTACTATGTGCAGGCACTATTTCAGGCACTGAACAAAGGAATCATTGCCGTTATTTTAAAAATGTATTTAATTTAACCAACACTTCTGTAATACTTACTATTTGCCAGAACCCCTTCAAAAAGTCCACGAGATTCCATTCGAGTAGGAGACACACATTAGTCAGATCAGTTCTTTGAGACTCAATTTAGATCTTCTTGGACCCTCCTCTAAATCTCCCAGTGCATCCTGCATGGACAATTACCCAAGCATGTTGACATGGTTGTCTCTGCCATGAGACTGCAAGTTCCCTCAGTGGACTCTCCCTTTGATCCTATGAACAGTGTTGGGGACTTGATAAAAACTCAGTAAGTACTGATGAAACAACTGACAAACTAACCAAATTTGACCACATCATTCTGCGGCTTAAAACTCTTCAACAAGTCACCACTAAAACCAAAAGCTTGTATCCAAATTGCTTAGCTTGACACACAGTGCTTGGCAAGGTGGCCCCAATCTGTCCTGGCCTCACCTTCCCCAATCCCCAATCATGCTCCTTTTGCCCTAGCCACACCAAACTCTTTCTCATGCTTCCAAAATAATGTTCTCTGTAATTTCTCAAGGCCTAATATGAAATGCTCTACCTGACTTGTCAACCTTTAATGAAGTTTCAGTTGTCATTCATGACCAACTCAAAGACCACCATATCCACTTATGTCACATATTCACCCATGTGACGTGTCACTCCTGTAGCCATAGTCACATAGTTTTATTTGTATTGTGTATCATGATCTATTTATGTATGTCTATCTCCCCTCCCCATACACACGTATTCCATAGGCTTTGGGTTCTTCAAGGGCAAGAATTATATTTGATTAATCTTTGAATTCTCTCCAATTTCATTTGAAATATATCACAGCTCTTAAAACGTAACAGATGATCAGATAATGTTTGATGGAAGGACTTAATGAATGGATAGGCTTTGGCAAGCTTCCCTGCACTGTGTAAGACAGCTGGAGAAGGACCAAACCCTGGCTTATACGTTTCTACAGAAGGTAGAATTCAAAGTCTTATTCTCAAACCAAATTAGAAACATTTATATTCAAATGCCTTACTGTCTGATCACCTATTCTCCATTTTTCTGATATTTTTTTCTTCTCTTTTTCAAATGTAATAGATTTTTTGTCCTTGACGTGTTTTGTCCCATCTAGAAGAACAGTAGGTCAGTCCTGTCACCTACTTATTACTTTGTACACATTCCATACATAAGACAGTATTGGTTTCTTGAAAGCAAATCTCTCTCATCCAATTTAAAATGCCTTTAGGTAGTTGTTGGAAAGGACCATTTTACCCTCTCACAAGACTATACATCGGTAAAAGGATGTTGCCCAATGAAAAACAGCAATAGTCCGCTGTAAAAAACCCTTTTAAAAAATGTAACCTTTGTTTCCTCAGACCACATGAATCTCAGGGCAAACTGGGGTCCGATTAATAATAATAAAAAGTGTTGCTCTACTCTGACCACCACTTAATATAATAAGATCTCAAACTTTTGGCAAAACTTTCTCTTCCATCCTTAGATATTTTGAGGGGCCCAAGAAATATTTCAAATATTTCAAAGCTCTGAGTTCTGTCAGCATCCATAGGGTATCCACCATGCTTTCCCTGGCCTCTTCTCTCAGTTTCTGCAAGGAGCTGTCACTGATGATGCCTGGTTTTTGCTGTCCCAGTTGCTAATCAAAGGGCAGCTTGGACACCTTCCATGGTTGCCAATGCCCCTGGCCAACCTCTAACCCTTGGCACCATTTCCTGCTACCTTCCAACCCATCCTTCTGTGAGAGTTAGTGGTGCCGTGTGATGATGCCTTGTCTGCTTACGTTCTGCGTTGCTGTTGCTCCCACTCCTCCTTCCACCACCTACGACCACCAACTGTCACCCACCAGGCTTGTTAGCACCTTCCACCACGTGCTACCAACCATCACCACCTCTTGCCACCACCATTACCACTTCATCGTAACACCCATGGTGATGCTCTCTGGGCCCCAGAACTGGGTGGGAAGTGTTTCCAACCTCACCAAATATTTGAAGGACCATCATTCTCTCAGGTTTAACTTTCAGACCCTTCTTTCTTCATTGCTCAAGTATAAATCCAAGCAAGTTCTATTGTGGAAACAAGCTGAGCTTCATATTTTCAATATCCCTGGACTCACCCCTCTAATCCAGTGACCACATGACCATACCCAGCTTATGTACCTGACTCATTTTGCTTAAGATGAGCTCAACCCCAGAGAAGTCACAGCTCCTTGTGCACATACACATGCTGGGCCAGGCGATGGCTGCATCTGAGACACTCAAGCTAGCTTCCCTTCCACAAATACACGCAAACACAACCATATGTACATATAGGTTCTTACTGAAAATACCAAAGAAAACTCAAAACTTACATGCTTTCTCTTGTATTGTGAAGTTGCTCTCTTTTTCTCCTGTATTACGAAATTGCTGGTAGTGTGGAATTCTTCTGAAAGGATAAAACTTGGTATTCCTTCATGTACTTTGAGGAGCATCCATTGGGATAATTCAAAATAATAGTTATGTCTTTGAAGACAGGAGGTTATGTCATTGTAGGGAGGCAAAAACCTGCAGGGAGGGAGTCAAGGGCTGGTGGTGAAGCTCTGTGAGGTCACCGGAGCCCTTTTCTCTGCTCCCCTACCCTCAATACACACAGGACACCACAGGACCCCAGATTGCTACAGAAGCCTCAGACACTAACTGCACTCCAGACAGCAGGAAAGGGGACCAACAGAGAAGGTTGCTTCCTTTCTCCCTGAGGACACTTTACAGGCATAGAAGTTACACGTGACATTTCCACTTACCTTCTACAGGCCAGAACTTGGCCACCATGCCCCATTTAGCTGCAAAAGTAGCTAGAAAATGTGGTCTTTACTACAAGTATCCAGGTCCTCAGCTCAATCAGCAGTACTCTCCCAAGGAAGAGGTCAGGAATGTGTGTTTTGAGATAGCTGGAAGTCTCTGTAACAAAGATATGGGTTTCTTCTATCTCCTCTATTTATGGTTTTAAAACCGGTACCTGGAATAGGAAGAGATCATTGAATTGCTTACGCCGTCCACACCAGTGCGCCAGGACCCCCTACTGGTAATTTAATTCATGTTCTGTTCTCACTGCTGTTGATACAGTTTCCTTTCCCACCCTGAAAATGTAGCTCAGCCTTTTGTCTCCATGACTAACAGACTCTTGTGCTGAAGAGCCAAGGGCACAAGCGCTGGGTCAACTCAGCCTCTATTTTTGTTTTCAACATGTCAACTCACGGAAACCAATGGCAACAAAATATCTGAAAGAGGAAGGTGGTTCCAAAGCTCAGGGAAAGCAAAACAGGATCAATTTGAGGAGGAGAGATGCATTAAAATGTCCTTAAAGCTGAAGGGGTCAGGGCTTTAGCCATTCAACAGTGGGGACCAGAGGCAATTTATCCATAGTTCTCTGGGACACACACACACACATACACACATCCTACATGGGCATGACCATGATCTGTGGTGGCCCAGGCAGGCGGATGTGGGTCCTGAAGCACCTCCCCACCTTAGAAATATTTCCTATGCTCAAGCTGCCCATTTTCCAGAGAACATGACCCAGGTGAACCCAACAGTAGGGCATCCTTCCCCTATATTCTGAACTCCTGTCAACAGAGACTATAATTTAACCCTAGAGAGGGAGAGACTGCCCCCTAAAATGAGACCAAGGATGCATTTCCCCCCACCACAGGCAGATTTAAGCTAGGGGAGATTCTTCTTATTTTCCAACATAGTGTTTTCTCAACACATGTATTATTAATATTTATTCCTGCTGCAAAGGGTTGAGCTGGAGGTAGAATTCAGCCTTCCTGGGCATTAACCTTGCAGTATTCTTGTGTAACTTAGCTGTCTCCGAGGGCCAAGGTTAGAAGTAAGTTGGAACAATATTGATCACTGAAGAGTGATTCATCCTGAATCCTCATCTGGCTTCCTTGGCTCGGCATTTGCTGTGTTCTTACATTGATTTAATCCTACGTAGTCACTTCCGAGCCTATAAACTCCTTGGGGGCAGGTACTCAGGCTATTCTATGACGGATCACATGTATGTTACATTGCTCACGCAGCCTGTCATTTGATCCACCTTCGTCAGCTCATCATTAGTGAGATAAATGAGCCAGGACTTTTTTTTCTTTTTTTTTTTTCCCCCCAGCTGGATCACTCAGAAATCAGACCCAAGGAGGAGATCTCCCCTGGACAAAGTTATGGGTGGTGGTGGGGGTTTCTTTCTACTGGTACTTACCATGGTTCTTTCCTCAAACCTAAGGCTTGTTACAGATTTATATGCCAGAACCGAGTCTCCAAGAGAGACTCGAGGTGCTATAGCCAGAGATGTTGATGATTTAGTAGATAACGTTCCTTTTTCTGAACTTCAAATGAAACCAGCGGGTTATGAGGAACCGTCCTTTAGCTGAGTCATAAAGACAAGCTCCCGCCCTCTTGCAGTTAAAAATTCATGAAGCATTTCAAAAGGCTGCTGAGGATCAGGCTGGGTTACCTGCTTTCCCTTCCCTTACTTGTTATTTATATGATTAAATGCCTCTGGCAGACTTCACTTTTGCCGGTGAAATACAATCTGATGTTTCTGATTAGTCAAGAATAAATCTTGGGCCTAGTTACCACCTGATTAAGCTAAAGAAAAATATAAACATTACAGGAAACCAAGCGACAAAACAAAATATAAATGTCAGTTAGTTTTACTCTGCTTTGCTACAAAGATTGGCAAGCTTTTGTATTTGTATGCCAATGTTGTCTCCCAAAGGTAGATAAACATAACTGCTAACATGAGGTTGGTGACATTTGTCAGCTACTGTTTTTACTTCCCTGTGGTAAAGTTCTCTCAACCAGAGGGAACTTTGGTTCCAGGGGAAAGGGTGAGAAAGCGGCAAGGGGCCCTGACAATGAAAACTGTCTGAGCTCACAAGCTATAGGTTGCTGGGGTCTGCATTAGTACCTTATAACTGGGTTTCAACTAGTGAGTTTTGCAACTGCCATATTCTCCAAAATGGCATTGCTTTTGTTACTAGGAATTTGAAAAAATAATCCATCAAAATACTTTCCTGTTCCATGTTATTGGAAGTAAGACAAGAAGCTTGCTTTTTCAGGATTGTTGTTATCACACGACTTCCTGCCTTATTTGCAGTAAAAAAAATTCATGAAGCATTTTCAAAATGTCTTGAGACAACACTCTAGACCCCAAGTTTCTCAGCTTTTTGGCCCTGATTCAGAGGATCTAACCTATGGGGAGTCCTGTGTGTATTCTAACCTTCTCCCTGTTCCCAATGCTCATGGAAAAGTTCAGTAAATCCCTTTGGTCTGGTTTGTGCACGGTGCTGTCTCCTATCCCCACAGGAGGCTCACAAGTGGTAAAAGGCAAATGTTAGAACCTTCCAGAAAGCCTAGAGTTGTCATTCACGATGATAATAACAGTAATAGCAATCATGATGATGAGATGATGATGTTACCACCTCCCTTCTGTAACCTCTCTCAGGAAAGCATGGGAGCTTTTTTCCCAGAAGTCCCTGGTGATCATCTCAAAACTCAATACACAGAATTAGATCACAAACCTCCCTTAGAACCAGAAACCATGTCCAGGTGGTGAGACAGTGTTGATTAGATTAGGCGCGAGCCAGGAACCCCATATCTAGAGCCAAAGAGATATTGAGCCAGATGTGAGTTGAACTTCACCAAAGCAGGCAGGCCTTGCAGGGGTGAGTGCGCGAACCCAAACAAGATGGGGCAGTCTCCAAGAGAAGGGGAATGAATGATACAAGTCAGCCGCAACGGCCCCAGCAACTAACAATAGTCATTTACTGAGCCCTCATTTCATGTGGTTACAATTCTAAGAACATTTTCCTTTAACCACCCCCCCACCCCACCCCACCCCACCCCCACAAATCCACAGAGGGAAGTTCCAATTTTATGCACATTTTCGGATGAGAAAATGGAAACTCACAGAAGCTAAGTGACTTGTTAAAGTCACACAGCCAGGAAGTGGCAGAGCTGGTATTCAAATCTAGGTGGTCAGATCTTGAAAGCTCAAACTGATTCATTCTCCTCATCAGGAAGCTTTTCTCAGCTGAGCCAGGAGACACTGAGGGAGGCAGGTGTCAGCCTGGGCTTTGGAGACCAAGGAAGCTGTAGAGCCTGAGCCAGCCGGCTAATTAACACAGCTTCCTCCCCAGTGTGGGCTTTGTGCTCATCCCCTCTCTCCCTGCAACTGTGGACCCCCTCTGCTGGGCCCTCCTGCTTCTGTTTGTACCTCCTCTGAGACCAGAAGAATCACTACACCAGATATGTACTTTACTTCAAACACTGAGTAAAATGACGGTTTCTAAGAATTGTTCCCTTAAAACAAATCACTATAGCATATTAAGATAGCCTTTTCCTGGGATAGCTAGTAGTATCTGTAAGGTTAGCCCAGGGGATTATTTCTAGTACCAAAAGGTAAGAGAAGGCGCTTGTGCTATTGACTAAACCAGGCAAAATATCCGTAGTCAGTTAATAATCTCTTCTTCCATCTGTCAGTTCTTGGGGCTTCATTCTCTGTATAACCAGTTTCATGTTTCTCTTTCTTCCCCGAAGGAGTGGGTGTTGGGAATCAAGCCAAGCATTTGTGGCAGGACAATTGAAAACCTCCTGATGAATATGGCTCTTCCTGTCAGTGAGATCCTCTAGATCCGTCTGATCTATTTCGTGGCATTTTACTTGGCAGGTTTAAAGGAGTGAAATATAGAAAGCTGTCTGGCTTTAGCAGGTCAAGTCTTACCTCTTTATTATTCCTCTGTTCTCGGGTGGTGTCACGATCCATAATTCATTTTGAACCAAACCTTAATGGCCTATATTGAAAAAAAGCCATGTTAATTTCATAAGGTTGGGTCAAATAAGGATAAAAGGAGAAGATTGAAAGAAAATTTATTGGGAGTAATAAACCTATAGATGATTAAGAGTCCTTCAGGAAATGATGTATATCGGTTGAAAGGCCCTCATATTGTTTTCTGGACTAAACTCTTTTCATAAGTATTATAGTCATAAATTTTGTTTTTTAAAAGATTTTATTTATTTAACAGAGAGAGGAGAGAGATCACAAGTAGGCAGAGAGGCAGGCAGAGAGAGAGGGGGAAGCAGGCTCCCCGCTGAGCAGAAACCCCGATACAGGGCTCAATCCCAGGACCCTGAGACCATGACCTGAGCTGAAGGCAGAGGCTTAACGCACTGAGCCACCCAGGTGCCCCTACAGTCATATATTTTAATTGAACATTTTTAGGTTTCCATTGAGTTTGAAAAATGAAACAAACAATGAGGAGTTGCTACAGTACTTTTGAGATCCTTTAAGGTAATCTTCAGATGATTATAAATAAAAAAGCTTTTTGAGATTTTAGTATTCATTTGAAACTGTATCTATCCATTCTACACATACCTATTATGTTCCTCCTGTGCATCGAGCACTATCTTAGCGCTGGAAAAGCAGTGATAAATATACAACACAGCTCCTACCCCTGTGGGCCTCACCATCTAATAAGAAAGATTTTTTTAAAAAGAATATAATAATGTCAAATTTGAAAAATTCCATGAGGATTGATAATAACGTACTTAGAAACAGAATAACAATGTGGGAAGGAGGCAGCAACTTTATGCAGGGTAATTACGGAAGGCTTCTCCGAGGAAACACATGAGGCCAGGTGTAAGGATGAGAAGGAAAGTAGGAATACAGAAAAAGAACTGTCCTTCCTCCAGGAAGAGGACATGAAAAAGTCCTGCGGATGGAAAGAGCCCTCCGCCAAGATAGGGAAGCCTGAGCAGAGGAAAGAAGTGGAAGAGGAGGGATACTGGAAACCAACATTTGAAGTACCTGAGGAAATATTAGAGAGTTCCAGCAGGAAATTGGATAAAGAGCCTGGAAGCAAGGTCAGGGAGAGAAATACAAATTAGGGAATGATCTGCATACAGATAAACATTTTTAAATGACATAGTGGATAAGATTGCATAGAAAAAGAGTGTAGAGTGAAGAGAAACTCTATTGTCGTGTTGTCAATACAGGAAATGAGCCTGCAGAAGGGTCAGGCCAGCAGGAGGAGAGCTGAGAAAGCACATATCATAGAAGCCAAAAGAAAGGAGGGAATGACTGGTTAAGGATGGTGGAATGGGGGCGCCTGGGTGGCTCAGTGGTTAAAACCTCTGCCTTCAGCTCAGGTCATGATCCCAGGGTCCCAGGATCGAGCCCCGCATTGGGTTCTCTGCTCAGCGGGGAACCTGCTTCCGCCTCTCTGCGTACTTGTGATCTCTGTCTGTCAAATAAATAAATAAAATCTAAAAAAAAAAAGATGGTGGAATGATGAGTACATACCTAACCCTTTCTATACCAAGACCACAGGAAATGATAGCTCCTAAATTTTTTTAAAACCATAGGCCCACAACAACAAAGAAACCAGAAAGAGGCATCTCTGCTTGATTTCAATAATTTCTTGAGAACGGAAGGCAGACAGAGGAGTGACTGAGTGTGACCGAGGAAAACAGCTCGGAGAACACATGGGGTAAAGGGTTAAGGAGAGACCCAATCTGGCGTGCAGATCCTGGAACAGCCCAGGATATACCAGGGGTGGCAGAGAATTGAAGTGAGACTCAGGACTGAGCACAGAGTGATTGAAAGGAAGTATACATAGTTGTCGCTGTCTACCACACTCACTCCTGCATTCTCAGTCTCTGAAGGAAAACACAAAATCACCGCTATAGAGATCAAAGGCCTATATTCTGCAGCTTCTAGAAATTACCTACATAAATAATGTCTGCTTTCCTAATAAGCACCTTCATCTTAGTCTAGATCTGAACATGCAAGATGATAAGGCCTGCCCAGGCATCCAGAGTACCCCTTTAACTTTTTATTTTTAAATAGGAATTTACTCCATTCTTAAATAGGAATAGACAATTAAAGTTGGGATTTTTTTTAAAGAAAGTCTCTAACATGAAAAAAAAGAGAGATCAAGATGAACCAATGGTAAAAACAATACTGGAGGAAATGAAAATTTAATATATGGGATAGGAAGAAGGTTCAAAAACTTTATATCGTATCAGAGAGATTTGAGAAAACATTATAGCCTAACACAAGAAAAGGTTGCTATGGGAAAAGGAACAAACAAAACACAGGAAAGATGTCTTAAAGAACTAAGTACCTAAATAAAAAGATTCAGTAGCAGGATTACAAATCAAATAGGAAAAACAGAAGTTAGTACAAAAGGTCAAAAAGATGGAAAATAGTATTTACAAATAAAATTAGGAACATAAAAATAAAACAAGAGAAACATCAGGTGTGTCAACAACTGACTAATAGAAGTCCCAGAAAACAAATGATAGAAAATAAATTATCAAAGAAATAATGCAAGAATATTTCAGACAAACTGAGGGACATGACTACAGATTTAAGGGTCTTCTGTGGCCTTAGTACCATGAGTGAAATTTAGGGGAAAAAAAAAAAAAAAAAAGACCCAGAGTGAGGCACATCTTGTTGAAATGTAGAAACATCAAGGATACAAACATGACCTTAGATGCTCTTTTAACGAGGATGTGAAGGAAACAACTTATAAAAACAAACAAACAAACAAAAAATAAGAATCTCCTTTCTCATCGGACTTTGCAGTAGCAACACTAATTACTAGAAGACAATGGAGCAACGTGAAGTTCTGAGGGGAAATGATTGTTAAAATATAACTCTGCATCTAACAAAACCATCATGTGAGAAGATAGAATTAAGTCACTTTATATATGCAAGGACTCAGGGAAAAACTTATCTCCCATATAACTATCTTTACATTGTCATAAAACAAGGGGGTCAGCAACACCACAAGATAACACGGGATCCAGAAAACAGGAGCTCTAACCCCCAGCTGTGAAAAGAAGTCTTGAGATTTTTGCCCACAGAGAATTAAGTCCCAGGATCCTCAGAGGAAAGTGTCCAGGACAAGACCAGATTAATGAGGCTCAAATTGTGCCCCATACATCCCCAGGGAACACAGAAACCTTTTCAGGGAGTCTATGAAATCACAGGTATTTTCAAAGTAATCCTAAAATATAATACACCTTTCTCATGTCTTTGACATTTGCACTGATTATGAGTAAGCAGTGGTGGTTAAAATTGTCAACACTTTATAGAAAACTATTCTGCCTTGAATTCAGCAGTCAGGCATAAAACTCTGTTTCAACTGCACTTTTTTTTTCTGAATACAGTAAGTAGAATGCACCTAACTGTTGCATCTTAATTGTCCTAAGGGGCTTGCTTAAGTAAAAAGATAAGAATTTCTTCTACATTAACTTGTAGCAAAACCTTTACAAATAAAAGCTTATAAATTAAAAAGAAAAAATGGCTGACCCTTTAGCCCATGAATCAACATAGTGGTACAAGAGCTGTACTTGGTACCTACTGGGCACTAAATTCTTCTCTGCCTTAAACTCTGTCCCCAAAAAAGAAGAAAAAAAAGACAAATTTATTGAAGAATGTCATTGATGAGCAGCAAAAATTAATTTTATTGACCTTGATCACAAGTGCATGTCTTTTTAATGTTCTGTGTATCACAACAAGGGTGCATAATCCTCTGTCTACCTCAGTATGAAAGTGTTCTTGGTGTGAAACCCCTGTGTGCCTGTTTCAGTTGGGAGCCAAATTAGATGTGTTTGCTATGGACACCATTTTTATTCAATTGGACAACTGATATGTGAACTATGTTATTCAAACTTGGAGTTTGGGCAGATATTTCCCAAAAATAAATGAAACGAGCCTGTCCCTTCAAAGAAAACAACAGACAGTTTGTATTGCCACCGACAAGATACAAACTTTCAAGGAGAAATGAGATTTTGGTAAACTTGTATCTACTACTTTGAACCTGACAGATCTCCAGGACTTCAAGACTTTCCTAATGAGATCAGTGGTGATATAAACAAGTGTTATTTTTTGATATTGTAACATCAAATGTGTCAACATTTGAAAGATCTTCATAATTCTTTGACTCAACATTTTCTAAATAACTAATGCATGGTGTTACAACATCAAACATGAGCAAAAGAGCTCTTCAAAGTATAGCTGTATCAATAGATATTAAAGTAACAGAATAAAAAAAACTGCAATTATATGATGTCAGTTCCACATTACAATTAACTTTTAAGAAATGCTGTTTGCCCTTTTTTGGTGAAGTATAAAAGAAAATATTCACAATGGGAATTATTAGTTCTTCAAGTGAGCAAATATTTACAAAGTCACAGTAATGTAAGCACTGTATTGATTTGCAATATTTAGAAGCAACTTATTGGCTTAATTATTGTTACAGAACAAATGATAAATAGTATCAGCCTTGTCAATTCAACAGAGCAAGTACAGAAGGCAGGAAATAAGAGGTAGAAGTGAGAAGAGGAGATAAAAGAATAAGGCAGGAACGCTAATTTCCTTGCCTTAGAGAATGTCAAAAGATAGTATCTATAGTTCATGGGATAAGGACTTGAAAGGGTTTGATTTTACTAACCCACATCAGAAAATAACAACACAGCAAGTATAATTATTTTATTTTAATTTTATTTTATTTTATTTTATTTTATTTCTTTTCAGTGTCCCAGAATTCATTGGTTATGCACTACACCCAGGGTTCCAGGCAATACGTGCCCTCCATAATACCCACCAATGCTATTGAAAGAATGGGGGAGGGAGGAATAGGAATAACTCAAGAGAAGTAAATTCTCCTTTATTATCACAGAAACAGAGATGCTAAAAATTAAGAAATTTTAAAATGTCATTTAGAAATGAGCTAACTACCATAAGAAATGGCTTTTTTTTTTAAGATTTTATTTATTTATTTGAGAGAGAGAGAGCATGAGGATGGGTGTAGGGTCCAAGGGAGAAGCAGTTCCTGTTCCTGCTGAACAGGAAGTCTCATACAGGACTTCTCGATCCTGGGACTCAGGGATCATGACCAGAGCCGAAGACATTCACTTTACCAACAGAGCCACCCAGGCACCCAAGAAACAGCTCTTTAAAATTAAAACTTATGGGATACCTGGGTGGCTCAGTGGGTGAAGCCACTGCCTTCAGCTCAGGTTATGATCCCAGGGTCCTGAGATTGAGCCCCGCTTGCTTGTCAGGGAGCTTCCTTCTCCTTCTGCCTACTTGTGTGCTCGTTGTCTCTCTCTCTCTCTCTTTCTCTCTCTCTGAAAAATAAATAAACAAAATCTTTTAAAATTAAAATGTATTGCTTCTGGGGAGCAGAACCAGGCATGGGGTATGGTGGCATGGGTTGCCCGACAAAATATAAGACAGTCAAATATAAATAACAAAAAAATTTTTTAGTAAAAATACGTCCTCAATATTGGATGGGATATATTTATACTGAAAAAGTGTGCATTTGAATTTTGTGAAATTCAAATTTAACTAGATTTTTAAAAATTTTTTAACGTTTTTTATTTTTATTTTTATTTATTTTAAATTAATTTATTTAATTTTTATTTATTTAATCTGACAACTGTATATGCTCTTCTTGGGTTTTGTTTTTAACAATGGACTCTTTTGCATGTTTAGATCTTTTAAGCATATGGTAAGTAACCGTACATTTTAAAAAAGGAGAAGACAAAGGAGGAGAAAAAGGGTGTACCAACAGTGTCCAATGTCAGTGAAAACTGAATACATGAAGTTGGAGACATGTTTATTATATCTGGCCATGCAGAGAACAATGGTGTCTCTGATAAGAAGAGATTCCGTGGAGTGAAGGAGCTGCAAGTGGACAGTTGTGGATTAATGAATTAAGGAGAGGTAATTATAGAAGAGGAATGTAAGGCATGAGATATGAAGAAATCCATGGATTACAGGACTGATGATACATTTTTCTTTCTGTATATCCATTGCATATCTCAAAGTAATTCTTTTTTGAGCTGTCATATCCAATTTGTACGATATTAGAAGAAAACGAAATTCTAGCAATAATTTGGGATAATGCCACAGGAAGTGCCCCACCCACCCACCAGGAAATAGCAGGGTAAGTAAGGGTCTGGCCTTCTGATGGAGGGATGTTTGTAACAGTGTGAACATTCTTTATAAAAAGGAGGACGTGAGTAAAAATATAGTGGTTTACCATATACTTAAGTCAAATATGGGACTGAAATGGGAATTTACAATCCATTTCTCATTGATAAAAGTTACTAAATTAACCTGTCTTCTTTCATGAGAACTGGAAGTCTCATTCACAGCTCTAATTTAGCACATAATATGTAAAAGGACTTAGGGGAATATAAATATGACTGAGGCATGGAGCCTGCTTCCAAGGAAGAGTAGATTTCAAGATGGTGGCCAGACTAGTCAAACTTCCCCTAACTACCAACTGGCTTGTTGGCCTCATGTCAGGTTGAAAGCTACCTTTGCTGAGCTCTGTCCCACATACTCTTAACCCAGCTCAGTAACCACGCTTCCCTTCTCCCGAAAGGTTGTCTCAGAACTGGATTTGAATGGGCTTCTTTAATAAAAGACATAAAACCAATCTCTTTTTCAGCAGATTATATAAAAATGTCTAACCACATTTTTCTCTAGTTGGAACAATATGCAAGCCATCCTCCCCCCATTTAGGCTTTCCAAGTACTCTATGTTCCCCTTCAGTTGTGCTACAGTTTCAAAAAGCCATCTAATTTTTACTACTGGAGTCACATATGTGTATGATGAGCCACTGATGGCCTTGAGATGACAACTTATTAAAACACTTTGTTTATTTCTGTGAGCAGCACAGGAAGAATAAAAAATAAAAAAATAAAACCACTCCTTATCTTTTCAACTCTCATAGCAAAGGACTCATTTCCTTTCTAAAGAGGTTAACTTCTTTCTCTTTCTTCCATGTTACCTATAGACTCTGCCTTCTTGGAAGTAGCAGGGAAACAAAAGACTAGCAGCAACAGGTAGATGACATTCTCTTCCTTCATTTTGGAAGTGTCACTTCCAGAAGTAATCTGATTGTCACTAACCTTCCTTTATGTCCACCCTGATCATCTTTGCTCTTCCTCTAAAATATCCCCATGTAGCAGCTTTCACTCTTCCAGCCCTATCTCCCACTAGATCTCTCTCTTCTCGGCCCTTCTAGCAAACAGAAGATCTCTCTGTCCTTTCCCTCATCGCTCTGCAAACCCCATTCAGATCATAAAGCCTATACACAAGGCAAGCACTGATTAAACAACAGTCAGCTAGAGAAAAATACTTCACAAGACAAACTAGGGTCACCTGATATCCTTCAAGCCCTCCAGTGAGTAGCTTCCTTTCAACCACAGAGGTTAGGAAGAATAGTGTCAGGTCATAGGGATGGACTTTAACTCTTTGAAGGGACAATTACCAGTTGATTTGAAGCATTTAGGAAAGTAGAACAGTGAAGGGTAATTGATACAAACATGAAATTACATAAGGATATATGGATGTGGTTCTTATATTATGCCAATTTATAGAAGGAGATTTATTCTTCTCCTATATTCATCTGCTATAAAAGATAATCGTTGAAGTCTTTTAGAAACCTACTTGCTTTGGAACTCACTTAAAAACATGTAGATTAATAATAGGAAACACTGGGCCAGCAAATTATTAAACTTTATTAAGCTAAAATATTAAACTTTGGAACATCTCTTGAATTTCTGGATTGATAATATGATCAGAATCATTGGACAAACCAGGAGATGTTCCAATAGCTAAAGGATCCTGGATTAATGTCTGCCTAAAATTTTGCAACATGGGTCTTTTAAAATCAAAAGGAAAAAAAATGTAGTATTGAATTACTAATCATCAGTCACATGTAAGACCTCCCATATCTCTCTCAGCTATAAGGTCTTCTGGTCAGAAATGGACTGACCTTTGAGATATTGTCTCTGTTTCTCACCACTGGACAGAAATATCAGATTACTGCACTCTGACAGTTTGGAGCCTTTAAAAGTCCTCAGGAAGTGAAGATGAAAAATCAATATCAAGTGACTCACAGAGGCATTGTTTTTAATGGTTCTGCTGCTGTCATGTCACCCTAAGAGGAAGCTCTTCATATTTGGTCAATATGGTGACACCACATCATTCTGAATTTTATATGAAAAAGGCCACAGAACTTTCATTATAATGAACCTACCTGATTGATCCCATTAACCACTAACATTTGCAGTTAAAGTAAATGTAGACTTTGTTTTCTGTGATTTGTATTTTCTCATAAAATATGCATGAAGACAATCACAGCAAATGTCAAAAATACCACCACCCTTTTAAAAATGCAGCAGTATGACTCATGGTGTTCAAAACTGAATAATATATTGAATGACTGAAAAAGTAAAACTTAAGAGTCAAAATCTTGAGATAACACACAAGCCTGTTTGAATGGACAGTGCAATCCTCATATCATGCCAATTGGTTAAAAATGTAGGGTGGTGATAGCTTATATTCTGTTATTTGGTTCTGAAATGTTTGGAATTGTATATATTGTTGATTCATTGACCCCCCCCTTATCATTATGAAGTGATATTCTTTATCCTGAGTGATAGTCCTTGCTCTGAAATCTGCCTTGATATGAATATAGCCATTCCAACTTTCTTTTGATTAATGTTAACATATCATTTTCCACCTTTTCACTTTTAACCTGTTTGTTTTTATATTAAGAGTTTGCTTTTCCTTTTTTATACAATCTGATAATCCCTGCCTTTATTTAGTGTATTTACACCATTTACACTTAATGTGAATATTGATATCATTGGATTTAAATCGACCACTTTGTTTTCTATTTTGACCCATCTGTATTGTGTTCCTTTTTCTTTAATTTTTTTCTGCCTATTCATGAAATAATTGAACATTTTTTTATTTAATTTCTTTTTTGTCTCGTTAGTTATAACTTCTGTTATTTTAATGGTTGTTTTAGGATTAATAGTATGTGTCTTTACCTTAATATACATAGAATAAAAATCTTACAACAATTTATTCCCATTTCTCCCCTCCTGGCCTTTATGTAGTTATTGGCATAAAATTTATATATATATTACAAACCCACAATACATGGTTTTTTTGTTGTAGTCATTGTTTCAAGGAGCCAATTATTTTTAAAAGAAACTTAAATAATAGGGAAAAATTCAACCCACTTGAGTTACCATTTCCAGTGCTTTTCATTCCTTTGTATGAATCTGGATTTCCATCTGTTATCATTCTCCTTCTGGCTAAAAGATTTTCTTTGACATGTTTTGTAATGCATGTCTGATGTTGGATTCTTTTGGATTTTTAAGTCTCAAAAAGTATTTATTCCATGCTCATTGTTTTCTCCCAATATTTTTTATTCATTGACTTTAGTTTTAGAATTGTCTTATATTTACAAAAAAAATAAGCAAATAGTACAGAAAGTTCTCTTATATCTCCCCCCTACACTCAGTTTCCCCTATAATTGATCTCTTACATTCATACAATAGATTTGTTATAATTAATGAAACCATATCGGTATGTCTTTATTGACTAAAATCCATAGTTTATTCAGGTTTCCTGAGATTTTGCCTAATGTCCTTAGCCTATTTCAGGATCTTATCCAGGATACTACATAACTTAACATTCTCCGGTTTCCTTAGACACCTGTTAGCTTAGTGACAGTTTCTCACACACTCCTATTTCTTATGAACTTGACAGTTCTGAAGAGTACTGGTCATGTATATTGTTGGGTGCCTCTCTCCTGGAAATTAATGCTTTCTCATGACTTGACTGGGGTTATGAGTTTTGGGGAAAAAGAGCATAAAGGTAAAGTGACATTTTTTTTCATCACATTATACCAAGGTTGTATGCTGTCAATATTATTTGTCACTAATGATATTGTCCTTGATCAGCTGGCTGAAATAACATTTGTCAGATTTCTCCACTGTAAGGTTACTCTTTTTGTCCCCTTTCCATACTGTACTCTTTGGGAGGAAGTCACCATGCAGGGAACACACATAAAGAGGGGGAGTTTCACTGCTCCATCTATTTTGGAAAGCAGCATCTACATAATTTATCTGAAAATTCTCTATACGAGAGATTGGTCTCTTCTCCTTCATTTATTTATTTAATCACCTATTTGTATCAGTATGGGCTCAAAAATACCTATTCTATATTTGGGGTTATAATTCAATACTACTTTACTTATTTTGTAGCTTGAATTGTTCCAACTTTGGCTATTGTGAGCTGTTTCACTTGGCTTGTGTGCCCCTTTACCATATATCGCTGTAGTTATTTGGTTTTGAACCATTCCTTATTTCTGGCACTAGGAGCTGCCAAGCTGTTCTAAGCTTATCTCATATGCTTCCTGACCCAGTCCTAGGAACGGCATTTTCTGCAGGAAACTCTGTTTCCTCTTATCGGAGAATGGAATTGGAAACCAAGATCTGGGTAGTAGGTGTACTCATGTTAATGGGGTGTTCATTTCATTTAGATCCTCTCAGCTGACAGAGCAAAGAAATTATGTGTGTATACTAATGTGTGTGTCTATACACATATCTATAAATATTTTATATGTAATCATCTGCATCTGTATTAAATTAAACATGAGTTCTAACTGGTATCTCCCTAACCAAATGGGTTATTCTAGTCTATTCCTCTTGCTGATCTGTATATTTCTAGTCCAACAGTGAAAAGCCTGGATCCCACCATCCACCTTTCACTTACTTAATCTTTAATTCCAGTACACACGTATAGTAGTAACAGAATTGTTAACCCATACCCCCATGGAGAAAATTTTGACTCAAGTCAGTTATGATTCATGTGCAGCTCTTTCCGCCTTTAGTCTTTAAAACACCATTCATTTCCAAAGTTACGTAGGTCAGCAGCTTTTCCTTCAACCCTCCCTTTGAGGTTGTTTCAATATTTCAAATTGTATACTTGCAATACATCTAGATTCTCTTGTCACAGTCTGCATTCTATCTTGGGATTCTCTGTCCTTCTAAATGATTTTTTTCCTTTATAAATTAAGGTTTGCTCTTTATGCTGTAAAATTCTATAGGATTTAACAAACACATAATGCCACATATCCAACAGTAGAGCATCATAAAGAATAGTTTCACTGCCCTAAAAATCCCTGCCTTTCACCTATTCAATCCTCTCTCTTCCTCCAAACCCTGGCAACCCATATTTTTTTTTAATTATCTATATAGTTTTTGCCTTTCTGGAATGTCATAATATTGGAATCATAGAGCATATGGCCTTTTCAGACTGGTTTCTTTCCGTTGGCGGTATGATTTATGGTTCTCCCATGTCTTTTTGTGGCTTGGTAGATCATTTTTCATTTACATTATAGAATAATATTCAATTATATGGATATACCAAAGTTTATCCATTTATCTATTGAAGGACATCTTAGTTGCTTCCAATTTTGAGCAATTTTGAGTCCAATTGCTATAAATATTCATATGTGGACATGCTTTAAACTCAGCTGGGTAAATACCTGGGAATGTAACTGATGGATAATATGTTAAGTGAAGACTATGTTTAGTTTTGCATTAAACTGTCAAACTATCTTCCAAAGTAGGCTGCATTTTACATTCCCATCAGCAATGAATGAGAGTTCTCGTTGTTGTGTATCATCCCCACTATTTGATATTGTCAGTTTTGGAATTCTTGCCATTCTAATAGGTGTGTAATGGTATCTAATAGCTGTTTTAGTTTGCAATTCTCAAATGACAAATGACATTGAACATCTTTCCACATGGTTACTTGCCAACTATATATCGCAACCCCAGTCAGCAGTAGTGTTAGCCAGAATGGCCTTAGTAAGAGGCAGTCCATATTGCTATGTCTGTGCGCAGCTTCTATCCACACCACTATGCCACTTTCCGGCCTATTGAGCAAGCACTGATGTGGCTGGGGAAAGAGGCTGACTGGCAGGCAGTGTGTGTCATTTTTTTCACCTGATTATTAAGGGCCTCCTCTTATGACCATTGCTTGGGACATTTTATCCCCACTGTTTTGGCCCATTCACTATTTTTAGTTCAGCTACGTGAAAAAGTCCACAGTCTTCTTTGTCACCAATCTGCCAATCTTGTTCCTTCCAAGTTGCTGACGATCAACCAAAAGGTTAATGACTGCCAGTGAATACATCCATTTCTCTGGCCATTTCTTACTACTGGCAAAGTGTACAGCTAAATTTACTGCTTATAGTTCTTCCCACTATTGCTGATTTTCCTTCACTACTGTCCTATAAGGCTACTCCTGAGAGTGACTGTGGTACTCCCACTGTCCATTTGGGGTAATAACCAACAGATAGTTGGTCATGAGGAACATCCCAGGTGACTGAAGTCATGAATGGAGAGAGAGGAAACCATGCAGCTGTAGCCCTTGTTAAATGTTTCTGAGCCACCTGTTCAGCTTACCTTGCTCTTCCCAAGCTTGGTCTCTTACATTCCTTTTACATTTGATGATATACTGCTTCACTACACACTCAACCTTATGGCTGGGTAAGTCAGAAACCCAGTTCATGATGGACAGCTCAGGACACACAATCTCCTGATTTCTGACGGTAGGGATTCAATATCTCTACCAAAGCTTAGAAGAAAGCCAGAAGTTGTTTCTCAAAATGAAAATAGTTATCTGGGGAAAAAATTTGCTCTAAAATCTGAGTCTTCACTGTGATTCTCTATGTCTAGGGTTTGCTAGATGGTCCATATGGCATCTCCATTTGCTACATATACTGTAAGTATTGGTGGATCTGATAGACCAATGGCTCAAGGGTCAGAGCAGATGACCTTCTTTTACTCTGATCCCTTCTAGAAACTGGAAGCCTTATATGTGACTCTGGATTGATCAAAGCAGCATATATTGCTTCCAAAATCCAAAAAGATCATATGATCATACCTCTTTTTAGTAGCAGGGGCATCAGATGCAGCAACTTGTATTTCATCGTTGTATACACTCCCAAGGTCACTGGACTCAGAAATTTCAATGAAGTAGTGGGGTCCTGAATTGTGGGGTTTCTCTCCCACTCTCTAGTTTTCACGTATGTTCCTAAGTCATCTGAAATGCTTGCTATTACCTGCTTATCAGATCCAATTAGCATAGTGTCACCAACATAGTAGACCAGTGTGTTTTGTGAAATGTCAGTTTAACCACGATCTCTATGGACTGCATTATATAGCAAGGAGCAGGAGAACTGAAATAGCTCTAAGGCAAGGCTGTGAAATTGATCTATGCCATACCAGGTAAAATGAAACTGCTTCATGAGGTCCTTGCAGATTACTCTGGAGAAGGGGATTTTCCAGGTTGAAGCTGGGAATCAAGTGCCACAGACCGTATTGATTTTGTTTAGTGAAGATATTACATCTAGGACAGCAGTTGTAATTGGAGTCATTCCCTGATTAAGTTTACAATGGTCCATAGTCATTCTCCAAAATCCATCTGACTTCACAAGAAAACAGTTGAGTCAAATGGGTTTATGATAGGGTTATCACCCTACTCCTTCCAAGTCTCTGATGGTCTTAATGTTAGCAGTTTCCCTGTTGGGGGAACCCTGCACCATCCCTATATGGAGATGCCATATAGGCTTGGGTTCACTATCTTGGTAGGAAATGTAAGGAAATTCCAGGGTCTGAGATTTAATGTGGTTATTCTACTAGTTGCCCTGTATGTCTGTTCCCATGACACATCCAGGAACTGAGTAAATAAACACAAGGGGAGACCTTGGACCAACTTGGTACAGAGTCAATCAACTTGAGCTAAGATTCCACCTATTACCAGCAACCACAGCCCCACTTTAATTGATAGTCAAAGTGGCATTTTGGGACCCCAGGAATTAGTCAATTCAGAGCCAATGTCTAGGATTCTCCCCAAGTCTGGGTATCTCCTTTTATGCTATATACAATAATTTCAGGTTCTTTGGTAAAGTCTTGGAGAAAGATTTCTATTCTATATTTCCAATCTTCAGTAAGATGAGACCCAGAATCCCCTCCAATGAAGGACTTTGGGGTTTATGAATTAACTTAGGTCAGAAATTGAGTGAAAGGCTATGATTCTCCCCTTTGGTAACCATCCTGACCTTGGACTTTGCTTGGACTTTAAATTTCCATTGTTCATATGCTGCCTAGTCTGTGATGGACTAAGACGATGTGCATTAAGATAGAATTGGTTAAATGCTTAAGTTACCTCCATTCAATGGAGTACTATTTGACTCATTTTAAAAATGAGTTAGCTCATTTGGGATATGGAATGATGTCCAAGAGAGATCTTTAGGTGAAAAATTAAGGTGTAGAAATTGTGCGTAGTCGTATACTATTTCCTCAAATGTTTGTATCTGTGTGAAAACATGGGGTTCCCTGGAAGGAGACACAAGAAACTGGTAATGCTGGTTTTCTCCAAGATCCTGAACTGTTGAACTATTGGAAATGGGAGTGAACCATACTTGCTACTGTGTTACAGTTAGATAATATTGAATTTGGTAGCATATTAATGTACTACCTACACAGATAGGTAAATTTTATTTTTTTCATTTTTTTTTTTTAAGTTAACCCTGTGTCCAACATGGGGCTTGAACTCAGAACCCTAAGGCCAAGAATCACAGAATCTACTGACTGAGCCACCAGGAGACCCATATATTTAATTCTTTAAAGATTTTATTTATTTTTCAGAGAGAAAGAGAAAGCTCAACCAGGGGAGTGGCAGACAGAGGGAGAGGGAGAAGCAGGCTCCCCACTGAGCAAGGAGCCTCCTGTGGGACTCAGTCCGGGAACCTGGGATCATGACCTGAGCTGAAGGCAGCTGCTTAACTGACTGAGCCACCCAGGCGTCCTGGGCAACCCATATATTTTTTTAAAGACTGCCGTATACTAGTAATGCTCACTGCTGCATTACTGGAGCCTGTTCTTAATTGGATTTTAAGGCATGCCGTTTGGCAAGGAGCCTCCCCCTTGCACCAGCCCTGCCCTCCCTGCTCCAGGGTCTGGGCAGAGGACACTGGTGAGACCTCTTGAGCCTACATAGACTTGTGTCACGATCTGATCCACAATACGGAGACATATATTTCCTGTGTTTTACTGGTCATGTCCCAGCACTGTTTGCCATCAGCGGGCTGTGGAGAATATTCAACGTAGAAGGTGCTGCTTGAATTTCTGAGCTCTGTAGTGATGCAGTCTTAGGAGAGGACTTTCCCAGACCATTATAAATATCAGTTTGGTTTCCTCGGGAGGCTCTGTTTCATGATACATTTCATAAAGACCGCTGTCTTCTACATAATGACTTCATTAGGTTCTTGCCTCTACTGCAGAACAATGATTAATATGCAAGAGAGATATATGCTTTTATTAATCCCATGGGGTCACCAAATACCCTATTTTATAGGAAATATGTCCAGTGAAGTACCCTTTCATGGCTCACCAGCTATAAGGAGCACAGCACACTTTTGTTCAGCATTTGTTTGTTCCCGCGGGAGGTATAGTGCGTCCCTCTCACAATGTATCAAGTCCAGGGAAAAGTTTAGCTGACAACAAGATCATCACATCTACTTTTTCACATGGATCTGCTCTGATTCCAAACACTTTGCTTAAGCTTACTTTGTTTTCCAGAATTTTTTCTATTTTAAACAGAATCCCAACCTGGTTGCTAGAAAATATTTTGTGTTCAAGAATATAAAGATACATTTAAAGAGCAAGCCGACTTTTTTTTTTTTTTTTTTTTTTTTTTTTTTTTCCTTTTAAGAGCAAGCAGACTTTCAACAAAATAACACTTTGCTGCTTTGCTGTAACAAAAATCCTTCAGGCTAATCTTAGCTCTGAATTACTGAGGCATTCAACTAGAGAACACATTCATTAAGACCCCAACTTAAACATCACCTTTTCTGTGAAGCATCTACCAACTCACCCAGGCAGAGTTACTTTCTCCCTTTCTCCGAGCTTTCAAAACCTGCCCCTACCTGGACAAAAACATGCACTGTATGGGTTTCTAAGCATTTATTTCTAAAACTCGCTTCTCTCTCTGACCCTGGTGTCTGAATAGCTACAGTACAAACAGCAGCTTAATGTACTGGTTAACACAGTGCTTGGTCCCATTATAATTACTCCACAATTAATCAATGAATGAGGGAATAAATGAAGTGGTCCTGAGCCCGCTCAGAAAAAAAGCATTTAAATAGATGAACCCCTGGGTGAGTCAGAAAGGGACACTGAAAATAGACTGCCTGGTTTTTCTGGAGCCAGCCTAGAGAACGTGCAGAAAAAGTACATGAGAGGTCTGCAATCTCCCCACGAGTCAGACAGGGTGGAAGGGGAATACCTACCCACCTACAGGATAATTGGTGCTCAAATCAAACCTAGAAATCCTATATTCACTCTCCCTTTTAGTGAGAAGCCTCTCTGCCTGGCTAGAATTTCAACAGACATATTTTCAACTGGCTTTATTATCGTGACCCAAATATAAATATCATGGCAGGAGCCCATGAGGTGGGAGCACAATTTATCCTAACTGAAAATAGAGGCAGAGAGCATCAGCCCTAGTATCCTTGAATCTAGAGTGGGGTTGCCATAGCAACCAGCTGAGTCACTAATGAAAAAAGCACAGTTGCACTATGACTAGGCTGACATTCTGTGACATTCTCTTATTTTACTGTAGCTCTAATGATGTCTTCAGTAGGAATGAAGAGAGAAAAGGGTCTGACCTCTCTATTAAACCTGCAACTGGTTTGACACGCTTTGCCTTTAGCCTAATGAATGTGAATTTCTACGTGTAAATTCTGCCTGGGAGGAAAGCACTTTAGGAATTTGTCTGATACATATATTAGACTTGTTGATTTCATTGTTCCTTTAATGCAATCCCTTCTCTTTCAAATTAACATGGCAATGAAGCAGATGAGCCCCAAAAGCAAAACAGGAAGGGAAAAAAATTAATGAGGAGACGTGACAGGGGGATGCTAATCCATCACTGGTGACACAAAATTGGAGAAAACAACCAGAAACCCCTGTTTCTTTTTTTTCCCTGCACTTGTTTTTTGTTTTGTTTTGTTTTAATTGAAGTAGAGTTGACACACAATGTTACACTGGTTTCAGGTGTACAAAGGGTGATTCAACAGCTCAAGTCGGTTCAGCTCTGTTCCCCTCAAGTACCGCTACCAGCTTCTGCCCCTTCTTCAAACAGAAGGATCCACAGGCAATTAAATGAGAAAGCTAGCTATCTCTGCAAAGTCAGAGGGGGACCTTCTGGAAATATGGATTGACAGTTTCATGATCCACATATTCTTGTACTAGTCACTACATTCAGAGCCCTGAGCTAGGCGCTATGGGGTGTTAACAAAGAATATCCTCAATTCATTTACATTTTAAAGCTGAAGGAGGGGCACAAAAGGTGAGCAACTTAAAAAGTACACAGAATCCTCATGGTCCCTATTGCTCCCCCCAGAAGATGCAGAAACCAGCACATTTACATTTGCGAGGTTTAAAAATTAAAGTTGATAAAATGTAAGACTGCCATAACTTTAATTGAATGTACAAACGGAATTCAAAAATAGAGTGAATCAAGACACTGTCACTGAGTTTGTGAAACAGTGGGAATGCTTTTTTTTTTTTTTTCCACACGCGCTTGTTTGCAAACATATGAACTTGTTTTAAGCCCAACATTGGGTTGCTTTCATCTGCACAAGAAGGGCCAAGAGAACTGGTGTCAGCATTTGCTGCAAATTACGTGGGAGTTTCTGAAGTTGGGTGTAGGCATATACATTCCTTTATCAGCAGGAAAGAGGAGAGCTCATTCATTAGTAAAGCAGCCTTCTAGCTACTCTCATCAGCACACTGCTAAACTCATTTTCTTAGCCTATGACTTAAATCATGGTATGCCTGTCCTTGAGATGTTCATGTCACTTTTATCATGTCACTGCCCTATTTCTTATAGAAGATGGTTCCCCACTGCAAATCAAGTCGCACCGAATTCTCCCTGACTTGCAATTTTTGCCCACAGTTGCCTACAGTTTTGCCCCAGCATTTCTGTCCACACTGGTTTCCCTGATCCTCCCAGTGCCAGCCCTCCCTTTCTGCCAGACCCTATGCCCCCTGGCCACAACAATGGAATTATGGATTCTCACCTCCACAGCCTTTTCCCTACCTACCCAGTCTTAACACATCCTTTGAGAAGCTGTAAGTGCCACTTCCTCCATAAATGGGATCCTGTGACTGGCTTTGGCTTTTGAAAATAGGTTCCACCCAGTTGGCTACTCACCATTTTCTTAACATGTTCATATTTTTTCTTTTTCTTTCTTCTTCTTCTTTTTTTTTTTTTTAGAGAGAAGAGAGCACAAACAGGGGAATGAGTAGAGGGAGGGGGAGATGCAGAATCCCCAATAAGCGGGGAGCCCGATGGGGGACTCCATCCGAGGACCCCTGGATCATGACCTGAGCTTAAGGTAGATGCTTAGTAGACTGAGCCACCCAGGAACCCATGTTCATATTTTTTCTGTTGACTAAATTGTTTGCCCTCTGAGAGCAGGCTTCACACTGTGTCTTTCTTTTCCTGTACATACTCCCTTAGTTCATCTACAGTCAGTTGCACCATAATGCATTAATTCAATAAGTGTCTCTGCACGGCAGGCCTCGGGAGAGCTGTAGGCGTCTTCACATAGGACGTTCAGACTTTGCAGCATCAGGAACGTAGAGCGGGGACGATGCAGACACGTCATTAGGACCCAGATGAGCCAAATGTTTTAAAGTCACCTAAGGATTGGGGTATTTTTATTGAATCCCGCTTTGGCAAAATTCAGAGTCCCATGGAGGGGAGGGGACAGCAGGGGTGGTGGGTGACGTTCTTTTTCCTGATTGAACCATAGTAGCTTTGCTGTCATCCACTCTATGGATGTAGATTTCTCCAGAGTTTGGGTTAAAATTTCTTTTGAAGAAAGGGCACTTTAGGACTGAGCATTGTTTGGAAGCCTCCTCCCTGCACAGTAGAGAGCCATTAGTATTTTTTGTGGAAAGGGACAAGCAGATTCTGCCTCTGAGCTGAGGCCCAATCCACATCAAAAATTCAGGGACGACTTAGCCTTCTAGAAGCTAAGCCTCTCACACCACCATACATCTTTGGCAGAGTTGATGTCAGAGTTTTTATTCCTTTATTCCAGAGTTGAGTTTTTATTCCTTTGCTAGAAAGAGGCAGAAGGCAAAGCTGGTGGATTTATCCCCTTAATCCTAAGAGGGGATGGAGTATATCCTGGCATTATATTTTGTCTTCATTTACCACGCAGTAAGGGGGTTCCTTCTTCACTCTTCTTTCTGTGCCTAATTATTTTGTTTTCATGGGACTCTACATTGTTCCCCAAGGGAGTATTGTCAAGGACTGGAGAAGATAACTAAAATGGGTCTCTAGCAACATGTATCATAACTAAATCTATACCTCGGTAGGATATTGTTAACCAAAACCAAGCAGAAGGGACAGTGGAAGTTGTATGCAAAGGGGATAATGTATGTGGGAGAAATCAGCACAGGAAATCAGCACAGCCTTTGATGCGGTGTCAGAGCCAAAAATAGCAGAGTGCTCGGTGACAAAGCAGCAGCTCCGCTCTGGACAGACCTAGTCTCCAGCGGACCCGCCATGCCGGAAACGCAAACCTCTGGCTGCCACCACCCCAGCTGTTGTTGTTGCTCATTTTAGGATAATGAGTGGAATAAACTCCCCGCGGGCTTCTAGGTGCCAAACCAACAGAAACTAACTTCATTTTATAGAAAGAGATGTTCAGAAAACATTCCTGACACTCCAGCTGCTGAAAGAAATAGCACAGGGAGAGACCTTCTCACTCAAATCTGCTTCTGCCACGAAAATGGGCCATGTGTGGCCATCAAGAAAACGTGTCTTGTTAGAGTGGAAAGTATTCATGCTTGGGAAGCCAGACGGCGCTGTGTGCAAATTCTGACTCAGCCCTTTGAAGACAGAGGAACAGTATCTCAGTATCTGTAAAAGTACCTACGGTTGCTGCCTTCTTCATTTGGACACCCCTCAGCAGTGTTTTACCATTTGGATAGAGCTGTCTACTGCCCGCCTACTGCCTCATATGCACACGGAGCAGATTTCTCCCATGAGTCAGGGAATCAGACGTCTGATTATGCCTCACCTGTGTCATCCCCCCTAAGTGGCACCTGGCTCGCACTCATATTTCTTAGTCTAAGACCTTCTAAGTCTAATTCCATCTGACTGACATCACAGTGACAGGTTGTATCATCAGATATAACAAAGATAAATTTATAGCTTGATCTAAAATCGGTAGCTCACTTGTGAATGTTGAACAGCACTATGTTTGAGATCCTCAAGTTGATGAACTTGTCTGTCTGCCTCACAAGACAGTGAGATCCTTAAGATCCTTGTAAAAAGACTTTACATTATGTCCACCACTTAATATCCTGAGCCGAACAGAGTAGGCCCTCAAAAAATTTTGCAAAAGGAATTTCAAGACTAATAACATAGTATCATTTGTGTATTCACAGCTTTTCCCCATCACACTAGCTGGTGAAGAAGGCAGTATTTATTCCTCACTGATCATGGAGCTGTGTGTGGCCTCGATTACTGTTGTAGACATCAAGGTCATGGGCAGTGTGGCTAAATTAGAAGGACCAGGGGCGCCTGGGTGGATCAGTTGGTTAAGAGTCTGCCTTCGGCCTAGGTCATGATCCCAGGGTACTGGGATCCAGCCCTGAGTTGGGCTCCAGCTCTCTGTGGAGTCTGCTTCAGATTCTCTTTTACCCTTTTTGTCTGCCTCTGTCCCTTGCCTCGCTCATGCACACACTCTCTCACTCTCTCAAAATAAATAAATAAAATATTAAATAAAACTATTCCATATAGCTCTGGATGGGGCTTGTGAAAGAATGATTTCCAGTAGATTCTTCCCTTACATCGGTCAGGTCTCTGTCATACTGTAACCTCCATACAACCATATTGTAATCATATTGTAACCAGAGGGAGATGATAACAGATAGTGCATTGTGCCACCTTCTAAACCCCTGCCCTCACTTACTTTCCTTCCTAGCTCTTGTTCCCCCCTGTCATTACATTAACTGCTTGTTCACTTACTCCCTTATTGCCTGCCTGTCCAAATGGAATGTAAATTACATGAGAGCAGGAATGTTTTGTGTTTATTGATGCATCTTAAAACATATGAATATATGCCCAGCATATATTCAGTGCTCAATTTATATTGTTGATAATATTAATACAGGATCAATTAGTAAATGAATTGCTGAATGGAATTAATTAATTACAAGACCAGTGCTCTAACCACTGAGCTATGGAGCCAGGAATTAATTAATTGATTAATACTTCTCAGGTACCAGCAATTGAAGCTAGATGCTTTATAAATATTTAACATTTAAATCCAATGCCAACTGGGGCGCCTGGGTGGCTCAGTGGGTTGAAATCTCTGCCCTTGGCTCAGGTCATGGTCTCAGGGTCCTGGGATCGAGCCCTGAGTCGGGCTCTCCGCTTGGCGGGGGGCCTGATTCCTCCTCTCTCTGTCTGACTCTCTGCCTGCCTGTGGTCTCTGTCTGTCAAAAAAATAAATGGAACCTTTAAAATAAATAAATAAATAAATAAATCCAATGCCAACCCTGTCAGGTAAGTGTTGCTTTCCAGATTTTGACCTATGTGGAAACGGAGGCCCAGAGGGGTTAAATATTTTGCCCAAAAGGCATGCACAAGTAAGCTTGCACAGCTAAGATTTGAACCTGGTTCTTGCTGATTACACAATTTGGGCCTTTTTTTTTTTTTTTAACAATGCTTCACTTTGTAGAAAAGCTATACTTCATGTAGCTTAATATCCTTCAAAGGTACAACTGTGGAGAGGGTTCTTAAGGGAAACCATTCAATAATACTTTTGTGTCGGGCTTGAGATCTCCTGGTCTCCTCTTTCCCTATCCCCTCAACTACATTTGACTTGGATGCCCAAACAAGATTTGAATAAAGCTTACCTGCTGCTGGTCTCTCCACCTTGGACATCTCTACTCTTTCCTCAGCACGTGCCAGCCAGGAGAACATGGAGAGCCTGTCAGAACTGAGGCAAGTCTGTTCTTATCTATCAAGCGTCTGCAAACCTTGGGACCACAGCTCACAGCACCATGCACAGCTTGCTGGGACTTGGTGTGACAAGAAGAAGAAAGAGTAAATGAATAACAAGTGTGTTCAGGACAGAATAGAAATAAACAAGGCAGGGAGTTGAGTGGTGACAGGAACAGGTTACTCGATGAGTAATTGGGAAGAAGGACAAAAACTGTGATACTGAAGGACAACGGAGAATCACCCATGATGTGGGTAACTGCTGAGTCTATCCCATAGTGTGCTTTTTTTTCCTTTAAACTTGTTCTTTTATGTCCTTGGGCTGTGCACTGGCCGTGATGACTCAACTAGTATGAGCCAGATGGTTTTCTACTATATCTTTATGGGAGTCCCCAGAAGGACAAAAATTTGAAATTGAAGGCATCTTCAGTTACCTTGAAATTTAATTCTTTCTGGTTTTTTGTTTTGTCTTTTTATGCTTTCTTAATGAGGTATAATTTACATAAAATAACAGGCACAGATCATAAATGTACGGTCTGATGGATGTTGACAAAGGCGCATTCCCGTGCAACCCACACTGCGAACAAGATAGAAAATATTAACACTAGCTTAGAAAGTTCCCTCGTGCCCCTTTATGATAGATTTGTACACCATATAGATGAAATCATATAGTATATACTTTTTGTTTCTGGCCTCTTTTGATCAACTTGATGCTCTTGAGATTTTTCCATGACTTATGCTTTAGCATTTTATTTATTTTTATTGCGGAATAGTAGTCCATTGTAAATACATACAATTTATTACCCAAATCCTCATATACTTACCCATTTTCTAATTGGATTGATTGTTTTTGTCCTGTTGGGTTTTGATACTTCTTTATACATTCTAGGTATTAGGATTTATTGAATTTATCTAGTCATTTATTGAACATATGGTTTGCAAAAATTTTCCCCCATTACATAGCTTATCTTTTTATCTTTTTAACAAAGGCTTCCATATAGCAATAATTTTCATTTGGATGAGATCCAATGTATCAGTTTTTTTCTGCTGTGAATTATATTTCCTGTGTCAAATCTAGGAACTCTCCCTAGTCCTAGATTCCCAAAATTTTCTCCTATTTTTCTAAAACTTTCATAATTTTACATTTTAGATTTATGTCCATGATCCATTTTGGGTTAAATTTTGCACAAGGTGTGAAGTTTAGGTCGAGATTTGTCCTTTTGCCTATGGATGTCCAGTTGTTCTTGCATCATTTGTTGAAAAGGCTGTACTTCCTCCATTAAGTTGTTTTTGCACATTTGTCAAAAACTAGGTCAGCATATTTGTGTAGGTCTATTTCTGGGTTCTCTATTATGTTCTATTGATATATGTGTCTATCTTTCTGCCTGTGCCTTTCCAAATAAATGGAAGAATAAGCTTGTCAGATAGACAGACAGATAGACAAACAACTTTGCTGGGATTTTGACAGAAATTGCATTAAACCTATAGATCCCTCTAGGGAGAATTGGAGTCTTTACTCTGTTGAGCCTTCCAATCTAAAATCATGGTATATCTTTCCATTTATTTAGGTCTTTTTAAAATTTATTTCACGGTGTTTCGTTATTTTCAGCATATAGATCCTATATTTATTTTGTTTTGTGTACACTTAAGTATTTTATTTTTTGGCGTAATTATAATGGCATTGTATTTTTAATTCCAGTTTCATGAGCTAGTGTTAGTACATAAAAATGAGGTTGATTTTTTTGTGTTGATCATGTAGGCTGTGACCTTACTGAACTCACTTATTAATTCTAGGAAGGTTGTTTGGTGGATTTCTTAAGATTTTTGACATAGACAATCGTATCATCTGCAAGCAGAAACAGTTTCATTTGTTCCTAATTTATATGTTTTTATTTCTTTTTCTCAACTTATAGCAGTGGCTAGAAGTTCCAATACCAAGTTGGATAAGAGTGGCAAGAGTGAACATCCTTGCCTTGTTCCTAATCTTAGGAAAAAACCATTCAGTCCTTCAACATTAGCTATGATGTAAGACTTTTACAGATGCTACTTATCAAGGTGAGGTAGTACCTTAACTTAGTGAAAGTTTTTATCTTGAGTGGGTATTGGATTTTGTCAAATTCTTTTTTGAATGATAGGAATATATGATTTCTCTTGAGTTTTATCAATCATGTTGATATGATGGATTCCTTTGATTGATTTTGGAATAACAAACCAGCTTTGCATACCCAGGATAAAATTACTTGGTCATCATATAGAATTCTTTTAAATAATTTTTAGATTTTATTTTCTAGGATTTTGTTAAGAGTTTTGTTTTTGTTTTGTTGTTGTTGAGAGACATTGGTCATGAGAGACATTGGTCTCTAGTTTCTTTGTTTGTACTGTCTTTGTCTGGTTTTTGGTATTAGGGTAATACTAGCCTGATAAAATGAGTTGGAAAGTGTTCATTCTTCTATTTTCAGAAAATAAGTTGTGTAAAATTGGTGTTAATTCTTCTTTAAGTGTTTAGTAGAGATTTGAGCCTAGAGATTTCTTTTCCATAAACTTTCACATTATGAATTCAATTTCTTTAATTATTGTAGGGCTATTTGGATTATCTATTGCATCTTGGTTGAATTTTAATAGTTTGTGTTTGTCAAGAGATTAATTTCTCCTAAGTTGTCAAATTTATGATCATAATGCTGTTCACAGTATTCAATGATCTTTTTAATAATTGTAGGATTTGTAGTAATATCCTCTGTTTCATTCCTGATATTGATATTTGTCCCCATGCCTTCCAATGGAGAAGAGGAGTTTCAGAAATGTGAAGGTAGAGAGCTGCTTTCTTAGTCAGGCCCTTGTGGCAAGATCTTCCTACAGGTGCCCCCCAGCTGCCATGGAGTTTCTGGGCAAGGTCAAAGAGGTTTTCTGGTTGGGCCACTCATTATGGTAGGGTCCCTCTTGCCAGTTCCTCCCACTAGCCCTGGTATTTGGGAGGTAGGTGGTCTCCAGCCTGGCAGTAAAGAAAGCTCTCCTTGACCATTTATTTTTAGCAGTTGTCTCTAGCTCTATTCCTTCTGCTGATGATGCTTGGCTGGTTTCAGAAGGATGTTTTCACAGGAATTCTCCTTCGGTCACGGGGGTAAATGAGCTGACACAGGCAGACTTCTATTGCTACATTGGTGACCAGGAAACACCAAGTCTTGGTGATCTTCTTCTGTTGAATAGGCCTGCAAGACACCCTGCCACTGTGCTGTTTCTCCCAAGCTACTAGGCCTTCTTCTCATCACCTTGCAGAATATCCTTTGGCTGTCTCTTGAGCTATTTCCAGGGCTTGTAGTTGTACTTTGTAAGGATGAGCAAGGAGAAACAGGTCTACGCCATTTTGTCCAGACCAGAAGCCTTTCAAAGAGGAATTGTCATTGGTTCTCAAATGTCTACTTTATGTGTTTAGAAACTTAGTCATTTTAGGGGGTCAAAGTCATAGTTCCCAGGCATTGCTGCTTTGAGGCAACAGCACAACTCTCAAGTTTCTTCTGGGACTTGATGCCTCTATCTGTCACAAGCAGCTGGTAAGGAGAAGGAGTCAATAGGTGATTGTTTTTAAAAAAGGAATAAAGTCACTCAAGTGCCACCACATGTATAATTATCTTCAGCTAAATGTTTTATGTTATGATACTTCCTTCTTTCTCTTTCCGCTTAAAGTTTGTCTTAAAATTCACCTTAACCAGGTTTAATATTTCCATGAGACAAAAGAAAGTGACTAGAGAGGGTCTTATCTAGGGTCTTACCACACCTCTGCAGTCAAAGTTTTAGATTAGTTTCCCCCAAAACTTAGTAATGAGAGCCTCTTCATTAAAATGCAGATTCAGTATTCAACGAGCAGATGATAAATCTAAATTATGGCTTGAAATGAATGTAATGAAATTTATTGGGAATGAAGATAAAATCTTTTATTTAGGTACAAAATATTCACTGATAAACATAGATGGGAAACAGTTTAACAATAGTTTATTTGAAGGCAGAATAAAGGTCTCAGTTAGTGTGACCTAAAAAACTATGGTAACCTTAGTAAAAATATCACAGCCAGAATCAAGAATTAAAGTCTCTTTTGTCTCTTTTGCAGCATTTCTCAAATTTTAATGTGCATGCAGATTACCTAGTTATCTTATAAAACTGAAGGTTCTTATTCAGCAGACCTGAGGTAGGGCCTCAGGTCTGCTGAATAAGAATTCTAGAATCTACAGAATAACCAGCCCCAGGCCCTGCTGATTCTGTTGATCACTGGGTCACATTTTGAGAAGCCAGGCCATGCACCATGTAAATCACTCACTCGTAGGATGAGATACTCATGTCCAAGCAGTACATCTGCAGAGAATCTTTAGAAATGAATTTGTTCAGAGAAGATGAGGCAGGATAGTTAGAAGTTAGAAACGAAGGTTCACGACTAACAGTAGAAAAATCAACCCTTAATCAACCACGAGCTCTTTCAAATCGCTAATATAAACCATCCACAGACAAGCAGGCCAACAACAATAATGGCAAAAAACCACAAACGACCAAACACAGACAACCAATTAACATTTGAAAAGATGTTTGGCTTCAGCAGTGATCATAGCATGCAAAATAAAACAGTGATGAGAAATCATTTTTTCAGCTAGTGGGTAGATTTAAAAGCTTCCTATTATCCAGGGGGAAAATAGGGATTGTCATACACTGTTGATGGAATATGAATTACCACAACCTTTTTGAAAATAATCCAGCATTATTTACTAAAATAAAGAAAGTGCAGGGGAGTCTGGGTGGCACAGTTGGTTGAGAGACAGACTCCTGATTTCCAGTCAGGTCATGATCTTGGGGTAAAGGGAACAAGCCCCATGTGGGACTCTGCACTTAGCAGAGTCTGCTTGAGATTCTCTCCCTCAGCTCCTCACCCAGCTGGCTCTCTCGCTCTCTCTCTTTCTCTCTTCTTCAATAAATAAATAAATAACATCTTTTAAAAAAAAAAAATGTGCACACATATTCTGACTCAGCAATTCCACTTGTGGAGTCTATACTAATGAAATAAACCCAGAATTATAGACATGCTTACCAAGATGCTTACTGCAACATTGTTGTGAAAAACACATGGAAACTACCTGAACGTCCTCAACGAGTCACCGGCCAAATTGTGGCAGATGCGACGTAAGGGAGCATTTGCTCTAAATTCCTACCTTCCAAAGGTGGAATGATGAGTTAGTAAGCAGTCTGCACTATAATGTTCAATCAGAGGCCATCAGAAGTGCTATTTGGGGAAGTTTTGTAGAGGCAAGACATCAAGCTGTATGATTTCTCAGTTTCCTTCTGACTCTCAAACTCTGTGATTCTATAAATTGGGTACAGTGACCCTCAATAAAAGCAAGGAAGAAGAAGAAAGGAGACAAGGTTTCCAAGCTATTTTTATCTGCTTTCCTCAGTTTAGAATTGAGACCTTGGGAGCTGGTTTAAGGGATGAAATATTTCATTTGCATGTGTAGAGGCCACAGACTGAAGCTGTTTTGTTTGGATACAGGCTAAATGAAGAAAAAATGGTTATTGGTGTCTCTATCCCTAATTGTTGAAACAAGACCCATATTTCAGAAAAATGCCTCCTTTATATTCATAGTCACTAACGGAAAGTGACTAATATGTGACTGGGCAGGAACACAGCGTCAAACACCCTGAGCATATGGATAAGTGACTCTCTGTGTGTCTAAAATCAATGGAGCCTGATGCCTGCGTCTTTGCCAGGAGCATGGACCGGCATAAATGCGGTCAGGAATGGGAGAACAGCATCTCATTATGTAGTGGGACCGGGGTGCAGGGCTGGCTGGATGCCCACATTTTCCTCCATCAGTGGCTTGCAAGTTGTGACACTTCCTCCTCAGAGGTGTTTCTGGGGCCCTGCAAGCATTTGTTATGAAGGTCTAAAACATGTTTGAACAGGTATTTTTGAATCTGTAATTAAAACCTAACTAGAGGGGCACCTGGGTGGCTCAGTGGGTTAAGCCTCTGCCTTCGGCTCAGGTCGGGATCTCAGGGTCCTGGGATCGAGCCCCGCATTGGGCTCTCTGCTCAGCAGGGAGCCTGCTTCCCCCCCTCTCTCTGCCTGCCTCTCTGCCTACCTGTGATCTCAGTCTGTCAAATAAATAAATAAAATCTTAAAAAAAAATGAACTAGAAAACACATTAAAATACAATACATGACAAAATTTTAACACCCTGGCAACCACCAAAATATTAATGTCCATTCTCATTGTCTGTTTAATAAGTAAGTACTATGAATGCCAGTGCCTAAGTTCATATAAAAAATGTTGTGCTTGTCTTCTGGTGCAGTATAATATTTCATTTGGAAAATCGGAAATTATACCACTAAAATTTTTGGTAGTCACTGCCCCAAATCACAAGTGAGAGAAGACAGAAAAGTAAATGTAGAATGAGTGAAGCTTCAGTAATTACTATTAAAACAGTTAATTCATTTAATTTTTCAAATCCTGAAATGGTCCTCATCTCCTTTGGAATGTCCCACCTTAAATATAAAGCTCTTTATTGTCCTTTACAGTATTTAAATCTTCTTTTATCTTTTCAGAATCTGGTGTTCTTCTTCCCTCACTCTTATTTTTTACTCTCCTCTTGTGGGGAGAGAAAGCTGATCCTGGGAGCTGGAGCTGAACTGAATGTTGGTGATAAGGGTTAATGTGATGACTTGTATGACAGTTTCTATTCAAGGGAGAGAGTCTTCTCATAACATTCAATTCTTTTTCTATTGCCAACATACTCTGAGAAATTAAATGAGCTTGGAAACTTGCCAGCATAGGATTTGGAGTTTGAGTGGCCTAGGTTCAAATTCTAGGTCTACTATCTTTAATCCAAATCTGGTACTCTTTCTTCTATGCCGTGCCTTCTGTCATAGCTGCAAGACAGAACGATGAAAGTTAATAATGGTGGCTGATTTTTTTTCTCATCATAATCTTTGGTAGCTATGGAATTCTGATGTCCCCTAGAGGATAACACTCCCCATTCATTTACTCCCCTAATATTTATTTTGTGTAAATATATAAGACAGTTGGCAATACCCACATTGTGTGAAGCAGAAGAGGAAAGAAATTCACAAAGATAGACGTTACATCAGGAAAACAAAACAAAATCACCCAAATGTTTTAACAGTCAAACCACACTAGCTCCTTGTAGACACACTTTTATGGTCCCGTTTTACAAGTGAGAAATGTCTGGCACTATGAAGTTAATTATCTTGCCCAAAGTCACACAGCTACCAGGGGGTAATACTGCTAACTTTGTAAGAACCAATAAGAAGACAGGTTGATAACTTCTCAAGAAGTACCTTTGGGGGGCACCTGGGTGGCTCAGTGGGTTAAGCCTCTGCCTTCAGCTCAGGTCATGATCTCAGGGTCATGAAATCGAGCCCCACATCGGGCTCTCTGCTCAGCAGGGTGCCTGCTTCCCCCTCTCTCTCTCTCCCTGCTGCTCTGCCTACTTGTGATTTCTCTCTCTGTGACAAATAAATAAATAAAATCTTAAAAAAAAAAGTACCTTCTGTTTTTCTCTGTGTTTGGAAATAATTGTTTATGTCTGCTCTAAAACTTTTTTTTAATGGCATTTATGGCATTTAATGGCATTTTTAAGGTCCCAGAATCTTTTCACCGGGTTATGTCATACTATAATACTATAATATAACAATGGCAGGGGAGTTTTAAATTGAGTGGCTGACAAGAATTATTATAATAGAAATGTGATTACACAAAAAACAGTATAGCCACAATGTAGAAGAAGTCACATCTCCTAGCCTGGGAGTTCAATGTGGGTTAGAATCCAGGTACTTAGGAGAATCAGGCACAAAATCTTGTTGCTCCAACAACGTGGTGAGAGGAAGGCAGCTCATCTGAGTAAGTTGGGAATGTAGTAACCACTGGGCAGAAGACTGCAATCCATGAAAGCAACCATTTCCTAAAGGCAGCCACATCACTGATCGCCCTGCCCCTTCACTAGGACCAAAGTGAAAGACAAAAGACTGCTGGCCCAAAACAGTAGTTCCCGTATAAATTACGTACCAATAGAGTTAATCGGGGTTAATTCAGAAAAGGTGGAATAACAATATTACTATCCATCAGGCACCTCCTAGGTGTTAGCCAGTGACTTTGTTAAGCCCTAAGTTGTTCCATGAAAACTGCAAGTGAACACCCTGAGGTATTACCCCCAGGCTGTAGATAAGGAAATAGAAATACATTCGACCACGTAACCCAGGCAAGACAACCAAGGCGGGAAAACATCCTTCAAGCCCAGACTTAGGAGAGTTTGAGCCTGTGGTCTTTCTACTTCATTAAGTTTACTCAGCTATGGGTGGCTCAGATGGTTAAGTGTCTTCCTTTGGCTCAGGTCATGATCCTAGGGTCTTGGGATTGAGTCCCATGTCAGGCTCCCTGCTCAGCACAGAGTCTGTTTCTCCCTCTCCCACTCTCTCTCCTTCTCTGTCTCTTATGAATAAAGAAATAAAATCTAAAAAAAAAAAAAAGATTACTCAGCTTTTGCTGAACGTAGTCTTATTTATCTCTAGAAGTGCCCTGGTTAGTTAAGCAATAGAGTTTTGTGTTCAGAAAATAAGACCTTCATGGCACTTGGGTGGCTCAGTTGGTTAAGTGACTGACTTTTAATTTTGGCTCAGGTCATGATCTCAGCATCATGAGATCCAGCTCCACACGGGCCTCCACATTGGGCGTGGAGCCTGCTTACGATTCTCTCTCTCCGGGGCACCTGGGTGGCTCAGTCAGTTAAGTGTCTGCCTTTGGCTCAGGTCATGATCCTGGTGTCCTGGAATGGAGTCCCACATCTCCCTTTCCCATTCCCCCTGCTTGTGCACTCTCTCTTTCCCCCTGTCAAATAAATAAATCTTTAAAAAAAAAAAAAGACTCTCTCTCCCTCTGCCCCTCCACAACCACCCACACTCCTCCTCTCTCAAGCACGTGTGCTGCTCTCCCTCTCTCTCAAAAAAACAAATAATAATAAGACTCTCATTCTCAATTTGCCACATCAGCTAGAAAAGTATGGAAAACAGCTATGAAAAGCAAAAGTAGTCAACAGTGTCCAGGGCTATTGACTCCTAGAGCCCAGAAGGGTCTATAGCAGCTTTGAGTTTGCAAATCCCATACAACTTCGGAATGATGCATGGATTATTCAACAGGTAAACAGCTAGGATTAAAAGTGGCTCACTAGCGAGAACAAAGACTTCCTGACTAGTGGAAGGGTAGTCATGCTGCTAAGGAGAGGGAAAAAATACAAGAAATATTATTTCTTGATTGGTTGCTACTCATGTAAGTAGGTGAATATTCTGCATGTCATCTTTGTGAGGGGAGAATTTTTGGAGCACTGAAGGACCATGATTGTTTCTTTGGCATTTGGGTCTTAGGCAGAAAGATGGGTAGAAAAATGGGTAACGAATAAGAATTTTGAACATAATTAATCACTATGAATTATAAATTCAAATTTCAGCTCTATGTACATGTTCCAAGAGACTTTAACTTCAAGAAGTAATTATATTCAAGTCAGGAGGAAATTGAGAAGCATTGACGATAAATTCCCAGTACTACTAAGGTGAGAGCATTCTTCATTTTTGTTCTAATAACGTGTGGTATTTAAATAAGGAATGTTTCTGGAAGTTCTGCTTAGCTGTTTCAGATGAGTTATTTTGATGAAAAATAGTCCTTCTTACAGATACTCATTTGTATGAGTCTATATATGCAAAATGCCTAGCCCAGGGCCTGCTACAAGAATAGCTCGGCTTTTTTTCTTTTTTCCTTTACTAGAACTCTAGCGGTTCAGTCTGGTTCCAGGATTCAACCTCCACCTAGAGTGATTACCTGAACTGTAATCACTTCCGAGGAAATAGTAGCTTGTGGAATGATATTATTTCTTTCATTTACCAAAACCTATACAATTAAAGTAGATGTTATAACCCAGGTTAATTTCATATTTTCTTCATAAAAATAATGTATCAGTTCACCAAGCTTTGTCATTTGTTAACTATCATGGTCTAAGTCTAAGCCTTTTGATGCCAAAGAAGAAAAAAAAAGTGCTTTTCACCAACTGGATGAAATTACAGTAAGAAAGCCAGAAATATGATTTATGTTCTGATCCCAAGGGAGTAATCAATTTACACTCTGGAGCATGAAATCTGATTGCCCTTTTCTCTAATGTAAAACACCATGTACTACAATTTATTGACCATAAAACTACTCATCCAGAGTCAAAACATTTTGTTCCATGATTTCTCTATGCAATCTTCAAAGAAAGGATTGATGTGAAATTAATCAACTATTGACTCCATCTAGAGAATCCCTGCCCGCCTTTTTAATCGCTGCTTGGAAGGGGCACCTCCATAAATTGTTAATCGAATTTGGCCGTTCATGTCATAATTTATTTCCTTCGAATGTCTAGTAATTTTTTTTGGCTCCCAGAATCATTCATTTGTCTTCCCACATATCATTTTTTCTTCCCTGGGTTATAAAGTTAGATAAGTTCCCCAGCTTTTCAAGCTTATTCCTGAAGCTAGCCTTCCTTCCAAAGTCATTTTCATTCAGAAAACAATTATTTCATTTACATTATTTTAAAGATAGTGGATTTCTAAATAATGTCAATTTCACTCTCTACTAATCAATTTATATCCCAAAGTCTCACTCCATGCTTCTGTCACAGAATGTATAGATTAAATTGCTGAATGTTCTGTGAGCTTTTCAAAGAGATTGAAAGAAAGCATTTGGATCTTATATAAATAAATATTTTTGTAAACATGTCCCAGATTTTCATGATTTTAATTTGAATAGAAGTATGTTTCATTTGCAATCTCAGCTTCTTCACGGTTTCCCTTATTCAAAAACTGGTATGGATAAAAATAGAAAGCTTAAATTTTTATTTTCAAAATGTTTTGAATCTTGGGAATTCACTTACTCTTTCAAAGAAATTATAATGCCACTGAGCTTCTCTTAAATGCCACTTTCAGCTTTACGTGAAAGTCATTTTTACATTTGCCTTAAAAACATTTTTTTCCAGTAAGAAATGGGACATAACACCTAAGTCTCTGAGTCTGCGTTTCTGACAATTGGAAAGAAACAGTAACAATTTCAAGAGCAAAAAGTTTTAGTCACAGTTGGAGGAAAAGAGGATATTTTATTTAAGGTCAGGTGATTGTTTTAATAGCATAACTTCTCTAGTCAAGGACCGAGAGAATATTGTAACGTTTAACATAACTATAGCTATTCTTTGAGTATGTTCCATCTAGCACAAAAGTCTTGCTTAATAATCAGCTCTCACCTCTATTTACAAGAGCCTTTCTTTGATTACAAGGAAACCAAACTTAGTAGTGCTCTCTCCTCCAGGCACCTGCTTCGCATAAGAGGACCTGTCAGTTATAATCCCTTTAAAATCAGTTTTAGTCATCTATTTTAAAGCTTCGCCTAATTTAAAGCTTCTAATATATTCGATGTGTAAAACTGAAACAAAACAGGTTTAGTCAAACAGGAATGTTGAGCTTTTCCTATAACTTGAAAGAGGCTGTTTAACACTGTTTCTGGTGTTTTGATAACCAAGAGTTGGGAAATTTTATGAGCTTTGTAATTTTTCAAAATTAATTTTTCAAAATTTTACAATTTGGGGACGCCTGGCGGGCCCAGTCGGCTGAGTGTCCCACTCTTGATTTTGGCTCCGGTCATGGTCTAGGGTTTGTAGGTCTGAGACCCAAGTCAGGCTCCATGCTGAGCACTGTACATGGAGCCTACTTGAGATTCTCTCTGCCACTCCCCTGCTTCCAGATCACACCCTGTCTCTCTCTGAAAGAAATAAAGAAAGAGAGAGAGAAAAGAAGAGAGAAAGAATATGAGGGAGGGAGGGAGGGAGGGAGAAAAAAAATTATAATTTTTCCAGAGCAAGTTGAACTATCAAATCATCCGGTTCCTTGTTACACAAAGTATGGTCCATGAGCCACACTTCATTGGTCTGGGACCTTGTTGGAAATACTGAATCTCAGACTTGAAGCAGTATATGTTTTTTTGTGAATATGCATTTTTAATGAGATCCCCAGGTGTTACATAAGCATAGTAAGGTTTAAAAAGCAGTAAACTAGGGACAACTGGGTGGCTCAGTCGGTTAAGCACTCACATTTGGCTCAGGTCATGATCCGGATGCCAGCATCCCAGGTAGGAGCTCCCTGTTCAGCGGGGAATTTGCTTCTCCCTCTTTCTCTGTTCTCCCCCCAACTCATGCTTGTACACTCTCTCTCTCTCTCTCTTGCTCGCTCACTCTCAAATAAACAAAATCATTAAAAATAAAATAAAATTTAATTTAATTTCAAAAACTTAAAAAGCACTGAACTAGTTAACATTGCTCCTTGGAAAGGCCAAAGATTTTTCATTACCGTTTGCTATGGATGGGCTGAGGTAGGCTGCTGTGCTCAGAAGGAGCGCAGGCGCGCTCAGGTAACAGCTCTCTCAGTCCTCTAAGCAGGTGGCTGGAGACTGACCCAGCCAGAACCCTCAGATCAGTTGCTACCGTTGCAAGTGGTCTTATCCATTGACCCCAGAGTGCCTCCCAATATCATCATTCTCTATGTGGGCTGTTACATGAAAAAAGGCAGCAATACCCTACTCTGATGAATTACACTTAATGGGAAGGATTAAAGAGGGAAAGTAAATAGAAAGGAGAGATCAAGGCTTTTTGCCTGCAGAAAAATCCAAAGTGAGGAAGCCAGGGGCACGTGGGTGGATCAGTCAGTTAAGCAGCTGCTTTTGGCTCAAGTCATGATCCCAGGAGCCCCATGTCAGGGTCCCTGCTCCCCAGGGAATGCTACTGCCTTGCCCTCTACCTGCTGCTCCCCCTGCTTGTGCTCACTCCTTCTCTCTCTCCTTCTCTCTCTCTCTGTCTCTGTCAAATAAATAAATAAAATCTTAAAAAAAAAAAAAAAAAAAGGCAAGGAAGCCAGAATCATCTGGATGTTTGCTTCAGTTTCCCAACTCCTTGCAAAGTTCCATTAAGTAGAATTTATGCAACAACCAAGCAATGGTGGAGGAATAGCTCCTGGCTGGCAGGGCTGTTTTGTTGTTTTCTTTTGGTTTTTTCCATAGCTTTTGCCTTGAGATAAAACAGCATAGCCTAAAATATGCACAGAATTGTTCAGTAGTAAACCCTTGACAGTGGCAACAGAAGGATCACTGAATAATAACAGAATTTAGAACATATTAGGAAAAAAAAAACCTTTTTCCTATCCATATTTGTCAAAGCACTTGTCCAGTGCTTTGAAGAGAGTGACTTAGAAATTGATATAAGAAGCCGGCTCTATAACAATTGTTACTACTATAAATGCATTGTGCTTTAGTTAATTTTTTGGTTATTATTGTAACTCTCATTCCTTAATATGGGTCTGACTTTCTCATTAACATTTTTTAAAGGACAAAATTAAAGAATCCCAGTCTTAGCTTCTCTCTTATAGCACAGCACTGGCTTCAAATGGGCTTCTCTTGTTGGTTTTCTTCTTTCAAGCCTATCATCCACCTAATCATCATGGAGACCCCTTGAGAATGCAAACCCTTTTATGTCACTCTTCTGCTTAGACTGTTCGATGATACTGCATAGCTCTGTGGGTGGTTTAAATTCACATTCCTTTAGGACTCCTTGAGTCAGCTTCCTTTGTGATCCCATGCCCATGTGCATTGTAACCATATCAAACAGCTGTAGTTTCCAAACACACAGTGCTTTATAACGCCTCTGTGTCTTAGTACCTGCTGTTTCTCCTGTTAGCATGCTCTCCTCCTTTGTTGCTGAGGTGTCTCTACCTTTCTCATCCTTGAAACTTTAACTCCAGGGTCGGCTCCTGTATGTAGAAAGTGCCCCCCTCTCTTCTTCCATTCTAGTGATGGGTTCCCATGGAACCCTATGCTGTCTCTATCATGGAATAGACAACAATATCATGAAATTTTCTCAGACTGTTGTCATCAGGTCCAGGGTCATGGGTGTGCGAGCTGTACAGTTGCATAGAGCTCTGCTTTGAAGGACCCCACACTTTCCTTAATATTCTGCGGTCACCATCTTGAAATTCTTGATTTATCCTTGAATCTTTGTTTCACAAACCAAGTCCAATGGGACAAGGGACCATACCCCTGAGCAGAGGAGAGGCATCCAATAATTGCGTCAGCTCTTTCTGACTAGCCTCTTCGCATAAAACATTCCCAATGCCCCAGGAGCACAGAATTCCAATAGATCCACAATGCATGAGATTTCAAGAAGACTGAAAACAAATACAAGAGAAGCATGTTACATCTCCTACTAAGAGCAGCACTTACAACTCCAAGAGACCATACTTCCTCTTCCAACTAGAATTTGCTTGGAACACAGAAAGAGAAAATGATGTTCTTTAAAAAAGAAAAAAGTGATGTCCTAAGAATGAGCAAGGAACCCTACCATCTTTCCTATTCTTATTACTTCCCTATGTTAACCGAACACCTACACTGAAAATGGTTAACACAGGAGAAAGGGAAAGATAGGGCAGTCATAGCCCCTTTACTTTTAGTCCTTCTTCTCTCACCTAAGCAAGCTACAGGTAGCAAGTGTTGGTAGAATGCATGCATATCAAGAAGTAAAATAAGAACAGTTGAGTTAGTTTTGTGCAACATTTCCACTGTCCTGGTAAAAATGAAATACTACAATTATGTAATTTCAGTGATTCTGCCTATGAGTCAAATGCTTTCATATTTGAATTTAAAGCTGGCTCTGCACCATATAAAGATGGATAACAAAATTTATGCTAACAATTTAAATTTTTAATTTTTTTTTACTTAGAATATTAAACATCACATTAAAAAATGGTATGCCAAAGCAATAGAATCTGCAGGAGAAGGAAAAAAGTTTATAATCTTTATACTGCTAAAGGTATTTTTTTCTGGTATGTTGACCAAGAGGCTCCACATTTTCATTTTTCAGTAGACACTGCAAATTTTGTAGCTCACCCTAATTATAATTTGTTTTTCTCCTCTGTGTACCATATTAGATTAGGAGTTTCTTGAAAGCGCGACTTTGTTTTTTTATCTTGGTATCCCTACTGTTTATATATACCAGGCTCTCCAAAGATGAATTTCACGTGGCAGTTGCAGCTAATTTCAATGTTTCCAGAAAGGGGAGACAAAAGAAGCAGCTCTCTTTCTAGAATGCGTCCCTAACGAAGTGTATTTGTCTTGAATGTGTCTTACAGAATAAAGGGAATGAAACTAATCCTCCAGCCAATTGACACTGTTTTTAACTGATACTGGGCCTACTGCTAGGCCCATGTCAGGCAGTTTGGGACATTCACATTGTAACTTGGAGTAACTTGTGAGGTTTGACTGCTTACTCATGGAAGAATAGGATAAAAGGTGAGGATGGTAGTGCTCACAGGAGACATGTACATTGAGGCATAAGAAAGGCTGGAAGACGGGCACCTGTGTGCCTCAGTGGGTTAAGCTTCTGCCTTCGGCTCAGGTCATGATCCCGGGGTCCTGGGATCAAGCCCTCAGATGCCAAGTGGACATTTATTTAGATAGTATAAGCCTAATTCCTGCAAGCACAACTCCAGTGGCTCAAGGTGAGGTAGGAGGGTCTTAACATTTGCGCCAGGTTTATGCACAAAGCCTGGCAGTGGCCTAGATCCCCAGATTCCTACCAAATAGGTATTTTTCTGTAGAGTTTATGTGCACGGACCTAGGCCCTGGTCACCAGCAAAGCAGGAATCAGAAGCAGAGCTCCGGGCTCCAGGGAAAGACCCCAGTCCTGGACAGCAGTAGAGTAAAAGAGGTCTTTCCCCAAAAAAAGAACTCAGAAAGGACCTGACCCACAACCAAGACCAGTGGTGGAATGGGTACAAACAAGCAGGGACACGGAAGGGCTCAGTCATTTAGTTAAGGAGGGACACCAAACTTGTGAGCATCAGTGAATCCAAATAAGGAAGAGATAATCTAGAAAGCCAAAGAAATTATTTCAGGGGAATACAGAGGAAAATGCATAAGGCTTCGATAGGAAACATAATTTGTCATAAGACAAATCCATGTGAAACGAGTAGAATTGAATTTAGCATAACATATAAGAGGCAAATAATGGAGTTCATATTTCAAGTAACATGAGGAGTCAAGCAGGTTGGAGAAATGAGAAAAAGCTTCCTGGACAAAATGGCATGAGAGCTGGACGTTCAAGGACAAATGCGGATTGTCTCCATCAGAGGCCTGTGCCTGGGTGATAGGGAGAACAGTGTGATAGGCAGAATAATGCCCCCCAAAATATGTCCATTTCTTAATCCCCAGAACCTGTGAATATTACCTTATATGGCAAAAGGAACTGCACATGACAGCAAATTACTGAGGTGTGGAGAGTATCCTGGATTATGGAGGCGGGCCCATTGCAGTCCTGGGGCCCTTACATAAAGGATGCAGCCTGGGTCAGAACCAGCAGAGGAGGGGGCCTGACTACGGAATCAGGGCCTGGAGTGACTTGCGCTGAGGGTGGAGGAAGCCATCACAGGCCGAAGGAATACAGGCGAGCACTAAAGCAGAAAAAGGCAAGGAAACAAGTTCTCCCCTCAGAGCCACTGTGGACACCTCCCTGCCAACATCTGGACTCGACTGCATTCAGAATGATTTTGGACTTCTGACCTCCAAAACTTGAAGAGTGCAAACCATTACTTTAGACCACTGAGTGTGAGGTGATTTTTTACTGCGGCAGTAGGAAAGCAGCAGAGAGACCCGCTAGGGGGGCGCGGACCAAGCTGCGGAGCTATTTGTGGGCACCGTGGTTCTGCCAGTAAAAATCAACCACAGCCAAGCAAATGCGAGAACTTGCTGCGCGATTCTGTCTTCTTCTGTGTTCCCAACGAACAACAGGGGTGCGGTGAGATAAGCCCGGGAGTGCAAGCTCCACCCATCAGGCCAAGGGTGGGAGCTGAGAGCCCTTGGATGCCCCGCGATGTTTGGGATATACCAAGGGGCAGGCAAGTTGGTTCTGGGTGAGGCCTCTCTTCCTGGCTCGCAGACAGCTGTCTTGTCACTGTGTCCTCACATGGCCCTTCCTCCGTGTGTGCACATGGAGAGAGAGAGAGATATCTCTGTTGTCTCTTCCACTTCTTATATGGATCCCAGTCCTTTGGTGTCTGGGTACCACCCTTATGATCTCACTGAACTTAAATTCCCTTCTTAAAGAACCTCTTTCCAAGTACAGTCACATTAGGAGTTTGGACTTCAATGTAGAAATTTGGGGGTGGGGGACACAATTCAGTCCAAGCCAGAGGATCATTAGGAATGCACCGTCTTTTACTTTTAGGGTCCATGACCCCATATTCATCTTGTTATGAGGACTGTCGGGAAGCATGACAAAAATACTTCCAGAGCACCTTTTAATTTTCACGCATTTTCAAGATTCTCCTAATGTCACAATCTGCCCAGGAATTTGCCCATCTGCCCAAAGAGAGAGAAGGAAAGCAGGTTGCATGCTGTCGTCTCTTCCTCAGTCACCTAAGTGAAATGCTAATTCAGAAAGGACAACGAAGAAAATATTATCCTTTTGTAAAAAGCCTGTAGCTGGGCGCCTGCTGTCAGGATATAATTATACAAACTGGAACTGGTCTCAAGCAAGACCCAAAGGTTACCAGCCCCGCTACCTAAAGTGCCTAGGGAGCTTCTCTAATTACCACGGACTGGAGACATAGTCTTCTGTCTCTTTCAAATAACATCAGCGGCAGCAGCGACAGGCTGCACCTCGCAACATCACACTCGTCTGCTCTGACTCACCCTCCTCACCTCCTGCCCCCCAGCAAAACTTCCACGGAGTGATTTCTCTTTCCATGTACTGCGCAGCACTTAAGCCCCTGCCTTCTCTCTTCCTTCTTTAGTTCCTACCAAATAATTACTGAGTGTCTCTGCCATGTTCTGGTTTATTCAGGCAGTAACCCTGCCGAGTAGAAATCCTCCCTCTCTAAGTGGGTAAAACGAGGATCAAAGTGGTTCTGTGGCTTGGCACCAGGACTGAGCCATCGCGGTGGACATCCGGAGGGAAGGAAGGGGAAGGAAAGAGGGAAAGAGGGATGGGGGAAGCAGAGGGGGAGGAGGCTTCAGGAGTGGGGGACAGCAGTCCTCAAGTCAGATGAGCCTCCCCTCTGCCATCCCGGAGGATCAACATGGCCCTTTGCATGCCCCAGAGGCTCTAGACCCAGCGACTCATTTTACGGAAATTTATTGTAATAGGAACTTGTATAACCTGCTTGAGTAAAATTGGTTGGACTTGCTGCCCAGACTCAGCAACACTGGAATGCAATTCTGTAAATAAGCCTAATGAGAGCTTACGTCTGCCTGAAGGAAGATGTCATCTATCTCCACTGTTCATTTCTTTTTGTCCTGAGTGCACGAAAAGATACTTTTTAAGCCTTTTTTTCATAGGCGCCTCTCCCTCCAAGTTGGGACAGGGTCTCAAATCTGCCCACTGGCCAGCTCATTTTCTGCACCCAACCTCCACTATGGCCAGGTTCAGGAAGGACTGTCATGTTCCACCCATCTACACATTGCAGGAGACAATCTCTTCCCTCAGCTGCTGTTTTCTAGGGCTACAACCTTGATTTCTTTGAGAATGCAGGCAATGGCCTGGCTCTGTGTCCTTTCTTCCTCTCTGTGGCTTCTGAGCTAGGCTAAATGGGCTGGATGTTAGGTGACAAACCAAAGAACATTGCCCCGTTTCTGTTTTTCTATGAGCAGAAATGGAGATGATCTCTGTTAGAGACTGAATGATTGTGCCCACCCCCAGCCCCCACCCCGGATTCATATGTCGAGACCTTACCCTGTGATGATATTAGGAGGTGGTCATACTGAGAGGTGGGGCTTTTGAGATGCATTAGATGGGTCATAGGATGGAGACCCCATGATGGGGTTAGTACCCTTTTAAGAGTCCTGAGAGAGCTTATTTCTTCTCTCTTCTCTCTGCTCTCTGCCACATGAGAATACCTTAAGTCGACTGTCTGCAACTTAAAAGAGTGTCCCCATCAGAACCTGACCATGCTGGCACCCTGATCTTGGACTTCTAGCCTCCAGTATTGTGCAAGATAAATTTCTGTTCTTTAAAAACTACCCAGTCTATAGTAACTCCCTTAGAGCTGCCTGAGATGATTAAGATGATCACTGTTAGACAACTTCAGTGAGACTTGTCGAGCTATGGTTATGTTTATAGAAAAACTTTAAGTTGTTAGAAAAAAAAACAACGTGAAAACCGTAACTTGATCAAATAGGTAACTTAATTGATGAGGCTTAAGAAAAGGGGATCCGATATCTAGGGTCCCAATATGCACTTGGCCAACAACGTTCATTCACTGTTACTTCCAGGGTTCACATCAGTGCAAGTGTATGATTTCCAGTCTGTAAATTCGGGGTGTAAGAAGTACCCATTTCTGTAACTTAGTTGAAATATATATTCAAGCATACATCTAACCAAGTTATCAGGAAGATCTGAGGTAATATTGAAACTCTTATTCCGGTCCAATAAGAACCTGGAAGTCTTACCATTTGTCCGGGAAACACCTCTATCCTCCCCCTGCCTGTCTGGCATGTGCGTTCTTCCACCCATCATGGACACCACTGATACTGCCTAAGGCCCACAGTGGTCCCCTGAAGTCTGATAACTTTAAGACAGGTCATATGGGAGGTACATAAAAGTTTTTAGAGGCTGGAAATACCCTTCCCAGGTGCCTCACCATCATCTCTCTGCTATCTTGTCACCCACTTGGAGTTCAGAGTTGGGTACAGGTCTATCCCCTGCCCACAGACCTCTCTCCCTTTCTCACCACAGGGAAACCTTTTTTGCCTTTCCTTCTCCTCCTCTCCTTTCCCTCAAAGAGCTCATTCATTCCCTGCATTTCCCCTTCTTCTCTACCTAAAATACCGCACATTAGTGCTTTATCAGGCTTGGGTTTAAAAAAAAAGAAAATTCAAAAGCCATTGACTTTGGACCACAAATTTGAAGTGATTGATATCATTTCCCCTGGATGTAGTGACTAACTTCGACTTCGGGTAGGTGAGCATACATGTGGCAGTTTAACTAGGTTGTGTGGTTATTCGTGAAACATACGTCCAAGACAAAAAGACAGGAAGTACCCAAAGGGCAAGGGTGGGATGCATCGGTCCCAACAACAAATGAGCCTTTCAGTTTAATTCTCTCCTTTTCTGGGTACCCGCCGTACCCAGAGGCTACTGACTTGACCTCTCCATTCTGAACAGCAGAATCCCACCTGTCCCAGTCGGGTAGGGTCCCTGTGGTCTACGCGTGAGGCTATCCAAAGGAACGCTCTGACGGCGTACACCCGCCGTCTAATACAGAAAGGTCTCATGTACGCATTGCACCCCATGGTCCTTCCACCCTGAAGAGGCCCAACCCAAGGCTAGCAGATCACTCATGTGGCCTCAGGCATGAGCTCTGTCCTGTAAGAGTGGGAATGATCATCCACCAAGCATGGACCCTCTACCGAGTGTGTGTTCAGAGGCAGGAAGAAAATCACTGATGACTGGAGGATCAGCAGAAGCAGGGATGAAAAAGTAAAGTGACAGGAATGGAGAAAAACCAGAGAAAGAGCAATAGATTTCCGGCACTGACCTAGTGACAGGACACCTCATGCCTGGGGCTGTGTTCTCACCTAAAAGGTCTTCAAGGTCCCATTTCTCTGGAAAGGCCTAGCCATATGTGGTTCCTGTTTTCCTTCTTTCTCTGCATGTCTTTTCCACAAAATCTAATCATCTGAGCAAGGCTGAGCCTCTCTCTGGTCCTTCAGGATCAGAAAAGGCTCACTCACATTTATTTGAAGAAAGCCTTCCAAGGTTTAAGTATTAGATCAGTTAAAGAGCAGTAAACAGTGACTCACAGATTAATAAATATTTCAAAGGGCAGCAAATAACAGGTGCTTTCATTCTGAAGTCTGAAGGTGAAGCAGGCCCAGATATATAGCCACCAATGAAAACATCTTAAACTGCTAACCCTCTGTCTCTGCTCCTCCTTCCCTAGATTTTGGTCCCTCTGTGTTGCTTCTGCTTTTCTTTGTGTACTTACTTACCATCTCCCCTGCTACCATTATCTCTATGTGATCTTCTCTGGATTTCTCTCTGCCTCTTCCCTTTCCTTTGTCTCTCTGGTCTCTCCGTTCCATGTGAATGTCTCTTTTTCATTCCCCTTCAATATCTCATTTCCTTACTCTTCCTTTTCCCCTCTTTTCCTTCTCTAGTTGCCTCTCCTCCCATCTTCCTCTTATTACTTTTCTTACTACCACTCTTTAAAGACCACAAAATGGGGGCACCTCAGTGGGTTGGGCCTCTGTCTCCAGCTTGGGTAATGGTCTTGGGGTCCTAGGATCGAGCTCTGCGTCAGACTCTCTGCTCAATGGGGAGCCTGCTTCCTCCTCTCTCTCTGCCTGCCTCTCTGCCTACTTGTGATCTCTCTCTCGGTCAAATAAATAAGTACAATATTTTAAAAAATAAAAATAAAAATAAAGACCACAAAATGGAAAGGAATATATATTCATTAGAATTTATTGTGCTTATCACATTTTGTGTTCTATTTTCTTTGTTTCATAACAGGTGACTTTTAAAGCATATAACTTTTATTAAACAAAAAGAGAATACCTAAACAATCTGCTTTTGGATATGTCCATCAGTTGATTGTTTTCTCTAATATTCTGTGGCCTCAGCAGAAAATAAAGGCTGTCCAAGCCCAGGACTCTGCCTAGAAGGTTACCAAGGAAACAATAGATTCTCTGATCAGTTTCTACTTGTAAGAATTTTTTAACTCTCCCTGATGTTACGCTGAAAAGAGAAAAGAAAGTTACAATCAATTATTTACTGAATTAGATTATTAATCCAAAAGGCATAGAACTGTTATTGCAGTGAAAATCGTGATTTTAGTTTCATTGTATAGAATTTATCTCTCCTTGCGGTACCTTGGAACTGCCATTAATTTTTTCTACTAGATTAGTTTTTTAATGTTCCCACGTTGCACATATCCTTTGTGAATCTGAAAGGAAAGTTTCAAAATACCTCTTACTCTTCATAGACCAAGTGCAAAGCCCTTATCACAGTTCTCACCCTATTGTCAAATGATTAAAATCCCTGTTGGCATTTAATGTCAACAGAGAAAGTTATCCAACATCGGGTAAGCACTGCAGTGCCAAGGAGTCCTGTTTGTCTCCAAAAGCATGGTCACCTGCCACCTAGTGTCTTAATAAAAAACTGCAGCAAATGCTACGTTTGGCCAAGGTCTTCCGCGCTCCCTTAGAAATCCTCTGAACTCTTAGGGTTTAGCTTTGAGCCCTTCGGGATGGCAGGCAGCTTTCTCTATGAGAGGCTACTGACTTGACCTCTCCATTCTGAACAGCAGAATCCCACCTGTCCCAATCAGGTAGGGTCCCTGTAGTTACGCATGAGGCTATCCAAAGGAACGCTCTGACTCAGAACTTTACCAGGGAACAAAGGGTGATTGAGAATGGCTGAAGCATTCCATGGCATAAAAAGCATATAAAGGGCATACAGTTAATGTTAGATTGTTAACGATAAGTATATGTAGCAATCGCAATGACACTTTAATTTCATATTTCACAAACGTTTAAGTGTCTCCTATGAGCTGGGCAACATGCCAGGCACTAGGAAGGAGGCAGTGAGTGTTAGAGGTTGGTCCTGCTGTCATAAAGCTTGTGTGCTGTGAAGCAAGAAGGATGACAAACAAGATTAATGCATATCAGGGCATGTACTATAAAGAAAACAAACAGGACTGTGATATCAGCTTATTGGAGAAGAGGGCTTTGTTAAAGGGAGAAAATGGCACCTAATGAGACTCAACTACTGAAACTGTACCGGCTGTCCAAGTAGCAAGGGAAGGTGATTTCAAGGAGGAGCGGGTGCAAGGGCATGGGAGAAGAAAGGGGCCTGGCATGTCTCAGGGCAGAACTGGAGGACAAGGTCGCTGAAGTGGGGTGAATGAGGCAGAGCTGGGTTTGTACTAGAAACACTGCTGATTCAGGATGTAAAAAGAATAAAATTGTTCTCTGAGATTTAACTTGTGAAATCAATGCATAACATAAGATATATTTGGGGGGACTCTATATCAAACTAAATTAAGAGGAAATAAAGTTGTATGGTGGGAGAGGGAGAGGGATTTAGTGGTTTGTGTAACCAGAAAGGACACCGGTCCATCTGGGGATTGTGGAACAGCAGACTCTGCTTATCTTTGAGTATTGAACGCAGTCTCTCTTACCGCTAGAACCATGGATGCTGACAGTTCTGAGATTACCTACAGCATCGTGATCTAAAGTTTCTATTCTCCCACCTCTGAAAAGCACAGGGAAGGACTCTGATCGCCCCGACTTCGCGCTCACTCCTCCTCGGACCAATACCAACCAAGGGAAGCGAGGAGCTATGACCCACTTAGCTTGTGAACATGTGCGCCCCCCTGTGGTCAGGTCACTTATTACAAATGGAGGGGAAGTTTATGATAACACAGATAGGGCCCCTTGGGCTATCCATGTCACTTTAATTCGTCCATCAGAGATGAGGAAAAAAGATACACTAAATTGGATCAAGGCTAACCTGCCAGTAAGATGTTTCCTTTAGCCTAAAAGGAAAAGGAAAAACAAGCTACTGAAGGACAGTGTCCTTTTGAGGGCGCCTGGGAGACTCACTCAGTTAAGCATCTAACTTCCGCTCAATCCCACGAGCCTGGGATTGAGCCCCACGTCAGGCTCCCTGCTCAGCGGGGAGTCTGCTTCTCCCTCTCCCTCTGCCCCTCCCCCTGCTCGCTCGCTCGCTCTCACTCTGTCTCTCTCAAATAAATAAACAAAATCTTAAACAAAAAAAAAAAAAAAGGAAGAAGAAGAAGGAGGAGGAGGAGAAAAAGAGAAAGAATGTGTCCTTCTGAAGACTTGGTCAGCCATTAAAATACAGAAAAAGGAAAGTCAATGAGATGAGGCTTGGTGATTCTCACCTAAATGCTTGGTGGACGAGAGGGAGACTTACCCAGTGGTTCCCATGGTTGAGCGAGCAGGTATCTCTGAGCTAGACCCTCTGTGGCCCATCTCATCTTAATTTGACATTATTGAATTTCTGATATTAATTTGAAGTATGTCATCACTGAAGAGCTTAGGAAGCTTTACCAGGGCCAAGAATAGTCTTTGTTTTTTTTGTTTTTTTTTTTTCTTCTTCTTTCATGATTCAGGTTCTGTTCCTGTGCTTCTCTGTCCCACACCAGTTCATGTAAGATTTTTCTTTCTTGTAATACTGTTAACAGGAAATTCTAAGTCTCCGCATCAACTATCACTGTCAGCTCACGTAAAATTTCCCGTCTTTTTTGCTGAGAAAACTTTACTTCTCTCTGAAACATTCTACAAAATGCTCTCCTGCTAGTCACTTGTTATAGGAAAATAGCTTCTCCTTTAATTTGTATGATACCACAGCTCAGCTCTATGTGTGTGTGTGTGTGTGTGCGCGTGTATGTGTGTGTGTGTGTGTGCGCTTCCCTCTGGCTCTTAACTGCGTGATCAGCATCCTACTTCTTGGAGAAGGTTTTATATTCCATTGCTTTTGACATAAAAGATAACAATAACTCCTCTGAAAACAGATTCGATGTTGCACAAAATTAGGGATCACAATAAAAATCAAATGCAACATATTAGATACCATTCTAGATTGTATAAAGTTTCTTTCTAACCTTTTTCCCCAATTATTTACTCACTCAGCAAATGTTTTTGAACACTTACAATGTGCTATGCACTGCAAATACAAGGGTAAATAAAGCAGAGAGAATCCCAGTTCTCCTACAATCACCTGACTGTCTGGAATAGGGTGATAGACAACCCTAGGTCTTGGTCTTCAAAATCTTTTAGAAATTTGGGTCGGGAACAGATAAATGAGTGCAGATAATGATCATGCTAGGCACCATATGGCAATTTTTAAACAATGTGGCAAAGATGTATTAGGGAGGGAACAATTCACTGTGATTGGAAATCTGTGGGAAGAAGATACCGAGGTCATAGTAATGGAACTAACCTTTGTAGGACTTGAATAGGCTGAATAGGTAAAGATGGAAAAACATCCCAAATATGTAAAAAAGGACTGGAGCAGAGTGCTAAAGGGTCCCCTGAGAGAATATGGGCTTGCTTTTTAGACTGAATCACTAAGTCTGTTTGGATGGTTGGAGGACAAAGAACATGGGATTGCTGAGAAATTAGGCTAAAAGTCAGAGAAGGCAGAGGGTAGGCTACTCAATTTCCACGCATAAGATTTAGATTTTATTCTGTAGCAATCACAATGCATCAAAGATGTGTGATCAAAAAAACTATATCATGGTCAGCAGCTCCTAGGATGGGCTCAGTAAGCAAAAGGCAAAGAAGGTTGGAGAAAAAGTATCCCTTAGCTACTGCCTTGCCATTTATCCAGGTAAAAGAAGATGGTGAAAACCTGCCTTCTGTTGGTATCTGTGGAACCAGAAGAGAGATGGGTTTACGAGGTCAAAGAAACCGGGAACTAACAACATTCCTGTGATGCACAGAGGGGGTAAAGTGGGACGACACTGAGGTTGACTCCAAGCTCTCTCACTCCCGAAGGGGTCAAGTGATGGTGTTGCCACACACTGAGGTAAAACGGTAAAGGGAAGGGTAGATCTATGTCTCCAACACACGGTATGAAATTCCAGAGAAACATGCACATTATTACACTCACCAATAGCTACCCTCCGTAGACGGTCTGCTATATCCTGTGTGCCAAGCTTCATAACAACTGGCCCATGAAAATATCAACAGCCACACAGAGGAGAAATGACAACTCAGGACATTAGACTTGCCCACGTTCACACAGCTAACAAGAAGCAAAGCCAGATTTTGACCCGGTTTTGCCTGATTCTAAGCCCTCATGTTTTCAAATACCTTTGCTTTAAGTTTTTTTAGTTAATTGCATTCATTAGATGAATAAAATCATGATCAGCCTGAAAAGAAAATCAGAGGTCATTCACTTCATTCCCAGCCATGCTCAAACAAGAAATAACAAGAATACTCGGCATACCTCATACTCAAAGGCATATAGCTGAAGTCTCGGTGGGGGAGGACAGGGGGTTCCAAACAAGCAGAACATAGTTTTTTTGAGCTGGGCCTTAGAAACAATTATATCATCCAACAAGGTAAAGTAGAGGTTTTATTAATAAGAAACCATTATTTACAGAAAACTGAGTCAGCATCATCAGTTCCGTGTAAATAACAGACTCAGTTTAGAGATTGATACTCTACTTCTGCTATTAAATCCAGTTACTGTGGTGTAAAAATTTAGTATTTCAAAATCATAACCTCCCTACCTGTTAATACAGTTTGTGGAAACTGTGTTTTCAAGAAACTTTTGGATGTCCTAGACAAAGCTGCTCCTGATAGTGAGATTTTAAATTATCTTTCAAATATGGGATCATTCCTCCATTGGGGGGGAGGGTCAAAGTGTTGTAGAGACAAAATTATTAAAATATATACATACTTAAAATATGTATTAATAATACTGTATATCTTATGTAGATAAATATAAAATATGTTATATGTAAATGTTTTTGAAATAGTATTATCTATATTTAATATATATACATATATATACATATATATACACATACATACATACACACACACCTAATAGAGTCACACAGATACTCATAAAGCAGTGGTTCTCAATCCTCACAGCACATTTCAATCACCTGGGGAGGTTTTAAAAAAAATACCACCTCCCAGGGCCCAGACATCAGTATGATCCTAATAGGCAGGCTATATGGACAACCACTATCCCTAAGTGAGCATTGCAAAGCAATGAAAAAGAGCTTTGGTGACATATGAACCTGAATTTGAACCCCACTTCACCATCTCCTAGCTTCATCATTTTTGGGAAATGATCTGACTTCTCTGAGGCTCAGTTTTTCCATCTCTACCATAAGAATAATACCTACTTTCTGAGTTACTAGGGATAAGATGAGCCAGGAGTGTAATGCAGGATATGTTGGGGGAAAGGGTGGGAGTTGGGGTGAGGCTTGACAGAGGGAAGGCCTGGGGGAAGAAGAGGAAGCCAGAGCTGAGAAGAGAGGCCAGAAAGAGCCCTACGAAGCCTACTTAGGCCTGCCTCAACCTTATAAAGATTCATGCTTCTCATATGTTTCTTGAAATACAGCTAAAAGCAAGAGGTCAGCTCAGAAAGAATGAGAAATTTTACCCCAAGGACGGCCCGCAGTGTGAGAAAACCGATGCTCCTGATCACCCTTCTTTATTATCTCTGACCACAGGAAGGTTTTCCTGTGCACAATTGGAAACGTAGCTCTTGGGGTCTAACATGTATCTCGAATATTATGCGATCTAGTGTTCCTCAAGATGTGGTCTCCAGGCCAACGAGAGCAGGATCATGTGGAAATGTATTAGAAATGCAAAACCTTGGGGCTCTTCCCCAGATCTACTGGGGATAGGGCCCAGTGATCTATGTCATAAGCTCCTTGCGTGGTTCTGATGCAATCACTTTTTTTTTTTTTAAGATTTTATGTATTTATTTGAGAGAGAGTGAGTGAGCAAGAGAAAGAGAAGAAGCAGGAGAAGCAGCAGGGGGAGAGGGAGAAGCAGACTCCCTGCTGAGCTAGGAGCCCAATGTGGGGCTCGATCCCAGGACCCTGGGTTCATGACCTGAGTCGAAGGAAGCCACTTAACCGACTGAGCCAACCAGGTGCCCCATGATGCAATCACTTTTGGGAAGTACTGTGGTAAAGTATTACAGCAGGTCCTCTCAGCGATAAAAATGGTTAGCGACAAGTCAAACCACAACACTTTCCATCCTGGTCACCACTGGGTCCTATTAAAATCAACTCCTAATTTTTATCTTCCTGACTTAATAAATTTAATAAATGAAGAGATATCCAAATAATTGAATTCTCCCTCAGAAAGAAATACAAAATCATCTTTTAGACTTTACTTGCAAAAGTTCTCAGTCAACACTTCAAATGACACTGTTACATATTAATGCTGGTATATCTGCCTGTGTGTGAATGGGTGTTCTTTCATGTGCTTAAGTATGTATTTATTCATCTGTTCACCTTTGCAAAGATTTCCTTTCCCAGTTGCTTTTCCAGATGTCTCAGGTTACTGGGCCACACTCGCCAATTAAGTATTCCTCAGGTCAGATTGGTTGTCACTGGTGAGCCTAATTTCTAGCCACAAAGCTCTCCACAGTGCAAGGAGAGACCACTGAGGTAGGAGGTAAAAGCTTAGATTCTGGAGTTAGCTGGGCAAGGGTTTAATCCCACCCCCATAGATGATATTTAATACCGGCTTGTATTTGGGAGGTAAATTACTCAATCTCTGAGAGCCTTATTTCCTATCTACTGGAATGGGGCTAATAATAATACCTGTGCCTGCCTCATAGAATTTTTGAGGAACAAGTAAAATAATAAATGTCACCTATTGGTATTATGACTTCTAGAAGTGTCTTTGCTTTTAATGATGATATGAAATGCTTGGAGACGTTTGAAGTAAGATAACATGAGGTTTTGTCATAAAGCATTCGAAGCAGTGTTTCTCGAACCTTAGCGTGGATACAAATCAGCCAAGGATCTTGTTCAAATGCAGGCATGGATCCAGTATGTCCAAGGTGGGGTCTGATATTCTGTATTTCCAGGAGGCTCCCGGGGAACACCGATGAGGCCTGTTCCAGTTTAAAGCACTGAGCTCATGTCCTGCAACATGTAAAATATGTAGTAAACATCAGTTATTGGTATTGTGACTACCAGAAGCCTCTCTGTCTTGAATGACAATTTGAAATGTTCTCAGAGTTTTGGAGTACAGTGACGGACATTAAGTGGAATCTGTATCTGTCAAAACCAGCAGATGATTACATGATCCAACTGTTCTTAGGTACTTTGTGTGAGCTAAAAAGTAGGGAGGTGATATCTTTTCCTCTTTTTTAATAAATTGCTTCTATCTCCCCACATTTACTCAGAGACTTCTCTTCCTGCGTTTCCATTTCCCTTCTGCTTGAAATGCCCTCCCTTCTCTTTCTTACCCATTCAAATCCTAACCTGACCTCGAGGTCCAGCTCTTTCAGGAGAAATGTAGCTCTCGGCACACGTATATTGCCATACAACATTGCCTCACATGACTCTAAAATGATAATACTATGTTTCAAGTAAAACCACCAGTGCAGATGTTCTTGACAATGAATGTTGTCCTTCAATACCAATTTAAGACACTCTGGGTTTATGATACTGCTCCCACTGCTTAAAATAGTTTTGGAAATTGCTCTTTGAAATTACCTCTGCATCAGTTACGATGGACTAGGCTATGTTGCATGACCAAAATATCCCAAAATCTCACTGGCTTACTGTTATAATAAAAGTTTATTTCAATAATAAAAGTTTATTTCAAACTCATCATATTCTAATGTAGGTCAGGGAGCTCTAGTGGAGGCTCTGTTCCAAATCATGATTCAGGAACGAAGGCTCTTTCCATTGTGTGAGCCTGCCATCTTGGATTCCTTGGCTATGAGCTGAGAAAGAGCACAGATAATTGCTCAGCAGGTGTATGGTCAGGACTGGAAGGGGCTTCCCTATGCTACCGGCCAAAATCCAATCAAGTGACCCCCAAGCTAACTTTGAGCAGGACTCAACAAATCTCTATGCCCAACTAGAGGAAATAGTACTGGTGAGCGACAGCCAGCTTCTGCCACACACAGTCATGGGGCAGGATGTAAGGAAGATCAGCCACCCTGTATTAAAGATCTCTCAGCCAGCATCGGGGCAAAGTTGTGTGCCACCGTCAAGGATGCTGATTCCTCAGTTCTCGGGGTGGCTGGACAGAGATGATAGCAGCTGGGAGGATTCCCTGCGTCAACTACTGTGGTCATAAACAGCTTCATTCTTTTTATGCTAGCGTGCCATTTTGTGTTAGGGAAAACAAAGAGAAGCCCTACAAGGTGGTCACATCACGTTAATAACTTATTGACCAAAAGCAGTATCCCCTGACTTGACCACTATTCTTGGCTCTTCTTCTTTTTTTTTTTTTTTAAGATTTTATCTATTTATTTGACAGAGCGATCACAAGTAGGCAGAGAGGCAAGCAGAGAGAGAAGGAAGCAGGCTCCCTGCTGAGCGGAGAGCCCGACACAGGGCTCGATCCCAGGATCCTGGAATCACGACCCGAGCCGAAGGCAGAGGTCCTAACCCACTGAGCCACCCAGGCGCCCCTGTTCTTGGCTCTTCTTCAAAATGGAATTTGCCTCCCAGATAATCATCCCCACTCTATAAACTAAAACTAGCGTGCTGTATACTCTGAAAGTACTTCTAAAAGAAGTTCCAAAAATATTTTCATTATTAGTGGCATTTCCAGGATCAATGTTACAAGTCATTGGGGGGATACTTTGAAAGTGATAGCCTTCATTTTTATGTTTGTGCTTGTTAAAATGGAAGTATCACCTAGCATAATGCTCTCTAGGCCCATCCATGTTGTCTCAATGGCACAATGTCATCCTTTTTTATGGCTGCATAATATTCGTGTGTATGTGTATATGTGTGTGTGTGTACACATCTTGAAGTGTGTTGTACACCTGAAACTAATGTAATGTTGTATGTCAACTGTACTCAAATAAATATAAAAAATAAAAATAGCAGTTATCCTATTACGCAGATTAACTCTTTTCAGCCTAGAATAATTATCTTTCTCTTCCTCCTTCTCTTGTTCTTTTCTCCTTCTCTTTCTCTTTCTCCTTTTTCTTCCTCATTTCAAAGAGCTTAGGGGCTAAGTATTCGTCCCCTGTTATGTCCCCCACCCCACAAACACACAGTAAGTAGCTTGCTGGCCAGTCACCTGAGACATGCCTAGAAAAAAAAGTTACTGGTTGATTAATTTGCTCTGCAGACATGTTGATTACAAAAAATAGATTTAAGCTGGTGCTGGAGATCTTTTAAAGTGTGTTATTTTTTAAAAAATTTCCTCCCAGAGATAAATATTTAATATCAGAATCATTTATTTAGGAGACTTTCCATCTTTCTTAATAGTCACAGCCATATGTTAATATGTACCATTCACTTTATGTACACTATTTTTCTTTCTAAACTGTTTCAAGCATATAAAAATTCCCAAAATTATAAAAAAGATTTCCACCACTGACCTTAAATTATTAAACATTACAGATCATATTGAAACTGTGTACTAGAATGCCATCCTTACTAGAATGCCATGATCTCTCCCTTTATAAAAGGAGCTACTATCCTAAATTTGGTATTTATTATTCATATGCCTATATTATTTTTTAGTTCCTATGAACATATACAGAAACACTTTTCATAATGTTTTGCAGATTTGAAAATTTTATAAATGGTATTATATTGTTCATATATATTTGACAGTTGCTTTTCTTTTGGTCTAAATTGTGCTCAGAGGTACATATTGTTATGTGCAGCTCTAATCCAGTTGTTTTAAGTCCTGTATAGTATTCAGTACCATGAGAAAATGTATTCATTTATTCTATTGTGTTAGTATACTTGTAGTTGTTTTCACATTTTTGCTTTTACAAGGAGAGCTTCAATAAAGTCCTTGTAAACGTCTCCTTGGGACTTGTGCTAAGGCATTTCCAGGACAAATGCATAGGAGTGAGAGTGGTGGCATTATAAGGTGGTGCATTTAACTTTACAGAGTCATGCCCAATCGTCCTCAAGGGGAGTTCTCTCAAATTGTTCTGGGCTGGTTTTTAGCCACTGCCAACAGGAACAGAGAGTCTCTACTGCTTATTCACTTGGTATCATCATACTGAAACTGGTTATTATAAAAACAATCTCATTTTTCCTTTTTTATTTTTTTAAATTCTATTTATTTATTTGTCAGACAGAGAGTGAGAGAGAGCAAGCACAGGCAGACAGAATGGCAGGCAGAGACAGAGGGAGAAGCAGGCTCCCTGCCAAGCAAGGAGCCCGATATGGGACTCGATCCCAGAACACTGGGATCATGACCTGAACCGAAGGCAACCGCTTAACCAACTGAGCCACCAGGCATCCCTCATTTCTCCTTTTTTTAAAAAAATTTGTATGGAGGTGTAAATGACATGTAAAATTTTATTAGTTTCAAGTGTATAGCAGAATGGTTTGATATTTGTTTATGTTGAGAAATGATTACCAAAATAGGTCTAGCTAACATCTGTCACTATAGATAGTTACACATTTTTTTCTTGGGTTGAGGACTTTTAAGATCTATTCCCCCCAGCAACTTTAAAATATACAATACATTATTATTAATCATGATCATCATGTTATACAGTACATCCCTGTGACTAATTTATTTTATAACTGGAAGTTTGTATGTTTAACTTTTTTTTTTCAGAGAAACTGTCTCTTTTATTTATATTTTTATTATTTATTATTTATTTTTATTATGTTCAATTAGTTAACATATAGTACATTGTTAGTTTTTGACGTAGTGTTCAATGATTCATTATTTACATATAACACCAAGTGCTCATCACCACACATGCCCTCCTTAATACCCATCATTTTGTTACCACATCGCCCCGTTCCCCTCCCTTCTGTAACCCTCAGTTTGTTTCCCGGAGTCCAGAGTCTCTCGTGGTTTTTCTCCTTCTCTGATTTCTTCCCATTCAGTTTTCCCTCCCTTCCCCTATGGTCCTCTGCACTATTCCTTATGTTCCACATATGAGTGAAACCATATGATAACTGTCTTTCTCTGCTCAACTTACTTCACTTAGCATAATCCCCTCCAGTCTCATCCATGTAGATGAAAATGGTGGGTGTTCATCCTTTCTGATGGCTGAATAATATTCCACTGTTTATATGGACCACATCTTCTTTATCCATTCATCTGTTGAAGGACATCTTGGCTCCTTCCATAGTTTGGCTATTGTCGACATTGCTGCCATGAACTTTGGAGTGTATGTGTCCCTTCTTTTCACTAAATCTGTATCTTTGGTGTAAATACCTAGTAGTGCAATTGCGGGGTCGTAATGTAGCTCTATTTTTAACATCTTGAGGAACCTCCATAGTGTTTTCCAAAGTAGCTGCACCAGCTTGCATTCCCACCAACAGTGTAAAGAGGGTTCCTTTCTCCACATCCTCGCCAATATTTGATGTTTCCTGTCTTGTTAGTTTTTGCCATTCTGACTGGTGTGAGGTGGTATCTCATACATGTGTAAGGTGGTATCTCATATATCTCAATATGAGTGGTAAACTCATATTGTGGTTTTGATTTGAATCTCCCTGATGGCTAGTGATGTTGAACATTTTTCATGTGTCTGTTAGCCATTTGTATGTCTTCTTTGGAGAAGTATCTGTTTACGTCTTCTGCCCATTTCTTGACTGGACTATTTGTTTTCTGGGTGTTGAGTTTGATAAGGTCTTTATAGATCTTGGATACCAGCCCTTTATCATAATGTCATTTGCAAATATCTTCTCCCATTCCGTGGGTTGCCTCTTAGTTTTGATGACTATTTCCTTTGCTGTGCAGAATCTTTTTATGAAGTCCCAAAAGTTCATTTTTGCTTTTGTTTCCTTTGCCTTTAGAGATGTGTCTTGAAAGCAGTTGCTGTGGCCAATGTTGAAGCGGTTACTGCCTATGTTTGCTCTAGGATTTGGATGGATTCCTGTCTCACATTGAGGTCTTTCATCTATTTTGAGTTTATGCTTGTGTAAGGTATAAGAGAATGGTCTAATTTCATTCTTCTGCATGTGGCTGTCCAATTCTCCCAGTACCATTTATTGAAGAGACTGTCTTTTTTTGATTCTATCTTCTTTTGAACAACCTGTTTTGTTGAAGATTAGTTGACCATCTCTGGACTCTCTGTTCTGTTCCACTGATCTATGTGTTTTTGTGCCAATATCATATTGTCATCATGATGACAGTTCTGCAATAGTAATAGCTTGAAGTCCAGATTGTGATGCCACCAGCTTCGGTTTTCTTTTTCAATATTCCCCTGGTGATTCGGGGCTTTTTCTGGTTCCATACAAACTTTAGCATTCTTTGTTACAGCTCTGTGAAAAATGTCGATGATATTTTATAGGGATTTCACTGAATGCATAGATTGCTCTGGGCAGCATAGACATTTCACAATATTTATTCTCCTGATCCATGAACATGGAATGTTTTTCTATCTCTTTGTGTCTTCCTCAATTTCTTTCATAAGTGTTCTGTATTTTCTAGAGTATAGATACTTTACCTCTTTGGTTAGGTTTATTCCTAGGAATCTTATGGTGTTGGGTGCTATTGTAAATGGAATCAATTCCTTAATTTCTCTTTCTTCAGTCACATTGTTAGTGTGTAGAAATGCATCTGATTTCTGTACATTGCTTTTGTATCCTGCCATGTTGCTGAATTGCTGTATGAGTTCTAGTAATTCGGGGGTAGAATATTTTGGGTTTTCCACATAAAATATCATATCATCTGCCAAGAGAGAATTTAACTTTTTTTGGGGGGGGGGGGTAATTTGAATGCCTTTTATTTCTTTTTGTTGTCTGGTTGCTCAGGCTAGGACTTCTAGTACTATATTGAACAATAGTGATGAGAGTGGGCATCCCTGTTGTGTTCCTGACCTTAAGGGAAAAGTTCTCAGTTTTTCCCCATTGAGAATATTTGCTGTGGGCTTTTCATAGATGGCTTTTATGATGTTGATTTATGTTCCTTCTATCCCTATACTTTGAAGAGTTTTAATCAAGAAAGGATACTGTATTTTGTCAAATGTTTTTCCTGAATCAGTTGAGAGGATCATCTTTCTTGTCTCTTCTTTTGTTCATGTGTGTCGATTGATTTGCGGATGTTGAACCACCCTAGCATGCCAGGAATAAATCCCACCTGGTCATGGTGAATAATCCTTTTAATGTACTGTTGGAGACTATTGACTAGGATCTTGTTGAGATTTGGGCATCCATGTTCTTCAGGGACATTTGTCTGTAATTATCCTTTTTGATGGGATCTTTATCTGGTTTGGGGATCAGGGTAATGCTGGCCTCATAGAACAAGTTTGGAAGTTTTCATTCCATTGCTATTTTTTGAAACAGCTTCAGTAGAATAGTTATTATTTCTTCTTTAAATGTTTGGTAGAATTCTCCTGGGAAGCCATCTGGTCCTGGACTCTTGTTTTTTGGAAGGTTTTTGATGACTTTTTCCATTTCCTTGGTCTGTTCAGATTTTCTACTCCTTCCTGTTTCAGTCTTGGTAGTTTATAAATTTCCAGGAATGCATCCATTTCTTCCAGATTGCCTAATTTGTTGGCATATAGCTGCCAATAGTAAGTTCTAACAATTGTTTCTATTTTCCTTGGTGTTGGTTGTGATCTCTTCCCTTTCATTCATGATTTTATTAATTTGGGTCCTTTCTCTTTTCTTTTGGATAAGTCTGACTAGAGGTTTATTGATCTTATTAATTTTCACAATGTTTATTCTTCCAATCCATGAGCATTTGGAATTTTCTTGGAGAGAGGCTTAGATGGCTTTGTACTTCCCTCTTAGGACTGCCTTTGCAGTATCCCATAGGTTTTGGATGTGTTTTCATTTTCATTGGTTTCAATGAATTGTTTAAGTTATTCTTTAATTTCCTGGTTGACTCATTCTTTCTTTAGCAGGATGCTCTTTAACCTCCAAGTGTTTGAGTTCCTTCCAAATTTCTTCTTGTGATTGAGTTCCAGTTTCAAAGTATTGTGGTTTGAAAATACAGAGGAAATAATGTCAACATTTTGTTATTGGTTGAGACCTGATTTATGCTCCAGTATGTGATCTATTCTGGAGAAAGTTCCATATGCAGTCAAGAACAATGAGCACTCTATTGTTTTAGTATGGGATGTTCTGTATATATCTATGAAGTCCATCTGGTCCAATGTGTCATTCAAAGCTCTTGTTTCTTTTTTGATCTTCTGCTTAGATGATCTATCCATTGCTGTGAGTGGAGTGTTGAAGTCTCCCACTATTAATGTATTGGTATCAATATGTTTCTTTATTTTGGTTATTTCTGGTTTATATAATTGGCTGCTCCCATGTCAAGGGGTATAGATATTTACACTGGTCAGATCTTCTTGTTGGATAAACCATTTAAGTATGATATAGTGTCCCTCTACATCTCTTAACTACAATCTTTAGTTTAAAATCTAATTTGTCTGATATGAGGATTGCCACCCCAGCTTTCTTTTGAGGTCCACTGGCGTGGTAAATATTTCTCCATCCTCTCACTTTTGATCTGGAGGTGTCTTTAGATTCAAAATGAGTCTCTTGTAGACAGCATATGGATAGGTCCTGCTTTTTTATCCAATCCAATACCGTGTGTCTTTTGGTTGGAGCATTTAGCCCATTTACGGTCAGAGTAACTATTGAAGATATCAATTTGGCACTATTGTATTGCCTATAAAGTCCCTGTTTCTGTAGATTGTCTCTGTTACTGGTCTGTATTGAGTTTGGAAGAGGCACAAAAAAACCTTTGGGGGTGCTCCAAATCATTAAGATTGATTCTTTCACTCACTCATTAATTTTGTTAACAAGTATTTATTGAGTGCCCACTGTATTTTAGACACTCCCTCTTGGGGTCTCTCTTTACTTACAGAATCCCCCTTAATATTTCTTGCAGGGCTGGCTTGGTGGTCACATATTCTTTCAGTTTCTGCCTGTCCTGGAAGCTCTTTATCATGTCTCCATCCATTCTGAATGACAACCTTGCTGGATAAAGTATTCTTGGCTGCATATTCTTTTCATGATTACCCTAAATGTCTTGCCAACCCTTTCTGGCTTACCACGTTTCTGTGGCTAGGTCTGATGTTAATCTGATGTTCCTCCCTCCATATGTGAGTAACCTCCTCTCCCTAGCTACTTGCAGGATAGTCTCTTTAGCTGTAAGATTTGCAAGCTTCACTATTATATATCAGGATGTTGATCTATTTTTTTCTTTTTTATTTTGCGAGGGGTTCTCTCTGCCTCTTGGACACAAATGCTTTTTCCTTCCCCAGATTAGGAAAGTTCTCAGCTATGATTTGCTTAAATATACCTTCTAGCTCCGCTCTCTCTCCACCCCCTTGGGGATCCCAATAATTCTCACATTGGAACTTTTAATGACATCATTAATCTCTCTAAGTCCTTTTCGTGAGCTACTAGCTGCCTATCTCTGTTTTCCTCAACTTTCTTTCTTTCCATCACCTTATCTTCTAGATCACTTATTCTCTCTTATGCCTCATTGACCCTAGCTGTTAGAGTATCCAGTTTAGACTGCATCTCTTTCATAGCATTTTCAAGTTTGGCCTGATTAGATCTCGTTTCTGCCCTTCGAGATTCTATATTGTCATTATGTTTTTTTCAAGCCTAGCTATTAACTTTATGATTGCTATACTGAATCTATCTCGGACATCTTACTTTTAGCCATATTTATTAGTTCTGTGTCAGAGAACACTGTCTCTGATTCCTTTGTGTGTGTTCCTCCTTGTCATTCTGTCTGGAGAACGATGGGTGTGTGAATGAGCAGAGTCCAATATATCAACTATGACCCAAGAAAGGTGCATCCTAACAAAACCCTGAGTGGTTGGAAGCCACCAAAGAAAAACAAAGCCAAAATGAAACACAAGAATAGAATTTTAAAAAAGAAGAAGTGGGGGAGGGGAAGAGGGACTATAATCTCACAGTGTGGACAAAGCTGGGAGTTCCACTTGTTCCTGAGCAAATTTTGGTCTGTGTGTTAGAAGACAGTGCATCCCAAAATTGCAAGGAAAGTAAAAATTTATATATATACATGTATATATATAAATTTATATGTGTATATATAAAGTTTTACTTTCCTTGCCATTTAAATATATTTATATACATATATACATAATTTATATACATACATATATTTATATATACATACATAAATATGTATGCATATAAATGGATATATATAACTATAATTATATATATAAAGATAAAATTGAATAGAGTGAAAAAAGGACAAAAATGAAACATAGATCTATTAAAAATATGTAGATGTGAAAAAATACAAGTTAAAAAGTGACTGAAATATAAGTTGGTAAAATAAGCATCTAATTGAAATGAGAAAAAAGCAAAAAGAAAAAATGAAAAAAGCATAAGAAAAAGAAAACAAAATAGAAAAGGAGAATTTTATCTGAAAAATAAATGAGTTGTGAGGCAACATCTGGAGCTCTATATACTATTTCCCCTGAAGTGAGAATTTTACAGTCTGTGGGGACTATAGTCTTCTCATTCACCTGTTCTTTCAGACTGTCTTCTGGGGGAGGGGACCGCCATGCTCTTTCTCAGGTTACCCTGCCTGGGTGAGTTTGCCCCACCCACCATGTCAGGGCCATGGGTTCAGTGGAAACCAGTCTTCTGTTGGCTTTTGTTCCATGGAGCCTTTCTGTATCTCTTCAGAGGATCATGGGCCATGCCCAAACCTCTGGCCCAGAGCAGAAAATTCACAGCCTGCCCTTTAGTAAACCCTCCAGGACAAACAGTCTCTTCTTCTGTATGTGCCCCTAAAGACTGCAGCCTCCCATGGTGCAAACTCACAGCAACCCTCTCAGGTCATGCCAGGGGCCAGGGAGTGCCACTGCCTTTTATGACTCTAAAACCACAAGCACAATGGAATACTATGCAGCCATCAAAAAATTGGAACCTTGCCATTTGCAACAACATGGATGGAACTAGAAGGTATTATGCTGAGCAAAATAAATCAATCAGAGAAAGACAATTATCATATGATCTCCCTGATAGGAGGAATTTGAGAAGCAAGGCAGAGGATCATGGGGAAAAGAGAGGAAAAAATAAATGGGACAAAACCAGAGAGGGAGACAAACCATAAAAGACTATTAATCTCAGGAATCAAACTGAGAGTTGCTGGATGGAAGGTGGGTGGAAGAGACAGGGTGGCTGGGTAATGGACACTGGGGAGGGTGTGTGCTATGGTGAATGCTGTGAATTGTGTAAGAGGGATGAATCACAGACTGTACCCCTGATACAAATAATACTTTATACATTAATTTTTTAAAAAAAGAAAGAAAAAAGAAAATATCCTTGTCACACAAAAAATTAAAAAATTAAAAAAATAATAAAGCCACAAGTGCCCTCAGTCTCACACACACATACCCGGAGGTCCTGGATCATGTCTGGCTGCCACCCTAACGTCCTTTCTGGGCCACTAGCACCCTCCAAGCTGTTGCCCAGTGGTGGGCCCAGGTTCCAGTCTTTTTCAGGCTGCTCAAGAAAAGAGTGATTACCAACCCACCTGGTTCAAGGTTTATGGTGATCTGAGCTGAGAATCCCTTCCTGGCTCGCTGACCACAACCTGCTTCCTGGCTCCATTGCTCAGGCACTCTACCAGTTCAGGCACTCCCTCATGTTCTGTGGCCCTCTGTACCCTGAGACCACAATGCCCTACCTAGAATTCTGCCTTTTCCTCTCTAGACCCCCCTTTCAGAGAGAGATGTCTCTCACTAGAGCAGATGTCTAAGGGTCCTGATTTTGTGCTCTGGTGTTAAAATCATTCTCCAGGAGCCAGCTTATGGAGGCGCCCCCACCTTCTGCTTATCTTCCAATATCTCCCCACAGATTCACAGCTCCACATGTCCTACCTTGCAGGAAGCAGTCACTTTTCTGCTTATAGAGATCCAATTATATATTCTCACATCTCAGGCTGATTTTGTGTTCAAAATGGTTTGAATGATGTCCCGCTAAATTCAAGGGACCAGGTGACGTGGGTTGCCTTACTCCTCCTCCATCTTGCCTTCCTCGAGAAACCATTTGGCTTTTACCCATTTTACTCACCGCCCCCCACCTCTGGCAACTACCAGTCTGTTCTGCCTATGAGTGTTTTTGCTAGTTGGTTTGTTTGTTTTAGATTCCACATATATGTGAGATCATATGATATTTGTTTTTGTCTGATTTCACTTAGTTTATTTCACTTAGTATAATGTCTTCAAGGGCCATACATATTTTTGCAAATGGCAAGAATTATTTATTTTTATGTCTGAATAATCCTCCACTATGTATGTATGTGTGTGTGTGTGTGTGTGTGTGTGTGTGTATCTCACTTTTTTTTTTTATCCATTTGTCTATTGATGGGCACTTAGGTTGTTCCATATCTTAGAATCTGTAAATAATGATGCAGTGAATGCAGGAAGGTAGGTATTTTTCCAAGTTAGTATTTTCATTTTCTTTGGATAAATACCCAGAAGTGGAATTTCTGGATCATATGGCAGTTCTATTTTGTAATTGTTTATACCATTTCATCTGTCAATTTGCATTTCACTGTTAAGTGCTGAGGCTTAACACTTTGTCATACATCTAAGAGATACCAGAATTTTTTCTTTTGGGCTGGGTATGTTCATATATTTTGTCCATCTTTTCACTGGGTTATCTTTTTTTTTTTAAAGATTGTATCTATTTATTAAAGAGAGAGAGAAAGATCACAAGCAGGCAGAGAGAGAGGGAGAAGCAGGCTCCCTGCTGAGCAGAGAGCCTGAAGCGGGGCTTGATCCCAGGACCCTGAGATCATGACCGGAGCTGAAGGCAGAGGCTTAACCCACTGAGCCACCCAGATGCCCCTCATTGGGTTATCTTTTGTTTTCTTCATTTATGGGATTATTTTCTGTATTCTGATACAAATCTTTTGTCTACTATGTATGAAAATTTCTCCCCCAAAAGGGTGTCTGGTCTTTTCACTTTGTTTACAGTGTCTTTTCATGCGCAGAAGTTTCTAATTTTAATGTAATCAAATGTATCAGAATCTTTCACTTTACAGTTTTGGCACAGTGGGTTTTGCTTAATATGTTCTTTCCCGTACTAAAATCACAAAGAAATTCTTTTGTATTCTCTTCAAAATTCTTAAGTTTTGCTGTATACCTTTAGACAGTCAGTCAATCTGGAAATAATTTAATTTAGTGTGTGCTTTTAAGAAGAAGTCTCTGTGTCTGTATGGTGGGAGGGGTATTTTTCCATATAGTCAATTATAGTAGAGTCATTTATCAAGTAGCTCAGGCATTCCCACTGATTGATAAAACCACCACTCTCATATATCAAATTCCCAAATCTGAACTCTGGTCTTTTCCACTAATTCATCTATGTGTCACACCACCTCACCTTAACTGTTATGGTTTTATAGTTAGTCTTGGCATGTGGGAGAGGGACTCTCCTATCTGATTCTTTTTCAGAATTGTCTAAACTATTCTTAGTCTGTTTCTTTTACATAAATTTCAGAATCAACCTGTCAAGTTCAACAAAGAGCCCAGTTGAGGTTATAATTTGAATTGCATTAGAAGAGATTACTTTGAAGATGACTGACAATGTTACACCATTGAGTCTTCCTATGCTTGAACAGGGTTTCTTCTTTATTTTCAAATGCCTTGCAATGAAATTTTATACGTTTTTTTCCCATAATCACACATCTTCTGTTAGTTTTAATACTAGGCACCTTATTTTTTTATTACTACTATTTACGTTAATTACATCTCCTGTTTAAATCCTTAGATATTTTCATGATTATTTCACAACTAAGCAAACCAAGGCTCAGAAAGAATAAGCACCCCGGCACACATCCTCGGTAGTAAGTGATCAGAGGTGGGGTACAAAATAAGTGCGAGCTGACCCCAAATCCAGTGCTCTTAAACTTAACTTTACATCCTATCTTGTGATGGGTGTCCTTGATGACAGCATTTTTTTAAATCGAAACAACATGAGGATGTTTAGGGTCACAAAGTAGGAATAATAAGAATAAGCATTTATCTCATCAAAAGCAGTGCTTTTCAAATTTTGTTGTTTCTACAAATAACCTGGAGATCCTACTATCCAGTTGGTCTAAAGTAGAGCCTGAGACTCTGCTCTTGGGGAGAACCCTTCCACTGAGGCATTCACAAATGTCTTTCAAACAAAAGTTTTACATTTTGTCATAATCGCACATCCTTAGTTAAATTTAATGTGAGGCACCTTACATTTTTGTTATCACTGCTCATGTTATCTACCTTTCTGTTTCGATCCTCATAGTACTGTGAGTTAGGTATTTTATCACTAAGGAAACGAAGTTTAGAAAGATTAAGTAAGGGCGCCTGAGGGGCTCAGTTGGTTAAGTAGCTGGCTTCAGCTCAGGTCATGAGTCATGATCTTGGGGTCCCAGGATCAAGTCCTGCCTTGAGCTCTCTGCTCAGCAAGGAGTCTGCTTCTCCCTCTGTCCCTCAACCGTCTCTCGTGATTGATGTCTCTCTCTCTCTCTCTCTCTCTCTCTCAAATAAATAGAATATTAAAAAAAAAAAGATTAAGTAACTGGCCAAATGTCATAGGTGGTAAATGATAGGTGATGTCAATACTACTAGTCCTAGGAATTCACTTTGAGAATGATGGCTCTACAGTGTCTGGCAAGTGACTCTTTAATTAATAATGATTAAAGGTGAGAATTCCACCAGATGGCAGCAGAAGCTCATCATTTCATGTTGAGTGACTTTCCACTTAGCTGTGGATGAAGTGTCTGACACGGGTAGCTGCCCGATGTGTTAGTCTGTCTCTGGGAAATGAATCAGGATCCCCTGGCTCCGGAGGCTCGGTGACACAGGAGCCACTGTAGCGTGTCAGTGTTGACAATGAGCGCTCACCAGGAGCATCCAGCTGGGACGGGTATCATGCCCACAGGCTTCTCCCAAAAAGCCTCTTCCAAGAGGCTTGTAAATGATAATGAAAAATTGTTTTCCATCCGTTGCTTTTTTCATCCCCAGGAGTTCTGTTTGGGCACTTACCCAAGAACGGGAGGCCTGGTTTGAGATGTCTGGCAGGATATGAGAGGAGGAAATGATTCATTTGCTTGGGGGTGAGAGAGGGAAAGCAGTTCAGGCAGATAAACCTGAATCAGAGTCCAAAGATTCCAGGAAAACCCAAGGAGTGTGCTTGTGGACCATGAGGCCCCTGTCAGATCATTAGCCACAGGCTCCCCTGTCCCCTGAGGAGCCACAGGCCATCCCTTTTACTCAGTTCTTTTTTTTTGTCATCTGAGCCTGAAAACAAAACAAAACAAAAAAAAAAAAAAAATTTCACCAAAGAAAGGAATCCATCATCTCCTCATGTTCCCACAGTCAGCTTGGTGAGGGGAAAACACCTCAGCCTCACTGAGAAGGATCGCAGACTCTTGGTTTTCCATTTTAAAAAACCTCTCAAGCTTAAGCCTGTGCCTGGGGAGGCCCCAGTGGCCAAGACCCCCATCGTTAGGGCAGGTTGAAGTGTTCCGTGTCATCTGCAGTCCCTGGGAAGGTCCCACCTCCTCATCTCGCCTTTTTCTGCCAACACCGGCTCTCCTATTGGAGGCAGGCCTCCTCATCATCTAGCACGCACCACACAGGCTCTCAGACTCACCAGTGGGGCAGACAGGCATTGTGGAAAATGAAACAGACAGAAAAGGGGAGTTCAAGGCTGTGCTGGGCTGACCCTCCCACCGAGGGCAGGCTTGACCTGCTGAACTATTCATGAGGACACAACCTCATGAGGAGACAACCAGATTATCCATGGCCCTATTATTTAAGGGTTTCTGTTTCCAGAGTTTTCTGGGAAAAAGAAGGTCCATGCCACTGGGGCCAGGCTACTTCCCCAGAGTTATATGTGTCTATAAAGGGTAGAGCTGGGCTACAAACCCAAGACTGAGGTCCAGGCTCCACTCTTAGACAGGAACCTAGGGTACTCATTAGATGTTTACTGGATGAATGTATTTATGAGAGAAGTTGCACTTTGCAAAAATACAAACAAGCAAAAATATTAAAGAAAACACCAAAAACAAAAAATTGATCACCTACAGATAGGTTAAAGGCAAAGAGAGTAAGGAAGTCTTTGGCCACTGCTCTGGACCCCAGAAACCCCATGGCTCTTTACTCTGGGTCTGAGGATTCCCATTCTGTCACCACAGGGCATGGTGCCCAAATGACTAGAGCTCTCAGCTCTCCTTCCCTGCTGCTGTCTTGACCACACCTTTCTTTGTGTCCTTGTGGCTCCCTGCCTTCTTCCTTTGCTGCATCAAGGCCAGAGCCTGATTCATAGGCTCATCTACTGTGATAAGTTGCTTCTGTGAATCATTTCATAAAACAAAGACACCTTGTATAGAAAGAAAAAAACTCTTCCAAGATAATTCTCCAGTGCTTCTCAGCTATTGGTCATAGAGTCCCCTGAGGATGTGGTAAAAGCTGCAGACCCTCTACCATAGAAAAGAGTATGTGTATGCAGACACACACACACACACCAGGGCACACAATTTCAGGGAGGGTCCTGTATCCTCAAATCCTATCTGGAAACCCCAGACTGGGAACCTACACCCTAGATGGCCATTATTTGGTTTTATTTACGGGGAGACACACAAAATCCCATTGGTGCCATTTAGTAAGGGATAAGCTAAGATAGAAAGGGATAGAATTTGGAAGTTCTTCATCTTTAATTTGTACCTTTTGCATCTTTAGGCAGACAACTGATAGTACTTTAAAAACTCTAGAAAAAAAGTTTTTTAATGGTAAAGATGTTTTAATAGTTTTAAGAGGTCACAACTGGTGGACAAGGAGGGCAAAGGATCTGGAGAACATTTCAGCACAGTAGGATAAGGCCCTGGGCTCTGCCCCATGCGGGACAAGGCTCTGCTCCTGGTATAGCACTGAGCTCTCTCGAGGTGTTAGCTGTTGGGTGTGTGGAGTTGGGGATCCGAGTCTGGAGTGGTAAAACAGCACAGAGGAGACTCTGGTTCCATCACTCCATCCTACTAGGTCCGGTCCAGGGACTACTTCCAGAAAGGAGAGCAGATTCCCAGATCAGAGGTCAAGGTTGAGCATTTTAGGATGCTAGAGCCAACTCTTGGGGAAATCTGAGCTGTGTGCTCTGCTGGGGCTACAGATGGTCTAACAGAGCTCTGCAGGCAGACAGCCCAGACCGACCAACCCTTCGGCTTGCCTGGTCCTGTCCTCAAAGTCCTGCATCTCAAGAAACCCCTCAGTCCTGGGAAAACCGGGACAGTAGGTCACCCTACTGGGTCTCAGATAGTAACCTTGGGCGGGATGTTTCATCTCTCTGAGCCTCAGTTTGCACATCTGCAAAATAAGGCAAGTACCCCACGTTTGAGGGGTTCATGATGACACTGGAACCAAAGACACAGGTAATTGCCCAGTGTTTGGCAGGCAGACAGGCAGCAGAATGGCAGTCTTCTCTCTTGTTGCCTGGAAGGCCGGGCTTTCAGGGTGCCTTGGGGCAGACACAGACATTTCTTCCTCCATGGCCCCGGGGCTCTCCAGGTAAGGTCCAAGGCTCCCGGTCCATCAGGCACAGGAGGATAGCACGGATGAAAACGTGGCAGACGTCAGCCCCCTTTCTGAGTCCTTTTCTCTCCCTCCCACAGGTTCTTTCTCTCCACACTCCCCAAAGACGTGCCTCAAACTCCAAGTCTTTCATCTCAGAGTCTGCTAACAGTCATCTGTACTTTAAATGATTAAAAAGAAACTCCTGAAAGTGTTGGCATTTTAATCTCTTATCTCATAAAAAAAGAAAGAAAAGAAAAGAAAAAAGGCTTTGTCTCCTTTTAAAGCAAATTCATATACCAGAGACTTTGACCCTTTATTTTTATTTATTTATTTATTTTATGGTGTTATGTTAGTCACCATATAGCACGTCATTAGTTTTTAATGCAGTGTTCTGTGATTCATTGTTTACACCTAATACCCAGTGCTCCATGCAATCCATGCCCTCCTTAATACCCACAACCAAGCTCACCCACCCCCCCCCACTCCTTCTCCCCTCTAAAACCCTCAGTTTGTTTCCTGGAGTCCACAGTGTTTCATGGTCCGTCTCCCTCTCTGATTCCCCCCCCTTCATTTTTTCCCTTCCTTCTCCTAATGTCCTCCATGTTATTCCTTATGTCCCACAAATAAGAGAAACCATATAATAATTGACATTCTCTGCTTGACTTGTTTCACTCAGCATAATCTCCAGCCCCATCCATGTTGATGCAAAAGTTGGGTATTCATCCTTTCTGATGGCTGAGTAATATTCCCTTGTATATATGGACCACATCTTCTTTATCCATTCAACTTTGACCCTTTAATGGCTCTATCGGTTAGGCTGGATTCAGCAGCCCGTGTGAGAAAATACAAAATGAGAGTAGTTTCAGCAAGATGGAAGTTGTTTCTTTCTCACATAAAAGGTCTGGGATGGCAGTTTAAAAGCCGTCCTGGGCCACGGCATCCTCACTCCCCTCCCACCCCATCCCTCCATCCCAGTGCTGGATTCCAGTCCGGTGGTCGCTTCCTGGGTCCAGAAGGCAGTTGGAGCGCCAATCATTATGGATCATTTACAGGCATAAGAAAGAAGAAAGGGAAAACGGCAGAAAAGATACCTGCTGACTGAGTCAGTTTCATTTAAGCAGTCTTCCAAAAAGACGCTGGCAACCCTTAGTTTTGCATCTCATTGGCCAGAGCTTAATTACAAGGTCACTAGTAGTTACAAAAGAAACTGGGAAATAGGCACTTTTCCAGGCACCTTGCAGCCTAACATAAAGTAAGGTTCAGATACTAAGGAAGGAAAGGAGAATGCACCTAGAAAATGCACCAAGTGGGGAGGCCACACTGGTCAAGACTTCTGTCCTTGTTGTCCCTGATGGCTAGTTAATCAGTCACGCTAGCGACAGGTCTCTCTGTCCCACATTTCTGGTGACCAGACCAAATTTCGGCACCCCTCAGTGACCAATACAAGAAAGAATGAAGGGCATTATACTAACATTGGAGGGGGTTGGGTTCAATTGCTAGTTACTAGCTCAGATTTCCAAGGGATGTTCTGTCTGAGGATTTTTAAAACCACAGTAAACTTTTCACTTATCTGTGGGTTTAAAGGTTGTTATATTCTCTTAAGATTCTATTTATAACTTCCTGGTTGTTCTTCAATTGTGTTATGAAATTAAATTCTGAAAGCAGCCAGGAATTCTGAAGAACAAAGGTTATTTCTTTTCTAATATTTATTGATCATGACTCACAGAAGAAATACATAATGACCAAAGAACATTAAGCTTATGACTTAGAACTGGTAATATAGTGGTGGCTGATTGCTGAGGAAAAAATTAATCTTATGGGATAATTTCTAGCCTGACACAGAAGGAATTAGTCATTTCAGCTTCGTTGCTACCTGCAAACTGGAGCTAGGATTTCTCAGCTAACATTCCTAAACACGTCAGATGGATACAATGCACATAGTACTGAACCTAATTCCCAATATGTTCTCCTGATTCTTTTTCTTTTCTTTTTTTAATTAGTTTCAGAGGTAGAATTTAGTGATTCGTCAGTTGCATATAACACCCCGTGCTCATTACATAAGTGCCCTCCCCAATGTCCATCACCCAGTTACCCCATCTCCTTACCCATCTCCCCTCCAGCAGCCCTCAGTTTGTTTCCTACAGTGACGAGTCTCTCACGGTGTGCCTCCCCTCTCTGCTTTCTCCTGATTCTTTGTCTATGGACACATGATTCTCTTTAACATTTAGGTTTAATCTCAGAAGTACAGGCAATAAACTAAATCACACTTTCAGCTAAAAATAGCAATGAGAAAGAAGTAAGTGCTAGAGTTGGTTGCACAAACAGGACAGCTATGACCCATGATGGAAGCACCGTTAGATATGTGAGTCTGACCAGAAGGGAGTAAGAACCATGAAATACCCTGAAGAGCAGCTCCTAGTTAGGGAAAACTTTGAAAACAAAGGAAACCAGGTGGTGTATTTGTTTTAAACTAAAAAATAAGAATGAACAGGCCCTTTTCTCAAGAGAGAGAAAAGAACTTTTTTCTCTTTTTTCTCAAGAAAAGCAACATTTGAAATATACAAGTAGTTGTCACGTGCAGACTCATCCTTTGGGGAACCTTCTAGAAGGAGGTGATACACTGCCAGCAGCAACTCTAGCAGCTAGAGTATATTAGCCCTGATGGGAAAAGAGCTCTTAGTGCAGACTGCTATCTGAATTCAAAGCAGTCAGCCACATCCAATTATATCTCTTAGTGAAATGCCTCATTTCACAAGGAATGTAAATCAGTTTTCCTCCACAAATAGATTGTATCTCTGGTATTTCATAAATCGCATCAGACCCAACGTACCTCAGTAATTTGTATAACCTGATGTACTTCTTCGGTGATTGTATCTTAGCAACAGACAGTTCGCAGAATCTTAAATACAGTAAAAACATTTGTTTTTATTAGTTTTAAAACAAGCAGCGAGGGGAATATTAAAGTTAACGGACACTGCTAAATTCACAGTATAGCATGTGGGACTGAGCATGGGACCCTTGAATTAATCTTCTCACAACTCAGTAATAATAATAGATGGGACGCCTGGGTGGCTCTGTCATTAAGCTTCTGCCTTCGGCTCAGGTCATGATCCTGGAATTGAGCCCCGGACCCGGCTCCTTGCTCAGCAGGAAGCCTGCTTCTCCCTCTCCCACTCCCCCTGTTTGTGTTCCCTCTCTCGCTGTCTCTCTGTCAAATAAATAAATAAAATCTTTTAAAAAATAGTAATAATAGCCACTGTCAAGGGAAGTGCCCACTGTGAGCCTGATGCTTTACTAATAGCTTTACATACACATTCTCATTAAATTCTCCCAACAACACACTGAAGGAATATTTACATCCCCATTTTTCAGAATAGGAAAGTACAGCTCAAGGTCTTGCTGCTATCAAGTAGTAGGGTCATTATTTAAATCTAGGTCTGTCTGAATCCAGATCTATGCTCTTTGTTCCTACATTTGGTTTCCTCATGAAGATTCAAATTCCTTTCTCCTCTGACATCATTTTAACATATCTTCTTGGAAGAAAAGGATAGAAATGTTAGGACTTTTTTTTTTAAGATCACAGTAATTTTATTAATTCTTCAATGAAATGCAAACCATATTATTTCAGCCAGATCAAAGTAGCATCCACAGCCTTCTGCACATTTTCCTAGATTATCATAGGGCCCGTCTTTTATCCATGTGCTATACGGGGCCTCCCCATAAATGTTTATAGGCATAATGAGAAAATAACCGGAACCAATTCAAGGGAAGAGTGTTCTGATACCCACCCTGCGTGTGGGTTTTCTAGGCACACCTTTCTTTGGGAAAGAGACAACTGTTCTTAGATGGTAGAACATTTCAACCCCCCACCTAAGCATATGGCATTGAACCAGTTTAGAAGAGTGGGAAAAAGAGTGCGATTCCAATCTTATAAACAAATCTAGTTTGTTTCATAATATATGTATGTAATGATCTGGGAAAAAATTATACCAGAATTATAGCAGTAGAGTACTGAATGTAGGATCCCAAATGATTTCTTTGTTTTTCATTTTAGTGTTTTCAAAATTACCTAAAATTAATGGGTATATGCTCCCCAAAAGTAATAGTTTCATTTTTCAATTTTTTTAAAAGATTTTATTTAGTTGAGAGAGAGAGAATGAACAGGAGAGGAGCCGAGGGAGAGGGAATCTCCAACAAACTCCCCGCTGAGTGCAAAGCCCAATGCTGGGGTCAATCCCGTGACCCGGAGACCATGACCTGAGCAAAAGTCAAGAGTTGGATGCTTAACAGACTGAGCCACTCAGGTCTCCTCCCAAAAGTGATAGTGTTAATGGGCAGGTGAATTCTTGAAACGTGCAATAAGTGGCTGGAGGCACAGCCATATAGCGTGAGGCTTCTTAGTTTGCACTCATTTGTGGTTTATCAACGTCGTCACTTTTTCATTAGCTGGAAAGATAAATTAGTCTGAAAAAGTTGCAAAGCTTAAAGTTTCCCATGGACTTAATCACTGTGAACCAGCATCATTTAAAAAGCAAATGTGCTCATCCCTTTTGTACAGCTTGGTGTTCGCATTCCCTCTGTGCAAGGATTGTTTCTAGAGATAAGAAATCTCGTGGTGTCCTTTTGGTTATCTGTTTCCATGGCAACACAGGGATTCAGGGAAGTGTTTCTAGTATCTTTTGCTATTTGTTATGGGCATATGTCCGTCTAAGTGAGGGCAATTCCCTGTGAGACTGTGTTGTAAATGTTTGAAGCTGAAGTGAGATTCAGTTTTGATTCTCAGAATTCACATTAATAACAGTAATTCTGTGAGCAATAAGAGTATCAGTATTCTGAAAACGTCACATTTTTCATGACAATTCTCTCTTAGAAAGGTCACAAAACAAAGTTCTTTTTAGGATTATTTGTTAGTGTAGAGTGTAACAGTGATGGTTTTTCCAGCTAAGGTTCTCCTGGTGTGCTCACTCACTTGCACACACATGCACACACAGAAAGTAGAATATGAATTTTCTCTTAATATTTACCCAAATACAGTATTGTCCAGGATTCTCAACATGTTGTCCAATATTCTTTCCTTATAATGCTTTCCTGGTAAATCCTTAAAAATGGCAACAAAATGGTATAGAAAGCTAGAAGTCAGCGTTCTGATCACAGCTGATCACAATCTCTGTGATCTTGGGCAATTCCCCTCACCTCTCTGTGCTTCCAATTTCTCATCAGTAAAATCATCTAAACTAATAAAAGGAAGGAAAAGTAGTCTGAGACAAAAGTGAAAAACTGAAAAGAGAAAATTAGAATTGTCTCTGTCCCCCTCCAGTACAACCTCTACTCCTTTTTTCTCCATAGTGAAGGGTCATGCCATAGAAGGAAAGAAAGAATGAAAAAGGTCACTTTCATTTTGGCCAAGCACACACATGAACCCCTAAAGAATTTTCAGGTTACTATTTACTTTAGGTTAAACCAATGTGGTCCCAGCCAAAAAAAAAAAAAAAAAAAAAAAAATTCATGCAGTTATGGGAGGTAGAAGCTGGCTTATCTAATGTCCATTCAGTTTATACCCATGAAGTCCACCCAGACATTCAGGGATGTAGTTTAGATTTTCAGAATAAAGGACATCCTTTCTATTCTTCTTTTACTCACCCTAGACCTTTTTTTTTTTTAAAGATAGGTTTATTTATTTATTTATTTATTTGATAGAAAGAGAGAGAGAAAACAAACGGGCAGAATAGCATGTAGAGGGAGAGGGAGAAGCAATCTTCCTGCTGAGGAAGGAGCACAACGCTGGGCTCAACGCCAGGACCCTGGGATCATGACCTGAGCCGAAGGCAGAGGCTTAACCCATTGAGCCACCCAGGCGCCCCTCCCTAGTAATTTCTTAAGAAGAAAAGGAAACTACTGAAGGAGACCAGGGAGCTCCT
>NW_022630998.1:17879702-17880116 GCF_010015895.1 Lontra canadensis | reverse complement strand
CAGCAACCCTCAGTTTGTTTTGTGAGATTAAGAGTCACTTATGGTTTATCTCCCTCCCAATCCCATCTTGCTTCATTTACTCTTCTCCTATACCCTTAACCCCCATGTTGCATCTCCTCTCTCTCATATCAGGGAGATCATATGATAGTTGTCTTTCTCTGATTGACTTATTTCGCTAAGCATGATACCCCCTAGTTCCATCCATGTTGTCGCAAATGGCAAGATTTCATTTCTTTTGATGGCTGCATAGTATTCCATTGTGTATATATACCACATCTTCTTTATCCATTCGTCTGTTGATGGACATCTAGGTTCTTTCCATAGTTTGGCTATTGTAGACATTGCTGCTATAAACATTCGGGTGCACGTGCCCCTTCGGATCACTACGTTTGTATCTTTAGGGTAAATACCCAG